>NC_134488.1:37853754-38178754 GCF_040206685.1 Ascaphus truei | reverse complement strand
ACGATGGGAAGATCATGGGGACGCTGGGGAAAATGGGAAACGATGTGAAGATCATGGGGAGAATGGGGATGATGGGAAGATCATGGAGGGCGATGGGGTGAATAGGGAATGATGGGAAGACCATGCGGATGCTGGGGAAAATGGGGAATGATGGGAAGATCATGGGGGACGCTGGGGAAAATGGGGAATGAATGAAGATCATGGGGAGAATGGGGAACGATGGGAAGAACATGGATGGCGCTGGGGTGAATGGGTAATGATGGGAAGATCATGTGGACGCTGGGGAAAATAGGGAACGATGGGTAGATCATGGGGAATGCTGGGGAAAATGGGGAACGATGGGAAGTTGTGGGCCTGAAAAAATAAAAACAAACATACTTGAATACAATTGCACAAATTGGTTATGTGAATTCATTTTATTTTGAGTTAGCAAGTTGCAATTAGATGATCAGTTGTGGCTGGCAGAGATGCATGTCTTTGTGTGGTGTCAAGGAGGCTTTCATTTCACTACACTTAAAGGGGCAAGCAAAAAATAAAACTTACCTTTAAAAGTATTCCTTTTAATGCAAGATCAGGAATCACATAATATTGTGATTTTTTTTTTACACACACACACACACACACACACACACACACACACACACACACACACACACACACACACACACACACACACACACACACACACACACACACACACACACACACACACACACACACACACACACACACACACACTATGTACCTGGGCTGTCTCACACACACAATATGTACCTGGGTTGTCTCTTTATTCCCTGGCTGTCTCACACATAGTATGTACCTGGGCTGACACACACACAACCTGTGGTTTCATTTGCCCCCCTCCTCCCCTGCGTGGGTGTGCCGCAGGGTTCCCTGATCATGGCAGCCATTTTTTTCTCTCTCTCTACTATTCAATGCTTTATTGCTACCTACACACGGAGACAGATACACACATGGAGACAGAGGAACACAGCGACAGACAGACACACGGAGACAGATACACCCCCCCCGTAATGGCTGACGTGGTGTTGGATCCCCAGAACCCTGCTCCGTTTATGTCCTGCACCAGTGTGCCGCCGGGTCCCCTGATTGTGACGGCCATTTTATTCCTTTATCCAGGATATAACGCCTTCATATCGGGTGGACCCCGAGCACGGGGTTCAGCTGTATATATATGTGTGTATTCATCCTCTCACATTCCCCTCCCTTCATCCTCCATCCCTGCCATTCTCACCCCCACCGGACAGCCAGAGAGGACACAGGACAAAGCCTCACCTTTCCCTGCTCCATGCTTTTCGTGTGCTCTTTGGTCCCACCCCCAGGCTCCTGATACCGCCTCTTGATTGGCTGCTGCTGTGTAATGAAGCCAATCAGGTTGGAGAAAGCTGCCCAGACTCTAGCAGCAGCAGCCCTGCTCCCTCCCTTTTCAGGATCTTAGAGGAGAGTGAGTCTGCAGAGAACTTGTGCCCCCTTCTGCTACCCGAGTATGCACATGCGCAGTATGCTATTTCCGTTTCATTTTAAGGCCGCGCTTATAATACCGGCAACGACAAGGCTAATGTCATGCTGCGGTCGTTGGAAAAATAAAATTGAACTGATTCAGCGATTGCAACCAAGCTATTGCGTTGCGCCTACTATAAGCGTATGCAATGGCGTCAACACATTTGTTTTGGCGCGATGTCGCGTCGCTGTCGCCGGCACTATAAGCGCAGCCCTAGGCTGCGCTTATTGTGCCGGCGACAGCAACGTTGCATCAAAACAAATACATTGTCGACGCGATGGAGCAACACCGCTACCAAAAATCTAGTAGTCACTCAAATTAGATTTTTGGAGAGATGGTCTCCACATGTGACTGTCTATAAGCCAATTAGGGAGCTTCTCCGTCCCGCTGCCTTCCCTCTTGCTGACGTCACTGGCCTTGTAGCCAGCGACGTCTCCAGAATTGAAATATATCTATCGCAATGGCGACTGCAATGGGTGACTTCATCGGTCGCGTCACCATTGCTGGCTGTATAAGCGCAGCCTAAGTCACAACTCAACCCATTTTACACTATGAGCTTTTCCAATGAGCCATGGTGAGCTATGAAGTTTCACTTCAATAGGCCATTAGCAGTAAAATGTTAAATTCTTAACAGGAATATTCCAGCGTACAACAGAGCATGAGACGGAAAAAATATAGCAATATTTCCTCAACAATACCCCAGCCACTGAATTTTGCAAACATTTGCTATTTCAATTAATATTTAATTTTTTTATGTTATAATCAAACACAAGTGCCCTCACATATTGATATTGATTTGTTTAATTCAATAAGTACTGTATGGACAGGAGAAAAAAATGTAGAGGCATTTATTGATTATACCATTTTTTTACATTTGAAAAGGTCCTGTTGGACATTGTAAATGGAGGAATCCTTTTAAAAAATACCTTGGAGCCTAAGCTCCAATAAGCCACTCATCGCCGTCTTATCGCCAAAAAAGCATACTGCTATTCTGTAAGCACCGATAAGTCGGCTATAAAAGGACTTTTCGAAAAAAAAAATTTGCAGAGAAAAATAAATAAATCGCCAAACGAGTGATGATAAGCCACTTATCACCAACGTTTCAAACGTGTGCAATTCTAGTAGCCCCGATTAGCTTGTCGAGGCTCTAGAATTGAGATTTCCTCTCAAAATCCCATGCAATAAAAATGCATTTACAGGTAACTTCATTACCTTATCGGCTAACCACCAAGGCAACGAAGGGGTTAAGGGAAAACATCAGATTTATTGGGGGCAGAGCAGGTGAATGAAGGGCCAAGTACCCACTTCACTCACCCCATCTGCTCTCAATAAACCTGCTAGTGTGCCTTAACCCCTTCATTGCCTTAGCAGATATCCGCTAAGGTAATGAAGCTGATTTAATATAATTTATATTAATAGTGTGCTGGAGCATGGGGTCTCCTGAGATGAACCGCATTGATTTCATCCTCGGGGACCCCCTGCTTCCCGAGATACAGGTCCCGTTATGGGGTGCCCGGTATCTCCTATGCATTGAAATGTCCCGTGTCACGTGACCATGACCTGAAATCAACTTGGTTCTGCTCTGGTGACCGCCTGATAACATACACTATTATTACATGTTGTATGTAACACTGCCCCCCCCCCCCAACACACATAGGGGCCATTACAAGGTATATGGTGCATATACCTGCTGGCAACAAGAGGGCTGAGTCGTCCGCGATGACTTTGGGACACAGGAACAGGCTTCTGGGGTTCATACCCCACATAATAATAGCAGTGTAGCGCCTCCATCTGCCATAGGCTCCAGGGATTTGGAGATGATCTCCCACGGTAGAACTGATTACCTCTCCCCCCAGTTGGATCACACACCAGGCTGGAGGTATATTGCAAAACAGGAACGGTTTATTACTACACATTTTGCAGTAGCATAACAAGTATTCAGCAGTCTTACAGCAGGATACAGTCTCTCAGATCAGCTATCACTGGAGTTTGTCCCTGGACCACCACTACAGGACAAGGGCACCTGCAGCCATCCTAGCTCTTACCCACCTCCCTAGCGGGGGCAGAGGTATTGGTTCACACTCACTCCTCCCCGGAGGGAAGAGCACATGGGAAGGCCCCAATCTCAGGCTCCCAGTCGTGTGACCTGCCTTCCTCAGCAGGAAGGAACAATAACCCTAACTTTAGGGAGGTCCTGCCTTTAAGTACAGCCAGGAGGCGGGCAACCCATTGTCAAAGCTACAACAGGATGTACCACCCCCTGCTGTCACTCAAGTGTAGCACCAAAGGTGAGGGGGAAAACCCCATGATAACTACTGGCAAGGCCTGCTTATACGAGGACTTACTGCCAGAAGAAGGGCAGATTAGTAGTCAGGGTAGGGTGACCAGGTGTCCCGTTTTTTTAATGGCTGTCCCGGTGTTTTAATGGCTGTCCCTGCTGCCCCGCATTTTTTTAAATGTCCCGTTTTTTTGTGCTGTTCCGGGTTTGGCCATCAGAGCAGGGGGGCAGCAGAGAGCACATAATGCAGGCAAGCGGAGGCCGGTCTGACTGCAGAGGGTGGGGGCGGGGTTAGCTGCAGAGGGTGGGGGCGGGGTTAGAGTCAGCAGAGTCACAGCAGTGAGAGCCAAAAGTGAGGTCCTGCTGCCAGTCAAGATGCTTCCCCCCCTCCATGCTCTACAGGGGAGGGAGAGAGGGAGGAAGGGAGAGCAGGAGAGAGGGAGAGAGAGCAAGAGAGAGAGAGAGAGAGAGAGAGTCGGGGGTGTGGGCCTGTTTCTGTGTGTGTGTCATTGGCTCTGTGTGTGTGGGTCAGTGCCTCTGTGTGTGCGTGGTTCAGTGCCTCTGTGTGTGTGTGTGTGTGTGGAGGTCAGTGCCTGTGTGTGTGGGGGTCAGTGCTTCTGTGTGTGCCTGTGTGTGTGGGTCAGTGCCTGTTTTTGTGTGTGGGTCAGTGCCTGTGTGTGTGTGGGTCAGTGCCTCTGTGTGTGGGGGGGGGGCAGTGGTGAGTATGTGTGGGGGTCAGTGGCTGTGTGTGTGGAGGGGTCAGTGGCTGTGTGTGGGTCAGTGGCTGTGTGTGTGTGTGTGTGTGTGTGTGTGTGTGTGTGTGTGTGTGTGTGTGTGTGTGTGTGTGTGTCAGTGGCTGTGTGTGTGTGGGGGGGGGGTTAGTGGCTCTGTGTGTGTGAGGGCGGGTCAGTGGCTCTCTGTGTGTGTGTAGGTTAGTGGCTCCTTGAGTGAGGGTGTTATGGGTCAGTGGCTGTGTGTGTGTGGGTCAGTGGCTCTGTGTGTGGGTGTGTGGGTCAGTGGCTGTGTGTGTGTGGGTCAGTGGCTGTGTGTGTGTGGGTCAGTGCCTGTGTGTGTGTGTGGGTTAGTGACTGTATGTGTGTGTGTGTGGGTCAGTGACTGTGTGTGTGTGTATGTGTGTGGGTCAGTGACTGTGTGTGTGTGGGGGGGGGGGGTCAGTGCCTGTGTGTATGTGTTGGTCAGTGCCTTTGTGTATGTGGATCAGTACCTCTGTGTGTGGGGGGGTCAGTGGCTGTGTGTGTGGGTCAGTGGCTCTGTGTGTGTGTGTGGGGGGGGGGTCAGTGGCTCTCTGTGTGGGGGGGAGGGGTCAGTGGCTCTCTATGTGTGTGTGTGTGGGCCAGTGGCTCTGTGTGTGTGTGTGTGTGTGTGTGTGTCTGTGTCTGTGTCTGTGTGTGTGTGTGTGTGTGTGTGTGTCTGTGTCTGTGTGTGTGTGTGTGTCTGTGTCTGTGTCTGTGTCTGTGTGTGTGTGTGTGTGTGTGTGTGTGTGTGTGTGTGTGTGTGTGTGTGTGTGTGTGTGTCAGTGGCTCTGTGTGTGTGTGTGTGTGTGGGTCAGTGGCTCTGTGTGTGTGTGGGTCAGTGGCTCTGTGTGTGTGTGGGTCAGTGGCTCCTCGTGTGTGGGTGTTATGGGTCAGTGGCTCTGTGTGTGTGGGTCAGTGGCTCTGTGTGTGGGTGTGTGGGTCAGTGGCTCTGTGTGTGTGGGTGTTATGGGTCAGTGGCTCTGTCTGTGTGGGTCAGTGGCTCCGTGTGTGGGTGTGTGGGTCAGTTGCCCTGTGTGTGTGGGTCAGTGGCTCAGTGTGTGGGTCAGTGGCTCCGTGTGTGTGGGTCAGTGGCTCTCTGTGTGTGTGGGTGTGTGGGTCAGTGGCTCCGTGTATGTGGGTGTGTGGATCAGTGGCTCTCTGTGTGTAGGTCAGTGACTCTGTGGGTCAGTGGGTGTGTGAGTCAGTAGCTCTGTGTGGAGATAACATTTTTTTAGATCTATTTATTTGGCTGCATCCTCCCCTCCAAATTCCGATAACATGGCTGCGGGACGTCACGTAATGCACATTGCCATAACAATGAGCCGCTCCGTGACGACACGCGGCATCAAGTTGACATGACAACTGGACGCATTATGGCGCCGAGGCATCACGTGATGCCACATTGCCATGGCAACATGTCACCGTCTGACGTCAGTTTCTCGTTGTCATGGCAACGGGGTGCGTCATGTGATGTAATTTGTTTTATAAATAATTTTTTAATGTGTCCCAGTTTTTCATTTTGAAAATGTGGTCACCCTAAGTCAGGGGTGATCTTGCTACATGTGTTAAAAATGTTTGATCTCTGGCGAGATTTGCCCAGGGAGATGCGTGTCTCTCTCTCTGCAGTAGAAAGAAATTGCCAGGTGAGACCTTTTCAGAGACGCGATCAGCACGTCGCCGGCTGCTCGCCAGTTTTGCTAATGTTGCTATCACAGGAATTCGGGGCTTTCTGCATAACATGGTGTTTTTCTTATGATAGCAACGCTGTAAAAAATGGCTTTTTAAACAGAACAGAGATTTTTTTTTTTTTTATCGGAGCTTAGTGCATAGGCCCCATATTCTTAATTGTCTCTCCTATGTCAATTTAAACAGTCAGAATTAAATCATTAAACCTCCCTCTCCTTGCGCGCTATAACATACACAACGTGATCATAATCTACCATATCACAGCCCTTTCTGCTGGGTAGTAAATCCATATTCTCAATGATGTACCCTGCATCCCTGAGAGCCTCTCTTAAAAACATTTCATCACATGACAGGAAAAAGAACTTGTGCTCACCAATCTTATAATATGTCATATTAAATACCCCAAAGAGTAACAGGTGACCCCCAATATTCAGTAGTGATGCACATTTTCTCAGGTTTCTCTGGTAAGCATCCTTGTCTCTGCTAATAACATTTAGCGCCCAAAGGCTGAGCACACAGTCCACTTGTGGCAAGACAACAGGGTCTAGAGGATTGTCTTTAGAAACATCCCATTTTACAACCTGTTTGACGGCTCTTCTTACTTTGTCTTCCTTTACCTGACATTCCTCTCTGAAATGAAAAATAAAATACTATTATGCTGTAAGTGCCATATATATCCAACAAAGAATATCACTTGTGAGCATATTAACATGTCTTAGACAGGTCTGCAACTCTGCCTTTCAACCATTATCACCAGGCATACAGTGCTTCCTCTGCAGCAAGGGGGAAATTACATCCAAATGAGCATGCAATGTGTCACCTTTTGCCTAGACTATACATTCACATGGAGCCCATGTTGCTTTGTTGCCTTTTTCATCCGCCATAACTTAAAATGTATATGGTAAACCTACCCAGCTTAGAAATATTGTAAAGCAACCTCACAGTGAAGGTTGAAACATGTCTGTGAGTGGTTTTATTTCCTGTGCTAGTCCCATGCTGTGCTTAAAAGCTGTGTGAACAGTGATGCATTTGCTTAAATGACACACACACACACACATACACACACACCTACACAGCTACACCTACACATGTTGCATAAAGTTATAAAATGCACATGGAAACCCTTTCACAATGGCACAATATTCAGTGTAAGGAAATGTGGACCTTGTGCTATTTGTATCTGCAGATTTCAGCAATACATGTCCCCCATTATTCCTTTTTATGGATCACCTTAACCCCCATAATTCCCATGATATGGACATTGCAGCTTTCTTTAGCAATAACCTGTGTTACTTTATTATAAAGAATGAAGGAGTAAATCATTGGAGTCACTCACAGACAGCTGCACCAGATTTATCCTAGAAGAAATCATATTTATAACTGTAGTGCAGTATGTCAACCTCTTAGGCCAGGTCCCCGCTGGCTAGTGCAGGGACAAGAGCTTTTTTATTTACACATTTCATTTTTTTTTTGTGTTTTGCAATTTATTTTCAGTGGCAGAACCTCAAACACCAATCTAAACCCCAGATATATCCAGGCATTTTCTTTTCCTTCACACTTTTCTTCCTTGGCACATACAGTACAGGTATTAATTTCCATGTAATACTTGGAAATATGTTACCTGTTGCCTTCTAGGTCACAAAGAGCCTTTGCTGCATATGACCAATCAGCAGCTCCTGGATCCTTTTTAATCCATTTCTCAAATTCCTGGATATTGGGCTTAGTAAATTCTATCACAATAATCTCTTTGAAGATATCGCTCGCTGATAAGAGATGGTAAACTGCTGGGCCAGAGGAGATATCAATTATTGTGTCCCCTCTCACACGCCCTGCACCAACAGTTTGAAAGAATAAAATACACTTTCATTATATTTAACAAGCTTTTTTGTTATGGAATAATGAATAAATAAAACTTCGCAGGTCATTAACCCAATACAATAAAAAAAAAATACATTTAAATGCAGCAGGGTTTATAATATGTCTAAATGATGCATTATATCTGTTACATTTTAACTAACTGAAAGCAACTTACTGTATTGTATTGTATTTCTTTATTTATATAGCGCCAAAAGTGTACTCAGCGCTTCACAAAGAATACAGTACAGGGAATTATAATTATACAATAAGTGCAGCAAAATCAGACAATAGGAAAGGAAATCCCTGCCCTGAAGAGTTTACAATCTAAGAGGTTTAATTGGAAACTTACAGAGACAGCAGGTGAGGGAGTAAGTGCTGTATGTTACTAATTATTTCATTTGGAAAACACACGTCTTTATACGTAGCCCTCTTGGTATTTAGCTATGTAATGTGAAGACGGGACAGGAGGCAAACCCCACATAGAGAGATCATTGGCTTGACTATTAATTATTAGTTAGTTAACTAAACACAAAACAAGTTATGGTTAATAAAAAAGTACCAAAACCCACCACCGTACAGTAAATAAAAATATCACTTGTGAGCATAGTCACATCTCTCAGACATTATCTCTTAGCATACAGTGCTTACACTGCAGCCAGGGATTCTGGGTAATGACAGGAAAATGAACATTATTCTGTATGATTATGCCTGCCGTATTGCATCGCTTTTTCAGCACAGCCTGGGTTAAAGAAGTGAATCGTTAGTAACCCTCCTCACAGACAGCTTTTTAACTTTTTGATTTCATCAGTGTGAGGTTGTTACTGGCTATGCTAGTACTGGGTATAACCAGACACAAAACAGGTAATGGTGGGTAATAAAGTGACAAAACCCCTCCACCATACAGTGTACAGAAAATAAAAATACCGCTTGTTAATGAAATAAATTATTAGTAAATAGATTTTTTTTATTAGTGTAATAAATATGCATTAATTTTCTGTATGTAAAAATATGTCAGTCTCCACAAATTCATTCTATGTTACCAATAATTATACAAACCTGAAGAGAAAGTTTCATGCAATTTTCTCAAAGGAAATCCCACACTTTCATCTATCAAGGGATAATTTACATCACAGAAGTAGGTATCTACAAGTCCTTTTGGATCAAATTCTTCATCATGATAATGTTTGTGGAGAATGGAATCCATTGCAAGTCTTTGGTGCAATCTTTCTGCTGCCTCTGATGTGATGTTGGATAAGTCTTGTAAATTCTTTTAAGTCTTTTTAAGAATCAAATACGATGCTTCCCAAATCACGAGAACAAATATAAACATTGGATCATACTGAGCTTCATTTTGTCACAAGGAGTCTTATTTCATTTATTGACTCTGCTAATATTGTACAATGTTCTATTTCTTATTAGTTTTTTGGCTTTTTGCTTGTTGAGAAATCACAAGTCATCTCACGATTCTTATAATGTTTATAGTTTACTTAAAAGAAAAAGAAACATTTCTCAGTGTCAGTACAGCAAAGGTCAATTAAGGCTTTGCTAAGCTACACTGTGTCCTGAATACATGACCAGGGCGGTTCCAGACGGTTCCCATCTCCCCCCCGCCTTGTACCCACATGTAACATACAAATAAAGACAGGAAACGGGAACTGGAGGTAAAATGGCCGCGGCTATTTATTTATACAGAAAACCTAATAGGGTAAATGCACTCCCTGCCAGAGTGCTCCTTTGACTGGAGGGGGAGTGGACGATCAGCCGGCCCTCGAACCGCTGACCTCGTGGCCCCTACGTGAGCGGGCTTTCGAGGTCATGGATAACTGACCTTGCCCACTCGTACTCCCCCTGGGCTCAAATGGCCCAGCTCCCAGTCTGGCAAGAACAAGCACCTACCCCCCAAGAGCCGCCGCGACAAATGCAAAACTGGTCAACGACCCTCCTGTTCGCAACCTCGTTCCTTTTGCTCAGCACAGTATCAGCAGTTCATGCTGCAACAGATCACAGAAACATTAACACAGCATACAATGCATATGTCCACATTCCTGGGAATACCCTGGCCCTGCTCAACCTTCTGCTGCCATTCATTACATGCTTGCAATCACCTCCTAAGGGGATGGGTGGGCGGGAATTGTCTGGCGGGCAGCAAAAGAGGATGTACTGCCCGCCAGCCTGGCCTCTAGTAGACCTTCTGGGAACTCCTCCCATGGGCCGGGGAGGGAGGTGTGGGGGCGAGCCAACAAGGGGAAGGCCAGACCCCCCTGGTCATGAAGCCAACCTGCCTATGTCTAGGGAGGCCGCTTGACCAGGAAGGTTCCAGGCGGTTTCTCTCTCCCCCCCCGCCATGTACCCACATGTAACGCAAAAATAAAAACAGGAAACGGGAACTGGAAGTAAAATGGCCGTGGCTTTTTATTTATACAGAAAACCTAAGAGGGGTACATGCACTCCCTGCCAGAGTGCTCCTTTGACAGGAGGGGGAGGGGACGGTCTGCCAGCCCTCGAACCGCTGACCTCGTGTCCCCTATGCGAGAGGGCTCTCGAGGTCATGGATAACTGACCTTACCCACTCATACTCCCCCTGGGCTCAAGCGGCCCAGCTCCCAGTTTGGCAAGAACAAGCACCTACCCCCCAAGAGCCGCCACCGACGGGCCTATTTTACCCCCCTTAAACTAGGCCCGTACCACCAACCATGCCAGAACCCTCTCCAAGCTCTCCCGCAAACTTAAAATAAGTCTATCCCACCTGGCATGCCTAGCAGCGGGACCCATGCTCATCTACCAGCCTGGTCTGTCCTTACCATTCCACTTGGGGATGCGCTCCCCGCAAATCGTGCCCGAAGCGGTAGTTACTCAACTTGACATGCTCATTAAAGATGCCCTGAGTATCGCTTTCTCTGCTGCGCTATCCATCACCCGGTCCCGGACCTGCACCGCCTCTGGAGCTGCAGGCCGTCACTGCCCAGTGCTATCTGGGATTTCTCCCCCCACTTGTTCCTTTGTGCGCTGCGCATTGCGAACTGCCCAATTCCCCTGCGAAGCTAACCAACCTGCCAACCTGCTTATCCTGTCTGACACCCGCCCCTTTTCACTGCTGCAGGCTTCTTACCTGCCCTCAGCGACCCCTGGGAAGTGACCCTGACGATGGACTGGGCCACGCCTCTTCCCTTGTTCACTCCGTGTCAAACCTTGCCGGACCCCGGGCGTCGTCCGGAATGTACACCGCCTGCAAATCTTACGGGGTCTGTCGATGTGTCCTTTCGCCGCCTGTGACCGCAGCAGGCGGCCATCCTGGTTACTTCCCACCTGCTGATTTGGCATGCTGTGACGACCTGCCTTGCGTCACAGTAGTCAGAGGCCGGCGCCCAGCCCCCGTGGGCCAACCTGTGAACTGATCCGCCCGTCGTCACAGTGGCTGGAAACGGCCCTCCCACAGGGGGCTACCCTGCAAACCATAACACGTGGCGCCTTGCTGTATGGCCCCGATGCCGCATGACAGGGGGCTACCCTGCAAACCATAACACGTGGCGCCTTGCTGTGTGGCCCCGATGCCGCATGCTGCCACCCGGCGCGCGTGTGCGCGACCCCTTACCATTACCAGATACAACGTATGTCGTACCTTCCACGGAGTGTCCCCATCAACCGCCCGTGGGTGCTGTGCAGCGCGTGATGCTGCTGGGTGGGGCAGCTACCGTGCCCATGACCCCGGCCGTGGCTTTAGAATTCAAAGACACCGTGGTCAGGCTGATGGCTGTCGGTACTGGAATGGGATCTACGGTGCCAGTGACCCCGGCCGTGGTTAAAGTTGATTAAGAGACACCGGGGTCAGGCTGGAGGCTGACGGAACGGGATCTGTTGCTGCCGGCCCCCCACTGATGTGCCTCACTATGCCACCACAACTAACGCTGAGCCTGCCTCCCCTGCTCCTGTCGTTGTCCCTGCGCCAAAGGAGACAACACCTGAGCCTCCAAAGCCTTCAGCATGCCTATCAATGTTGCAGTGAAATTTGCCTTCCCTGCTGTGCCATATGCCGTTAATTTTGAGCCAGCACAGGCCCTGCGCTGCCCGCCTTACACCCACTGCATCACCTGGGCTTTCTGCCCCTGTTAACTCCCTTACGCGCCCGTGAGTTGCCCGGTACTCCTGTGCACCCAACCCACTCTTAAACACTCTTATCCTGACATGCAACCACCCCCCTCTTTACTGCCGCACGTTCCTTACCTGTCCTTGGGGTCCTGGGGGGCAGTCGCATAGTCGCACAATGCCGGGTTCCTTGCCCGCCATCTGGAATGCACCTGCTTGCAGATGCTGTAAGCTCCCGCTACGTCCTTCCATCAAGTAATGCATTGGCGCCGCCCGCGGTTGCGGGTGGCCTTCTTGGTCATTTCAAACCTGCCGATTCTGGAGGCAATCTCCTTACAGCTACACCGCCCGCCTCGCAGCGGGCGGCCTTATGGCGTGCCGGGACACCCTGTCATGCGTCACGATGGCCAGAGGCCTCCCCATAACCGCTGGGCTCGACCTGCGCGCCGATCTGCCCTGTCCTGCGTTCCAGTGGCCGTATACCTCCATATCACTGCTGGGGCCCGACCTACCCACCGTGATGCCCTGCCTTGCGGCCTGTGGCCGAAGGCTGCCACCCTGCACGCGGCTCGTAATGCCCGCCTGGCACATTGTGCTGCCGCACCCTACGCTGCCGCCCTGCGTCATAGTGGCTGTAGGCCTCCCCTTAACTGCTAGGGCCTGACCTACCCACTGTGACGCCCTCCCTTGTGGCCTGTGGCCGAAATCTGCTGCCCTGCGCGCGGCTCCTAACTCCCGCCTCGTGCATTGTGCTGCCGCACCCTACGCTGTGGCGCCCCAGTCCCACGGGGAGCGACTTTGGTGCCTGACTCCTGCCTAGCGCATGACCTGTTGGGAAAACACCACGGCTTAGTCTGCCACCAAGCGCTGGCCTTTTTGAAAAGAATGCACGCAGCCGCCGGTCCAATCATGCCTATTTTTTCTGCCTCGGCTTGAAGAAGGCTAAACTGCTCGTTATCGATGCCCTGCTGCCACGGAAGATGCTCACTGAACTGCGCGTGCCTAGCCCCTTAACTATCTAACTATGCTATGATGTGCACTTGCCGAGACTGGTCTAAATGGCGCCCTAAGCTAGGGAACTACGCTGACCACAAGAGCTGCCATGAATCCAAGAGGGGAAAACAAGATCACCTCTGAAATAAATAAGCCGTGCAACCATCATCAGAGCGCTGTCCTGCTCTGTGCTTGGAGATCACACCTTTGCGGTTCCGCTCGGGCCTTCGCTAGCAAGAACATTCAAGCGCACCCTTAAACCGGCCTTCCCCACCACCATACCTGGCCAAGGGACCCTAACATAGGTGCACCAACGCAGATTGCCCAGGTCCCCCTTAGGGACATAATTGCCTGATCAGGTGTATAAGGTAGGTTTACCAGTCCTCATCGTTACTGCCTCCACCAATTCACCACAGACTTGGGGTTCGGGGGGGTCACCTTTCACCATATTACGGGATGAGGTAATGACTTTGATTGAGGTGTGTACACTATCCTGTGAGTCACCAGCACCTCACCATCTGTGCTTTTTAACATTGCTTCACACCTCAGTCAATTGAAAACCAAGCTACACTGTGTCCTGAACACACAATAACCCCAGGGATGTAATTACATCATGCAGATGGTAAATCATAGGATGAAGCTTCTGACCTATGTAAATATCGGGAACACACAAACGTACATTAAATGTCTGTCACAGGTTACACAATCCCACGATCATACTCTGTGCATTTCTTACCCATCTGATTCATCATTCAGGTCTCACATTATACATTACACATTGTTCATTCAAAAACCTATACACAAATACTTTTATTTTGGTTAATTATATCAGTGCGGTTGAAACCAATAATTACATTGTAGGACGGCAAGATAGGTGTGTATTGCTCATTTATACCCATATAGGAGTAAGATAATTGCGTCTTTGATGTCTCTGTATTTAGGGGAGAAGGAATTTGGTTTCAATTGATCAGATTATGATCACTATGTAATCTAAACAAAACATAATTACTATAAAGTCATATCATGATTTTCAAACATACAGTAACCCTCAACACCCACGTCAAATCCCTTTATCATTAACTAGGAAGAAAGAAATTATAACAAACATACAGGGCCTTATTCAATAAAGGTTCTTAAAAAATATCGCATGGGCATTTAAATTGCCGTTTTTTGGAGCGTTGCTATCACGGTATTCAGCAAGCCTTCATTACCGTTCATAGAAAAATTCCCAAAACTAGCGATTTGCTGCCAGCGATAGGAACGACCCTGTGAAAAGGTCTAACCCGGCGATACATTTCTGCTGCAGAGAGAGCTGCTCTGAGAGATCCGCCTCTGCCAGCGAAAATCGTTTTTTAATATACATTTCATTCATAGTGTAGTTGTGCAGGGGGTCTCAGGAGCTGAACCGCGTTGGTTTTATGTCCGGGGACACCCTGCTTCCTGAGATACAGGCCCTGTTATGGGGTGCCGGTATCTCCTATGCTTTGAAATGTCCCGGTCACGTGACACGGGGCTGAGGTGGGGTTATAAAATCACCGACCTTAGTCCGCGCAGACTGATCCGGAGTACGCAGTTCGTAGTCATACGTAGCAGGGTCAGGATTGGAGAAGGCAGCATTGTGGTTATTGAAGCCAAAGTCGGGGTAGGAGAAGACAGGACAATCGATGGCCGAAGCAGGGTCAGGATAGAAGACATCCGGGTGGTCGTAGTCGTAGCAAGGAATCGGCAACAGGCAGACAGGAGTTCCCTGCTTCAGCTTAGGAGCGTGAGCGTGGGAGTGGCCTCTGCGCGAGGAACGGCCTCGGCCCATGACGCCGGTCTCAGCAGGGGGAGACAGCAGGCTGGCCGAAGTACACCGCAAGGCAGCGTCAGGGAAACCAACGCTTCAGCGCAGAAGTCCAAGGCAGGCCACTGCATGGAGATAGCAGCAGGCCGCAGGAAATTAAGGGTAACCACTGCTAGGAGAAAATGCAGCAGGTACCAGTGCTGGCTAACCACGCTTCAGCACAGGAGACAGGAACAGGCCTCTGGATACTCAGGAACTAGGAAGGTTAGAACACTAGGAGGGAGGCCTGGACGGTTTGTGGCAGAGACGGTAACGTCCAAGGTAGGAGTTATGCTCGGCACTGGTTCAGTGCCAACGCCCAGGATATAAAGGGCGGAGATCCAATCACAGGAGGAGGGTGTGTGAGCATTCCTCCAATGATGGAGCACAGGGCAGAAGCTGCAATAAAAGGCAGCACATGTGCCATTGATTGCCAGAGGAAGCTTGCAACTGCAGAGGTCTGCAAGGCTATAGTCAAAGCCAGGAGTGAATTTCTTACAGTAACCCCCCCCCCCCCTTTCAGGTGAGACCTCCGGACGAACAGAGTCATTCACAGATTTGGGGGACATGGAATTGTTCCTAAAACTCCTTAGGCGAGGGGTGGCGTTGAAATCCACAGTTTGTTGGGATTCCTTACAGTACCCCCACCACTGGGTGAGAAGCCTGGGTGGACAGGACCATTCATAGGTCTGGTAGACATTGAGTTGTTGCTGAAGTGTCTCAGGCGAGATTTAGGTCCAAAATCCAGGTGTACATTGGTGAGTGCTGCAAAGGACAGTGGTGGCACTGCGGTTTTTGGTACATGGGCAATGGGACCACTGAACTCCGGAATAGGGACATCAGAAGGGCAGCAGCCAGGTGTCCGGAGCATAGTAATAGTCCAAGAGTACGGGACACAGGACACTGATTGTCAGACAAAAATGGCAGAGGGACCTTCAGAGAAGGCAAAGGCTTTGGTGGAATCAGCACGAAGGAAGTATCGAGAGTCTTTAGCTTCCAAGGAATTCCGGGTGGTGATAAGCGAGGGAATGGGGTGGGAGGGTTCACTGCAAACTATTGACGCGGTACTCTTAATACAAAGCAGGGTTGCTATCCAAAGCAATTTGAGAGACTCTGTAGCAGTGTATACGCAATTCTTGGTTGTGGTACTGGCAGTTGAAGAAGGGTCCGCCTCCTTTGGTCTGTGATCTTTAGTGAGAATCAAATCTGAAGTTGTGGCCTTGGCGAAGGGCATAGTAAGCATCAATCAGACAGTAGGGGACAGCATGTCAATATCCATAGTGGACCCATAGAGAACAGAGACAGACGCTTCAGGTAAAGTGACGAGGACCAGTAAGGGTGTCTCCATTTTTAGAGACAGGCCAAATGCCATCCAGAAAGGGCACTTTAGGCACCGCACAGAGACCTGCGAGTAAGGAGTCTGTTTGAAAGGTGAGAAAAAAGATCTTATCCAAAAAAACAGGAAGGCGGGTAAGCGGTGCATAAGCCTTAGGAATAAAAGTCTTGGGGTTAAAGCTGGGTACCTCCAACACAGAGAGAGAAAACAGAGAACTAGAGCTTGGCTTAGGAGTGGAGGTCCCAGGTACCCAGGTCTCGCATGAACCTGTGGGAGAAACAATGCGAAATATTATTGTTTTAAACATAGGGTTCTTAACATCGGAAGCTCCAAGTAACTTCCTGACAGGTAACCATAGTTTTGCGACAGGACAGTCAATAGTAATTACCCCAAGTCTTGTGGAAGACACAGGGAAATATAAGTCCATCTTAAAGACAGGGTTTTTTGAAAAAAGGGACACAGTGGGTATTATTGAAAGTTCCAAATGTGATACCCCTGAGTTAGTGGTCGTAGACTTGCAGTCAGTAGTGGCTGCCCCGAATACTGTGGGCGAATCAGCGTGAAACAGTATTATTAAAGAGTGGACATCCCAGACTTAAAGTCATCTTTAATCATCCCGGAGGCTGTGGCATGATCCGTGAAAGAAACTGGGGTAGACTCTCCAATAGAAAGAAGGGACATCTTGCTTGTCACTGAAGTGGAACTGAACTAGCTACTGTAATAAAATCAGAGGACATTGTGCTTGTTTCAGAATTGGATCCCTGAAAATCCCTAGTGAGGACATCAGACTCCATGGGAGACTCAGTGACAGGGGTCTTGAAACCAATTAAAGGAATTGCAGGTATCACAGACTTAATAGGAGAAATACCTTGCAAAACAGGAATTTTAGTAAAGGTGATAAGCATCTCACAGACTACCGCAGAGGTGGAGAGCAGGCAGTCAGGCTCTACCACAGGAGTCAGAGACAAACCAAGGGTTAACACAGGAGGTGCTGGGGAGACTCTAGAAGCGTTAAGGGGAGACTCAGAGCGTAGTAAGGGATCAGGGGCAGATAAGCTGAACTCTGAAGTGATAGCCAGAGGGGCTGCAGAAGGGAGGCTTAAAAAGGGCAGAGGATCCAAAATGGACCCGGCGCCCTCATAATGGCTGCTGGGCGTCCGGAGTTTGCTGGGATTGGCTGTCTCCTCCCCTCCCCCTCACCACGAGGCAGTGTGGAGTTGCGCGCGCAGCAGCCGGGGGGGGGGGAGCAGGAGAGCGGGCTATTTAAACCCACAGCGCGAGAGAGAATGCACTAATCCTGTTTTTTCTTTCTCACTGCAGGTACCTGTGAGTGTGTCTCCCGATCGACCGCAGCATGAAGAACTCGGAAGGGAGCAGCAGCACGAGGCAGACCAACAGCTGCATCCAGCCTCCTGATCGCCGGACATCCCGCCCGGCGGCCCCACGGAGGCAGTGGCCCGAAGAGGAGGAACAGCAGCAGCAGCAGCCGCAGCCGGAGAAGGAAGCAGGCTGCCAGGCAGGCCAGCTCCGCCCCCCAGCCTTACTGCCAGCCCTCTCTCAGTCGGAGAGGCAGAGAATCAGCCCGGCAGGCTGGCTCCGCCCTCCAGCCTCACTCTCAGCCCTCTCTCAGCCGGAGAGGCAGAGAATCAGCCCGGCAAGCTAGCTCCGCCCCCCAGCCTCGCTCGCAGCAGAGCAGGGAAGGGAGGGCTGTACTACCGCCCCTCATGGGGGAGAGTACATTACCCACCACCCTGCCGCTCAGGTCCCGCTCTCCCTGCTGCCATGACCCCCCCCCCCCTCCCTGCAAAAATGTCCTCCCTCAGCCCCCCAGCTTCCAACCACCCTCTCCCTGCAGCTTTGAGCCATGCTCCCTCTGCTGGCTTGCCCCCCCTCCCTCTGCACAGCACATCCTCCTCCTGTTGCCCATACCACCCCCCCCTGCTGACCAGCCCCCCCCCCATGGCCGGGCCGCGCCAACCCACCACCGCTGCAGAGTCACCTGCCGCATTCCAGGCGCCCTACCCCCACGTGCCTTACCCCCACGCGCCTTACCCCCACGCGCCTTACCCCCACGCGCCTTACGCCCACGCGCCTTATGCCCACATGCCTTACGCCCACGCGTCCCAAGCTTCCCCGTACGCACGGACACATTACACGCACTACGCCCCCGCGCCGTATGCACCTTCCCCCTACACGCCATACCCACCGGCATCGCTCACACATGCACCCGCACACCATGCCCCTGCGCCTTATGCACCTATGCCAGACGCGCCTGGCGCGCCGGTACCAGCCTTGGATCCATTAATGGCAATCCCACTGCCCCTGGCTGTGGAGTGCCCCCCCAGTGTCCCGGGCCCCTCCCCCAGTGGATGCGCTGGCACCAATGGCGCTGGGAAGCGTCGACGATCCGGGGAGCAGCAAAAGGAGCCGTGCAGCGGCCAAAAGACCCAGGACCGGTCACCCAGGTGCACAAGCCGCAGGATCAGATGAGCATGATAATGCAGCATTGGAATGTAATGAGGATGATGTTGATGTTAGTGATGGGGGGTCGGTTAGGTCAGGGTGAGACTGTGAGTCCCAGGGGTCAGACACCAAGAATAGTGAGAGCGCAAGAGCGAGCAGCGAGTCAGACGCAAGCAGCGGCGCAGACAGCGACGAGACTCCAGGGGTAAAACGCATAAGGAAATAGGTAGAGGCTTTGAGCAAGGCGGTAAAGCTGAGTAGGATAGATAAGGGAAAACGCAAAGCGCGCAAAGACAAAGGGGTGGCTTCCTCCCACAGCGGGGAGGATTTGTTTGCAGTCGAAACTATCTCCCTTTACACACACCTGCCCAGGAGAACTCAGACAGACATAGGTAACAGGAAGTATGTGGATATGTTTAAGCTGTTTGTAAAGGGGCGAGCAGAGAGGAAACGTGCGCGAGAGGCGGGCGAAAAAGGGCAGGTAGTGAGGAATAATGCGAACTGGATTATGAGTTTCATTGTATTCGGGGACTGTTTCCTTTCAAAAATCCCAAGGAATTGCATAATGTGATGAAATACATGAGTGTGATACAGAACATACATGACGAACACGGGGGGTCAGCGTGGCGAGATTATGATGAGCAGTTCAGGCACAGGTGGCAGGGAGATACACGGTTGAGTATGGGGAAGATGGACATGGAATTGTGGAGGAAGCTAGTGGGAAACACGAACCAAGGGGGTAACGCGCCCTTTCATAAGGGGCCGGGTGGTCGGCCCGGGAGTCATTCAGCAAGCAGAGGCAGCAAAGGGGAGTGTTGGGCATTTAACGATAAATACTGCAAACGGGGGGAGAGTTGCAAGTTCAAACATGTGTGTAGCCAGTGCGGGGGTAGCCACTCCATTAAGAAATACTTCAAAGCTCGGGGCAACTGCAGCCAGGGGAGAGGAAGGGAGGCACCTAACACAGGCCCCAACACCGGTCAGCCTTAGCGGGCTGAACTCTTGGTTAAGCGGGTACCACGACCGGGAGAAAGCAAGGTTCCTGGAAGGGGGGTTTATAAAGGGGTTTCACATACCAGTGGGGGGGGGGGGTAGTACAAGCTAGGTGTGTTAGCCGGAACTTGAAATCCGCTGCAACACACAGACACATAGTTAAAGGCAAAATAGAGAAAGAGATAAAATTGGGGCGTATGGCGTGCCCATTCGCATCCCCCTTATCGCCCAGTTAATTATTTCCCCGCTGGGTGTAGTGCCAAAAAAGGACCCGGGCAAATTCAGGCTAATACAACACCTGTCATACCCAAGGGGGGGGGGTCTGTGAATGATACTATAGACCCAGAGCTATGCCGGGTACAATACCAATCATTTGACACCGCCATAGGGATAATCAAAACATGTGGGGAGGGAGCACTATTGGGAAAAAGTGACATAGAATTAGCCTTCCGGCTGTTACTTTTGGCCCTCAGCAGCTTCAGATTCACAGGGTGTAAATTTGATTATTATTGTGTATTACATTGATAAATGTCTCCCCATGGGTTGCGCCATTTCATGCGCCTACTTTGAGGCTTTTAGTACTTTCTTGCATTGGTGCATAGTCAGTCAGATGGGGACTAGCACAGTTGCGCACTATCTGGATGACTTCCTGCTGGTGGGTCACCCGGGTTCACTGCAGTGCAACAGTTTGCTGGAGAGTACTAAGGGGATCATGAGGGAATTGGGGGTTCCCATAGCAGAGGAGAAAACCGAGGGCCCAACAGAGGGAATCACGCTTACCCGCAGGCAAGGTCAGGAAGCTTAGAAGGAGCCTAGGTCAGGTCAGTGAGGCCAGGAAGGTGACCCTGAAACAAATGCAGTCACTGCTGGGTCTGCTAAACTTCACCTGCAGAGTAATCCCCATGGGCAGGATATTTAACCGCAGGTTGGAAAGGGCCACTGCGGGGGTAAAAATGCCCCAACACCATATCCGAATAACCAAGGAGCTTAGAGCAGACCTGGAGGTATGGGGGTGTTTTCTCAGGGAGTTTAATGGGAGAAGGCTGTGGGTTACAGACAGCGAGACCAGCGACGTCCTGCAATTATTCACTGACGCATAAGGGGGGCACGGGTTCGGAGCACACTTTAGAGGGGAGTGGTGTGCGGGTCCATGGCCAGCTGACTGGGTGGGGACGGGTTAACTAAGAACATGGCTTTCCTGGAGTTGTTCTCCATTTAAGTAGCGGTAGAGCTATGGGCCAAGGAGTTAGCAAACAAGCACATAATATTCTGGTCAGACAATTTGGGGGTAGTGGAGGCAGTGAACGGCCTATCGGCTACATCACCACCAGTGATAAGGTTTTTGCGTAGGCTGGTCCTGCAGTGCATGCAAGGGAACATAAACTTTAAGGCAAAGCACATCCCCGGGAAGCTTAATGTAATTGCAGACGCGCTATCCCGCTTTAACTGGCCTGCATTTAGGCAGGTAGCCCCAGACGCGCAGGCAAGAGGTTTGACCGGCCCAAATTATCTGTACCAGCTAGGGCAGAGGGAGTGATGGCTTTGGTGCAGCAATCGCTAGCCCCCCACACCTGGAAGACGTACAACAACGCATGGCAGCAATGGCGCAGTTTCAGGAAGCCCTCCAAGGGGAGTGGTAAGGTTAGCAGAACCCATCAGCTAATCAATTTTTTACTTACCCAGAAGCGGGCGGGCATGTCACGGGCTAAGGCGGGCGGTACGCTAGCGGGTATTGCTTTTTTCCTGAAGTTGGGGGGGCGACAGACATTACCAAGGATTTTCTCCTCTGGCGAATACTGATCGGGTGGGGCAGAGGGGAGCGCAAGCGAGGGGATAAGAGGGAGCCGCTAACGGTGGAGAGGTTACAGAGCTTGAACAAGGCAGCTGAGTCAGTATGCGCAGGACCGTTCAAAATAAATTTAAAGCGGCTTTCACTTTTGCCTTTTTTGGAGCCTTTAGAGAAGGGGAACTGGTAGCAGCATCAGAAACTAGCAGGGACACTGGCCTGTTGCTAGGAAATGTAATTATAGGGGAGGAGACAGTGGCATGCTGCAATAGCATGCCGCATACACAGGTCAAAAACTGACCAAGCAGAGAAAGGGGCCTGAGTGCACCTGAGGCGGCACGAGAATAGGAAGGTGTGCCCGATGAAGGCGGCAAAGCGCTACGCCACGCAGCGATCGCAATGGGGAGAGGTTTTCCTGACACAAAGATTTAACTCCCCTAACCAAGTTTCAGTTTAACACGATTTTTAAGCTTTGCCTGGAGGCAGGAAGCATAGATGCCACAAATTTTGGGACCCACTCATTTCGGATTGGGGCAGCAACGGTAGCCTCCGAGCAGGGGCTGCCGATAGCGCAGATTAAGGAATTGGGTAGGTGGAAGTCAAACGCATACAAAGGGTACATTAGGTCCCAGCAGGGGCGCAAGTAGTTGATCGTGCAGTTTCTAACATGTTTTCTGTCTTCACAGTGGGAGAAGCAGGTGCAGCGCGGGAAGTCTGGCTGATTGGTCATTCTTTCATGTACTGGGCCCGGGAGCGGGCGGCGAGCACGCTGGGTCTGCAGCTGGGAATCCCACAGGAGAGCATGAAAATACGATGGCTGGGTAAGAGAGGAATGTGCTGGAGAGATTTGGTGCCAACCACCACAAGGGCACTAGCATTTTACGGCAGAAAGCCTCACGTGATAATGATCCACCTGAGCGGGAACGATATGGTGGCCACCTAGTCTTTAGACTTAATCCTCCAGATACATGCTGACTGCGCCAGACTTAAAGCCCTCTAGAGCGACGCTGTCATTTTTTGGTCAGAAACCAAAAAGAGGGAATGAGCCCAATAAGTTGATGCTGCTAAAGTCACGTATAGGGGCTAGATGTACCCACAATCCACTTAGCAGGAGAGGCAACTCACTTATTGTATTAATGATATAAAGTCATGTACAGGATAATTAATAAGACTCACCCTGGGTGGGGGGCTAGTAAACAGGATGAAGCAAAACACAAGAGATGAATTGTCCACGAACAAAACACTCATGGGTTAAAAAAAGCCGCAAACTGCTGCCCTTACCCTGCCCGGTGTCTGTGATATCCTGTGTCGCAGCTCACTTTAAACCGTTCCATATGAGGTAATGAAGAGCCGTGAAGATCCAGTAAGGGCTTCCCTCTGACGCACTTCCCCGACGAGAAGGTGACAGTGGCGTCTTGATTCACGCCGAAACTGCGCCCGTGTGGAGGTAACCGCTGGGTCCAACCCGGCGAACGCCGTCTCCTGCAGGGAGGGATGAGTAGTGATGCGTTCCAGCATACAATGCGCTCCGGCGCCTCTTACACATCAGCAGGGGCTGGCGCCAGTAAGCCGAAGCTGGAAAACAATAGTGAGAAGCCTGCGTGCGTGCACAAGCCAATAAGATGCAGTCAGGAAGTGGAACGATGGCGGTCACAGCAATTGGAGTTCAGCCAGAATAAGATAAAATCAGCTTTAATAAATTATATGCTGCACATCACAGAAAAATACTCTGACGCGTTTCGTTCCTAAATGGAACTTTATCAAAGAGTGATAAAGTTCCATTAGGAACGAAACGCGTCAGAGTATTTTTCTGTGATGTGCAGCATATAATTTATTAAAGCTGATTTTATCTTATTCTGGCTGAACTCCAATTGCTGTGACCGCCATCGTTTCACTTCCTGACTACATTATTTGGTCAGAGATCATACCTCGGCTGGCATGGAGGGGGGCACGCAGCTGGGTGGGCATCGAGAAGGCAAGACGAGAAGTCAACAGAGACATCCGTAAGTTCATACTCTCTTGTGGGGGCTGACGGTGAAGCATGGGGAATTCTAAGACAGGGGGCGCAGTTGGCACAGGAGGGACGGGGTGCAACTGACGGACGAGGGACTGGATATTTTTATTGACAACATGCTTAGGCCGTTACAAGCGATCAGCAGTCAGAGCTTAGGGTCACAGCTTGGTGTGTGGGGTGAGTCCCCAGTAAGTGGCCTTAATGGGTCCTCCGGGTGGCGGAACTGTCAGGCCAGTCATCATAGGACACCGTAAATACCCGAAATGGGGCTCCACCCGATGCGTATGGGTCGCCAGGTAACGGTCCCCTGGAGAAGATCGTGCGGGCTGGAGGCGCCGACGCAGGCGATCGATCGCTGTACCCCTGGCACCAATCTTAGGTAGCTGGGCTCTATCCTATGTGGGTAGGCCCACGTGGCCATGAAAAGGGGGACCTAGTATGTACGGATGACGGGGCCGTGGTAAGGGGTGAGAGTGCCCCTCGCGGCGGAGACTGTGTCTCCCGGTTGACGCATGGCGTCATTTATGGCGGACAGTTATTTGATAGAAATTGTTAAACAATAAAACTGTGACCATTTTTACTCCCACAAAAAACTGTGTCGTCTAAGTTTGTATGGTGGGTAGGTAAACCACGCAGTAGGCCCTCTAGGCCGTTATAGCTGTCACCGGTTCCGAGGAGACAGACTTAGAGTCAAGGACAGGAATAGCAACACTCAGAGACAGAGGTGGAAAATCATTGGGAACAGGCATAAAAGATAGAACAAACAAAGATTTAGTAGCGGCAGAGCTTAACTCAGTGGCTGCTGGAGAACTTTTAACTACAGTGAGAAGGGACTGCAGGTTTACAAAATCAGGGGTAAAGGGAGTTTTAAATTTGAAAACCTGATCCTTCAAAAAGGAGGGGCCTGACTGTAATTGTTCTAAGGGAGCAACAGCAGATACGCTGATCTCAAAAGGGGTCACTTGGAAAGGGGCATAATATGTACTGTTCGCTTATAACGCTCGGATTTGAGAAGAGGAGAACACAGACAGTACAAGGGGGGCAACCACAACTGTGCTGTGTCTGAAGTGGGTATTTTGGAAAGAGTGTCTGGGACATCAGAAACGACTACAGATTCCATGAAAAGGGGTCTATGCTCAGAAGCAGGGCTTTCGGCTTTCTGAGTGGCAGACGGGGTCAGCGAAATACCTAGGAGGGGGGATTCTACGAACAGGCTTAGGGAAACAAACGGTTCCAGAATACTTTTAACTGGAGCCAGTATTATTGCCGAAAGTTCAGGGGGCGTAGCCCTGAGAATTTTAGCTGAGTCAGGGGACTTATAGCAAGGAGTATCCAAAAGCTCAGCAACTTGAGCGTTAGAAGAGTCATTCAGTGCAACCCCTGCAGTGAGACGTGAGAGTTCATTCTCTGATGCAAAGAAAGACACATTAGCCTGAGAGCACCAAGGATTTACAGGGGTTAAGGCAGATAGTACCTGAGAACCAGAAGGGAGATTTGTCTCCGAAATTGGGGACATAAGGGATTCATCCTCTGAATCTAAGGAGGTGTCCTTGACTGGCGGACTACAGGGATTTACCAAGAGAGGTTCATAGGGCTGACCTGCAGGGGTTAACACAGGTAAAACCTCAAGGGTTAAGTTAGGCTGTACCTGAGAATCAGAGAAAGAGAAGCTAGTCTCCGAGATTGGGGTTATAGGGTTTCCAGCTTCTTGCCCTAGGGACCTAACATTAGTCTGCAAAATACAAGGGTTAACAATGGGGACCTCACCGAGCAGACTAGCAGGGTTTAAAACAGAAAAAACCTCGGGAACAGAGCTCAGAAATTCTGGGTTAGAAAAAGAGGGCAAACAGGGTTCATTCACTGGTGCTAGGGAAGACACACTGACCTGGGGGATGCAGGGGTTTACAGTGGGGGACTCATAGCCCTGACTAGCAAGGGTTAAGACAGAAATAACCTAGGGGACAAAACCCAGGGAGGTTAACTCAGGACTAGCTTCTTACTTAACGGGCAGCAACTGGGAGAAGGTTTGGCCATTCTTAGGAAGGGGTGGTACCCCCACGGGTTTAGTAACAGGGTTGGCAGAAAAGGAATTGTGATTAGAAAGTGCGTAGGCACCGAGAAGAGGGTCCCGCTCACTTATGATAAAGTCAAAATCGTGGTATAATACACAGGCGGCATCTAGAATCTGATCTAGAGTCTTTCGACCTGAGGAGGAAAAAACCCGGGACCGTTGGGAGAGCAGGGCCTGTTGAGACTTTTTTTCCTCTTTAAATTGCTGAGATCTAGTAAGGAGTTCTTTACGAATCCGTCTTTTCTGAGGGGTTAAACTTTTATACAAGAACACACTCTCAGGCGGAGGCACTCTCTCAAACAGGTATGGTCTTCCAAACAGGGACTGGTCCGCAGCCTGGGACATAGGTAGAGTAAAAAATTTACCAACCCCCGCCACGGCGCGGTGCTTGCCACAAAACGAGACCGGACCCCGGGGATGAGGTGGGGTTATATAATCACCGACTTTAGTCTGCACAGACTGATCCGGAGTGCGCTGTTCAGTCGGGTCAGGATTGGAGAAGGCAGCATCGTCGTTATTTAAGCAGGAGTTCGGCAACAGGTTGTCAGGAATTCCCCGCTTCAGTTTAGGAGCGTGAGCGCAGGAGTGGCCTATGCGCGAGGCGCAGCCTCGGCCCATGACGCCAGGCACAGCAGGGGGAGACAGAAGGCTGGCTGAAGTACACCGCGGGGCAGCGTCGGGAAAAGCAACGCTTCAGCACAGAAGTCCAAAGGAGGCCTCTGCATGGAGAGTAGCAGCAGGCCTCAGGAAACGAATGGTAACCTCTTCTAGGGGAGAATGCAGCAGGTACCAGTGTTGGCTAAACAACGCTTCAGCACAGGAGTCAGGAACGGGCCGCTGCATGGAACTAGCAGCAGGCCTCAGGAACTTAGGAACTAGGGATGAGAACTAGAGAGGTTAGTACACAAGGAGATAAGCCAGCGCGGCTTGTGGCAGAGACAGTAACGTCCATAGAAGAATTTATGCTCGGCTCTGGTTCAGAGCCAAAGCCCATTATATAAAGGGTGGAGAACCAATCACAGGGGAAGGGTGTGTGAGCATTCCTCCAATGATAGTGCACAGGGCAGAAGCTGCAATGAAAGGCAGCACATGTGCCATTGATTGCCAGAGGAAGCTTGCAACTGCAGACATCTGCAAGGCTATAGTCAAAGCCAGGAGTGGATTCCTTACAGGAGCATAGCGAGAAATTAGGGAAGGAGGGGCAGAAGAGTGTAAAGCTTTAAAAGTGAGGAGGAGAATTGCATGTGTGATACGAGATCTGATAGGAAACCATGAGAGCGATTTCAGCAGGGGAGACGCTGAGACAGATTTATGAAAGAGTAGAGTGATTCTGGCAGCAGCATTGAGGATAGATTATAGGGGAGACAGGTGAGAGGCAGGAAGGCCGGACAGCAGGAGGTTACAATAGTCGAGACGGGAGAGAATGAGCGCCTGAGTCAGAGTTTTTGCAGTCGACCAACAGAGGAAAGGGCATATCGTTGTAATATTGTAGAGGAATTCCACCTTCTGTATGCAAATCTGTGCGAAATGTCCAAATTCCACTCCCCTACTCACTACACTACGTCTACACGCACTCCCCTCACACACTCCTCACATACACACTCCCCTCACACAAACTTCACTCATACCCTCCCCCTCATCCTCCCTTCCCTAGTGCCTACTCAACTCACACCCACTTCCATCACACACACTCTCACTCACGTAATACACAAAAACAAGACTTATGTGGGGGGGACAGTAACAAACACACTATAACAAATAACCGCCATACTGATGTAACACATAAGTCACCGCCCCCAAATCGCAGATAGAGTGCATGTGAGGGGAATCTATATGTATTACCAGTTGTGTGTTGCTTTACCTGTCAGGTTCACAGTAGGCCTGAACCTCTGCCAGTGAAAGCCTGGGGTGTATCCTGGAACGTTACTCATATAAACAAAGCGCCTCCACCTGTGTAGGATTCTAAGGGTAGAATGCCCCCGAACACAGGACCCACATACAGTAACCACATACACCGGAGTATATATAAATCAGGTTTACTATAGGGGCAGATAAACACAATACAACATACATAAACAATATGATAGTGTCCCTCTATAACACTAATAGGCACAACTACCTGTCATCTCGCAGGGCCTTAACCCACACACCTTTGTACTCAGTAGTCCCCAAAAGTCACCAAGAGTCCAGAAACCCCACCCTTTGGCGTGATCAGTGCCTGACAGGAACCGGTTTGTTGGTGTACTTATATGGTACCTGCAGGGTGCTCCAACACCCGGGCCCACAAACGTGAAGATACGTGGATCCTCTGATCCCGCAACGAGTCCGCCATCGTGTGGGGTGATGTCCTGTGGATGATCCCACCGTGGAAACAGTCTCTATATCTTGGAGAGGTCTGGTCCCAGATAACATGTATCACACTGAGGGTTATAAATTGAGTTTAACACAGTTGAGAGCAGGTGGGTCTTAACCCCTCTGCTACCAAGTGTGTTCACCAGCGCTCTTACCTAACAACTTCCATATACATACATTGATATATAAGAAAGAAGAGAGTAAAGGGATTTACACAGTAAAATCAAAGCAATTATTTAAAAAACAATTAATAAAATTATAATACTTAATCTATATGAAATTTCAGCGTGTTGTGTTTCCCAAATAAAGAGTCCGATCTTGAGCTCAAATGGGTATGCAGCTTCTTTGCATCTGGAACCAACCTCGGGACCAGGAGAAACTAGAGACAGGGGATGACAAAAAAGAAAAAAGCGCAAGGCCCATAGAGTAGTATAGTTGAGTTTATAGTCATTAAAAAGCGGTTATAAACACTCACAGAAAAAAAGGTTGGTACAAGCACTTCGGTACTAATAGTGACCGCAGGAACAGGGGTACTTTTACTCGTCTGCTCGTTTGGGTTCGCTGATGTTCCGCCCGCCTCCTCTTTCCGATCGATGCTTCCTCCACTTCCGCGTCAGCTGACTCGTGACGTCGGTGCGTGGCGTGTGCGACGTCGGTCGGGGGTTGGACTAAGGGCGGTCTCCAGCTCCCACTGTGAGCTCGGCGATCCGGAAACTCCGATCACTGCGTCTTCTCTATAGTACAGTGGTGACTCCCAACAAGCACAGGCAACCACAGCAATGCCCGCCCTACGCGTTTCAAGGACGCTTGTCCTCTTCGTCAGGGGCACGTTCATTGCTGGTTGCTCTAGTCATAGTCTTTTATATCGTGCCAGTATTGATTATACAATCATTTAATCATTTAATCATTTAATCATTTACATGAGTGCTAATTTAGTAATTGTCTGCAGTGTCCTAATGAGTATACATCGTGGATAAACTTTAATAGCATATAGTATAATTATGTCACAAGGACCAAATAAGTATTTTAAAGATCAACTTTATTGTGTCAATTAAAAGGAAATTATGTTAAATAAAAAACTCAGTGAACACTGCAAACAGATACCATTACATTATAGTTAAACAACAATTAAGATCAATATTAATATTCTAAAAGCAGTTGTATTATATCTCAAATAAAACACATTAGTAAAACCAATTGTTAGTACCTTATTTAAATATTTTATCTATAATAATGATATTCCAAAGTCTATTTAATAATACAGTTATAAAAATGCAGCCATATCTATTTCTTCATTGAGCCCTTTGGGAGACAAGGTGCTAAGCTGATGTATCCAGTAAGTCTCCCTCTGTCTCAGCCTTAGCACCCTGTCTCCTCCATATTCATTGGGCCCTATATCTTCTATTCCAGTGACCTTAAGTTTCGCAGGATCCTTATTATGTTTATAAAGGAAATGTCTAGGGACACTATGAGTCATTAGTCCTTTTATAATATTGTTTCCATGTTCCAAAAAGCGGTTTTTTAGACTTCTTTTAGTTCTACCTACGTATTGTTGGCCACATTCACATTCTAATAAATAAACTACAAATGTTGTTTTACAGTTAATCAATGCACCTGCCTCCACAGCAGTAATTACCTACTGTTTTGGAAGCTACTATCGTTTTATTGTAATGAGTTTTAGTTTTCCTTAGTTTAGATGGTGCTAGAATGTTTTTGATAGTCTGTGCTCTTTTATAAACTACTCTAGGTCTATCTGAAATAATTGGTGCTAGTAGAGGATCACACTTTAGTATATCCCAATGTCTACTCATAATATTTTTTATTTTAGTGGCTGCTCCATTATATTGTGTAATAAATAATGCATTCTGAATTACCTGTCTGTTCTTGTTATTTCCACTCTGTTTTAATGTAAGTGATCTATCCATGTTTAAGGCTCTCTGATAGGCCTATAGTATATTATGTTCATTGTGACCCTTTATTAATAACTTATTCTTTAATGATATTGATTGTTTAATGAAATCTTCCCTTTTGTTGCAATTACGCCTAATTCTTAGGAATTGACTGTAGGCAATATTAGCAATCCATCTGGGATGGTGGTTGCTAGCAGCATCCAGAAATTTATTGCTATCTACCTTTTTATAATGTGTGGTAGTAATAATCTCATTATTTTTATTACTTGTTAGCTCTAAGTCTAAAAACACTATATTTGTTTGACTAAAATTATACGTGAATTTTAGATTAAACAATTTGGAATTTATATATCTTAAAAACTCTTCTAATTCTAATGTACTGCCTTTCCATATAATTAAAATATCATCAATGAAGCTCTTGAATAAAACTAGGTTTGCCAAATGGGGATTGTTATTCCATATACACAATTCCTCCCAATACCCCATCATTAAATTTGCGTAACTGGGGGCAAAGGATGTCCCCATGGCTGTTCCCTTAGTTTGAAGATAAAATGTATCATGATATTTAAAATAATTTCTCTTTAAAATAAATTCTACACATTCTAAAATAAATTATTTCTGTGTAGTAGCCATGGATACATCCCCTGTTAAAAACAAATAAATAATGGGGCTGTTTCATTTACATCTAAACACTCATCCAAATCATATCCAATAAGAGATCTAATTAACTGTAAAACAACATTTGTAGTTTATTTATTAGAATGTGAATGTGGCCAACAATACGTAGGTAGAACTAAAAGAAGTCTAAAAAAACGCTTTTTGGAACATAGAAACAATATTATAAAAGGACTAATGACTCATAGTGTCCCTAGACATTTCCTTTATAAACATAATAAGGATCCTGCGAAACTTAAGGTCACTGGAATAGAACATATAGGGCCCAATGAATATGGAGGAGACAGGGTGCTAAGGCTGAGACAGAGGGAGACTTACTGGATACATCAGCTTAGCACCTTGTCTCCCAAAGGGCTCAATGAAGAAATAGATATGGCTGCATTTTTATAACTGTATTATTAAATAGACTTTGGAATATCATTATTATAGATAAAATATTTAAATAAGGTACTAACAATTGGTTTTACTAATGTGTTTTATTTGAGATATAATACAACTGCTTTTAGAATATTAATATTGATCTTAATTGTTGTTTAACTATAATGTAATGGTATCTGTTTGCAGTGTTCACTGAGTTTTTTATTTAACATAAATTCCTTTTAATTGACACAATAAAGTTGATTTTTAATGTACTCATTTGGTCCTTGTGACATAATTATACTATATGCTATTAAAGTTTATCCACGATGTATACTCATTAGGACACTGCAGACAATTACTAAATTAGCACTCATGTAAATGATTAAATGATTAAATGATTAAATGATTGTATAATCAATACTGGCACGATATAAAAGACTATGAATAGAGCAACCAGCAATGAACGTGCCCCTGACGAAGAGGACAAGCGTCCTTGAAATGCGTAGGGCGGACATTGCTGTGGTTGCCTGTGCTTGTTGGGAGTCACCACTGTACTCTAGAGAAGACGCAGTGATCGGAATTTCCGGATCGCCGAGCACACAGTGGGAGCTGGAGACCGCCCTTAGTCCAACCCCCGACCGACGTCGCGCACGCCACGCACCGACGTCACGAGTCAGCTGACGCGGAAGTGGAGGAAGCATCGATCGGAAAGAGGAGGCGGGCGGAACATCAGCGAACCCAAACGAGCAGACGAGTAAAAGTACCCCTGTTCCTGCGGTCACTATTAGTACCGAAGTGCTTGTACCAACCTTTTTTTCTGTGAGTGTTTATAACCGCTTTTTTATGACTATAAACTCAACTATACTACTCTATGGGCCTTGCGCTTTTTTCTTTTTTGTCATCCAATGTATCACACTGACCCTTTTTATCAGAGCACGCAGCACTGCAGCTTTGTCCCTGACTGAACCACTTGCTCCCTACACACACTACCTCCTCCCCCTACCTTATCCCAGCACAAACTCACTTCCTCCTCTAGTGCACAACAATGTATCTAACTCTGCAGGGTAAGCTGTAAACCCTATTGGCTGCTATGAGTCACCTGTGCTCCAGCCCCTGGGTCTGCTGGGAGTTATAATCCCTTGCCGACCTCTTTTGCATTGGGGCCACGTGCGCGAATTTCAATGAGCATGCGCGAGTCTCACTGTACCTGCACATACATGTAATGGTCACCGCATCGCTCTAACGGTGCATGCACAAACTGGGGTTGGCCCTGCGCTACAGAGCGCCACTGCTGCCACTATTCCCTCACTGTAATGGCTGCTGCATCGTGTCTGCGCATGCGCGAGCCGCCGCGCATGCGCGCGTACCACCAACATAGCGACGCCCTGTCACTGATGCCGCCGGGAGCCCCTAGCGACGCGATCACACTGCAGCAGCCCCCACCCTGGCGGAGGTAAGGGAGAGGGAGACAATGAACCGGGGAGCCAGAGGGGACCTGGCTACACTGACAAGATAATATTAAAGTTTAAAGCAAAATAGAATAAAAGAAATTAACACATTCAGAACGTGCTAAGAAATCGAAACAAAAACTTACTACCTCCAAACGCCAACGCCCAGTCTGTGTTTCTCTCACTCTTAGGCCTAGGACATAGTGCACTCAGAGTCGCTGAGCCGGGCTGGGCCACACTGAACAGATGAACAAAGCCCCTGCATCTGTTATCAGCGCGGCTATAGTTCGTCCCTCCGCATGCTTGCTGATGCGTGCGGAGGCTGAGAAACTTCCCCGAGACAGGCAAGTTTGAAATTTGCCGCTCGGGGAAGCGGAGGAGCGGTCACGTGACTGTTCCCATCCAATTGTGCTGCAGCCGGTCCTACAGAGCCACCAGACCAGACAGAGGCAGCACAGAGGTGTGTGTGTGTATGTGTGTGTGTGTGTATGTGTGTGTATGTAAGAGGGGGGGAGCGGGTGATGTGTCCCCCTTCTGCCCCGATCCTTTTGCCTGTATCCCTGCCCACGCGGGAGATGGAGGGGTGTTGCACTGCCCCCGTGGGGGGGGAAGGGAGGAGCGGGTGATGTGTTCCCCTTCTGCCCCGATCACCGTAGCTGCATCCCTGCCCACGCGGGAGATGGAGAGGGGCTGCGCGGCTGCTGGGGGGGGGGGAGAAGAGGAAGGGGTTGTGTCCCGGAGCAGTGGTGGCAGCAAGGTGGCGTGTGTGTGATTATATACATACATATATATATATATATATATATATATATATATATATGTGTGTGTGTGTGTGTGTATGTTTGTGTCTGTGTATTTGTATGTGTGTCTGTGTATTTGTATGTGTGTGTGTATATGTGTGTGTGTGTGTGTGTGTGTGTGTCTGTGTGTATGTGTCTGTGTGTGTGTCTGTGTGTGTGTATGTGTGCATGTGTGTGTATACATGTGTGTGTGTGTGTCCCAGTTTGCGCTCCCTTGGTCTAGACCGTCCATAGCCGAGCTACAAAGCCCCAGTGCGCCAGCGTGTTATCACACCATCCCCCCCCCCCCCAACCCTTAGAGGCTTTGTTTACGGTAACGCTTTGGAAAATCTCCTCTCAAATTTGAAATGTAAATCTGATGTGCACAGCATTGTGAGAATTGAGAGTAACAAAACCATTAACTAATCATGTTGTTTTTTCATTCATTCTTACAATATACTGTCGTGGGGGGGTGTGGTTGTTGTCAATGATTACGATAACCAGGAATGTGAATAAATATTTATTATATTTCATCAGGGAAAAAAAAAATACAAAGATAAAAATAATCATGAATAATACATACTGCAGCTTTTATTAAATTCCTCTAGCAGATTGAAATCAGAGTAACATTTACAAAACATTTGTAAAACATGGAGATACATGAAAAATTGACATTTATATGAATATTAATTAATAATATATATATATAGAAAATCTACTGGTTTTTTTTGGTGCCTGAGGCACAGGGAGTTAAAGTGACTTGCATTTTATGTACTGTATTTGGGGGTTGTATTTGGGGATTTATTGATCAAATTATTATGATGATCTATAGAATAAGGGGAATGAACACCATAGTTTCCGGTGCTCTTGAACACAGTGTATGTGACTGTGTGTGGGTTAAATGCAACCTCTGATAGGTATATAGATAGGAAATGGACAATCCTACTGCAGCTAATATGATGAGTAACAGTTCATGTTATAAGGAAGGAACGGGGAGACAGACTAATAACCTTGGTGGGGGGCCAGTGTGCAGGGAATAGTATAGAGATAGGATAAGAAGCCGTGAAAGCCCCTCTCCTGTACTCACGGAATAACTAAAGCCTGCTGCCCTTACCCGACCTGGTATCTTCACTGCTCCTTCGTAATATTTTTAACCAATAGCGAAAGGGGACTTGCCTACTTAAGATCCGTCTGTAGAGAGTTCATTCACTCTTTGATAAAGTCCCAGGATGGGACGAAACGCGTCAGAGGTCAGAGGTCTCTCTGTGATGTTCAGCACCATTGTTTAATAAAGCTGATTTTAACCTTTTTTTTGGCTGAGTTCCTATCCACGCAGTGACCGCCTACAATTCATCTATTTTTAAATTATTATGATGAACTGCCTTTTGAAATTACAGTACTGTTAACTATTTTAGCCACACACCTCCAGAGTCATTCATTTTCTGCAGTTACTTTAGTCATTGTGTTTTTAATCCGTCCCTAGCCAAGCGTCAATCGGCTGACTGCGCCTGCGTGTACTCTAATCCTTTTAGAGATGGGAGCTTGCTGCTTACAGCGCATGAGTCACCCTACCCTACCAACCCCCTCTCTCCACAGAGTCGTTAATCTTCTGAATATTGCCATTGTGTTCTTAATCCGTCCATAGCCGAGCTACAAAGCCTCAGTGCGCCTGCGTGTTATCACACCACCCCCCCCCAATCCTTAAAGGCTTTGTTTACGGTAACGCTTTGGAAAATCCCCTCTCGAATTTGAAATGTAAATCTGAAGTGCACAACATTGTGAGAATTGAGAGTAAAAAAAACATTAACTGATTCATGTTGTATGGAGGTTGTGGAGGGCCTGTGTGCCCAAATGGACATTCTAGACTCAGGTCCCGAGCCCGCGCCGCTGAAGGCAAAGTCACAGATGTCAGAACTCCAAATGTCGGTTCCAGACGTGGTTCCCGAGCAGGAACCACAGAGCCCAGATCCGCATATTCCGGAATCAAAGGGTAAGGTGTCTATACCCCCATCCTCTTTTGGTGATTCCAGCGACCAACCACTCATGGTGATGTGCCTGCCAGCGGACTACTCATGCCAAGTCACTGAGCCAACTATCTCGGCGGATACAGAGCCTGCTGTGGGTCCATGTGCCCTGGATGAGGTGTATCCAGATGCTGTCGCTTGCTCAGATGTGGGCCTGTGTGCCCTACTGTGGCCAGTCCGGTCTTCTACGATGGTACCAGCGGTCCCAGGTTTGGGATCAGTACCTGCCAACGATGACAGGGGTGAGTTGACTGCCCCAGGGGTGTCGGGTGTGAGCTCCCTGGTGATCATGGAGTCTGGTGGCTTCAAAGGTAGGGTCACCCGGGCGATAGGCTCACTTCGTCATCGCGTCCTGGTGGAGGTGTTTCCCCTAGAAGATCTCTGCAGACCATGGAGCAGATTTGACCTCATCAAGGTATCCAGTACAGCGGCCATGAGCGACGCTTCCTCTTACACGAGAAATCTCCAGGCCTTTTCTTATCAAGACATGGGCCTGCACGTAGACATTGTGCTGTCCCCAGAAGACGTCACCGCTAAATGGATTGGTGTAGCGAACAAAGACTGTGCTGTGACCGCTCTGGTAGTTGTTGCCTCTTTAATGCGCACGATGGAGCGCTTCATTCGCCATGTGGTGGACCGAGGAAAGAGACTGAACCTCCCTGTCTTCCGGGACACGAAAGCGGATGATCAGGCAAGGTGAATACCAAAACCCCCTTACATTTTTTTCTACGAGGGGGAGGAGATGGATTGGCAGTAGGGACTGTAACACCCGATCTTGAGCTCCAAAAGACTCACATCCGGCCCCCACCTTCGCGCCATGCCAGTGGGTCCGTCTCTGCCTCCGGCGGCACCCGAGACCACTCGGCATGCTACAGAGGGTGTCTCTGGGACCAAAAAGAAAACAGGGTTATATTCTCCACCTCGCAGAATCCCAACGACCTCGCTTGGGTAGCAAACATACAACAGAGTGTTATATAATGAAAAATGCATTGCATAAATCATACCGCACATAACTTGCATTTTCCCATTGGTACCTGTAGACAGACGTTCACAGAGGTACACAATTGAAGGCTTTTATAAGGTGAAATTATAATAAGGCTTTATTGTGCCTTTTACTTTTCATCAGGAAATCATCCAAACACAGGGGGGGGAAACAAAGCTTAATTCACTTGGGAGTATTTCTAGTGAAATCCCATGCAATTCACAACTCCTAGTTAAGCAGGTCTCCCAGCCCCAAACACATAGCATGACATAAGCAGATATAAGAAGTCTCTTTAGAATGTAAGTTTATCTGTTAGCTGCTGTAGAGTAAGCTTCTCTGCTCTCCTGGAACCGCACCCGTGCGTGCACAAAAAATCAGCATCCAGGTTTAGAAGTCTTATTTGGTGTCTTGCAATCAGCTATGCTGGGCAGAGCTCAAGACCGGTCAGCTCCAGAGATGTGTGTTCTCTCCAAAGGTCAGCACTCATTCAGAGCTAAGGAGACACTTCCTGTCTCAAAGGCAGGCTTTTTCTACCACCTCTAATCAGGCAGGTGGTGTTAGTTAATTTGCTACCAGCAGTTAACCACCACACTGCTGGATTAGAGGCATATTTGTGAACAGGGATAAGTCCCCTGTTACAGTACCCAACATCATCAAATGGATACTCCAGGCCAGCTGTGTCTCATAGTGGAGTGCCCCTAACTGATTGGGTGAGGGTATCTCCCTCTGATGAGCAGGGAGCGCTCCGAGTCCCAGGCGTCTCGGCGGCGCACCCGGCTAGCAGGGGCCGCCATTACAGGTGTTCGCTCATGCGCAGTGGTCGCGCATGCGCAGTGGTCGCGCATGCGCAGAAGGCTCACAGGAGCAGTACGAAGTTGAGAATGCGCAGGTGAATCGTGCACGCGGCCCAAAGCCAAAAGCAGCCTCCACGGGACTACAACTCCCCTGAGGCTTAGGGCCAACTACCCCAGGTGTCCCCAAGTGGCCAATGAGAGGCCAGGATTCCCTAGAGCAGGGATTGATACTTTTTGCGGGCTTAGGGAAATGGCAGTTGGAGCAGGGAGTAGGAAGGGGGAGGAAGGGTGTAGGGAGCAAGTGGCTCCTACACCAGGTAAAGTTTTCCCCAGGTCCCAGGCAGGCCCCAATCCCCACTAGGGTAGAGGGTAGGTGCTGAGGGATGGCCCCTAAGGTAGGGACCCTGCCCTTAGGTGTGAGTGTGTGTGCAGTCTTGTCAGTGTCACACCTGTCAGTGCTGTGAGCGCTGACAAGAAGGCACAGTGTGTGTGCAGTGTAGCTGCAGGTACCAGTTTGAGTGCAGTGCGGATGGTGCAGGTACCAGGTTGAGTGCAGTGCAGTTGCTGCAGGTTAAGCAGAGGAGCTATTGAGAGGGGATCCGAGAGGTGAAGGAAGAGGTAGTGTGGGTGCAGGGGGTCAGTGACCCACCTGTATAGGACAGTTATTCCCCGCAGGCCCTTAGGAGTATTTCCTGAAGTCACCGTAGGTTGCAGTGCTGCAGGGACGCCCTATAGTTGTTGCCAGCATCACCTTACTGAGTACCAGTTAGGGACAAAGCACAGAGTTGCGGCGTTTGCAGTCACCTGGGACCAGACGGCTGGACACTGTGATATCTGGAGGCTATGTGTTGGAGGCGTCTGACCCTTTGTGAAGTTGTTGCCAGTCACCGCCGTGACCGGAAGGTATTATTACATCAAGTGCACCAACACCTGTCAACAGGTGCTGATCCCGCCTTAGGCGTAACTCTTTAGGATTGCTAAAAATGGGGAGGGGTTTTTGGACCTCGCGCTATATATGAGCGCTGAGGGGATTAAAATAACATTTCATTCTCTGATTGATGGGCCTATATATAGTACTGAGGTATTCCCATGCCACTACAACTCCTGATGAAGCAGTTAGCGAAACGCGTAGAGTTGAAGCAGGGAACCTACGATTGGAAGGACTGGCAAGATCAGAGCTGGCACCGGACCTAGTTTGACCACCCGCCCTTTGCTGTGACGCGATAGAGGAAGTAACGCGACGGCAGTGACGCATGCGGAAGCCCACAGCGAGGAGTGAGTGAGACACTGGGAAGCAGTTTGTAACTGTCCTTCAAATCCATCAGCGGTTCTCTCCCCCATCCGATTATTGTATGGAAAATGTGAGTTTTATAACACTTGTGATGATTTTATAAAATATTGAGTCCGAATAGTATGCACTATTGTGGTTTTCCTTTATTTTCATACCGCACGCACCCATTGAGGGATATCCTGGCATTTGCGGTCTAAAGGTCTCCAGTCAGAGAGAGAAGGATCTCTGACATGCGATATTATACAGCGATTTTTGGGAGTTCTATTCTTATAGAAATATAAGGAACAGTAGCAGTGATTACAGTCTGCACTATATATATTTTATTTTTTTCACATATACCACGGTATCTTCCTGCGCTCCTCCTCACCTCCAAGCAAAGGTAACTCTTTAGGGACACTAAACGAGTGGCTAAAAACTGAGCCTATACCAATAGTAATATACACGCGATAGCGGGACAGAGATGGTACTCAATATGAGAGTGGCCGAGCCACTAAGTTTATACGAGCGTTAGAGTATAAGTGTATACTGTATGTTATGTGTTATTGCAACGTTGCATTATAGACGGATAAGGTTAACTTGCATTATTATAGCAAAACCAGTTACAATCATAAGGTGTTCAAAACAGAAAGTGAATCCCTGCGCTTCTCCCATAGGGATAGCAATCAATGGGGAATATATATATATATATGTATGGTGTAAATATCTATAAGAAAAAAGGAGACTTTTGGTATACATCCTTTGATCAAATAATGCCAAGCCTGCTAACCACGTCAAGGTAAGTCTCTTTAGCAGGTCCCTATGCTAAATGCATACTAGTGTTATGTGAAATAAGCCCAGAAGGGGTTAAAATATCAAAGCATATGCTTGTATAACCTAGTGCAATTAAAAACTGGTATATACCAGTACAGATACTCACATGTAAGTGAAGTGGAATAAGGGGACCTTGCTAGGAGATTATATACCTAGAAGAGGAGGGGCTGGCCTGCCACAAACTGCTCAATAAGCAGTTGCAGGTGATTGGCTAAATATATTCAATTACACCATAGTAGTGTTGCCCTCTAGGAGCGTGCTGCAAAGGATTAAAATCGGCCCAACAAATAATGTAAAACAAATATAATCACTGCGCTTCTCCATGTAAAGAGCATGCAGCTAGTGAAGGAAATGGCCATACAAATGTGCAAAACAGAAAGTGAATCCCTGCGCTTCTCCCATAGGGATAGCAATCAATGGGGAATATATATATATATATGTATGGTGTAAATATCTATAAGAAAAAAGGAGACTTTTGGTATACATCCTTTGATCAAATAATGCCAAGCCTGCTAACCACGTCAAGGTAAGTCTCTTTAGCAGGTCCCTATGCTAAATGCATACTAGTGTTATGTGAAATAAGCCCAGAAGGGGTTAAAATATCAAAGCATATGCTTGTATAACCTACTGCTGCGGCCAAGTTTATTCGAGCATTTGCCCGTTCTTGGCCGCAGCAGTAGCCTGGCGCGCGCCCGAGTGTGACGGGCGCGCGCCGAAGCAGCGGAAGAGCGCCCTCCGATCGGGGCGCTCTCGCTACCGCTGCCGGGTCCGCCGGGTCCCCCGGAACCCCCTGCCGCTGTCCCGCGATCGCGGGACACCAGGGCTCCCTCGGGGAGCCCTGGACGCGCGTGCAGGGGGCGCTGGCTCCCGAAGACGCGTGACCGCGCGTCTATGACGCACGGCACGCCGAGGGGTGGCCACTAGCAAGCCGGGAAATCTCCCGGCTTGCGGAACCGGCCACACTTTAATAAAGTGTGTCGGTAGTGCAATTAAAAACTGGTATATACCAGTACAGATACTCACATGTAAGTGAAGTGGAATAAGGGGACCTTGCTAGGAGATTATATACCTAGAAGAGGAGGGGCTGGCCTGCCACAAACTGCTCAATAAGCAGTTGCAGGTGATTGGCTAAATATATTCAATTACACCATAGTAATGTTGCCCTCTAGGAGCGTGCTGCAAAGGATGTATACCAAAAGTCTCCTTTTTTCTTATAGATATTTACACCATACATATATATATATATATATTCCCCATTGATTGCTATCCCTATGGGAGAAGCGCAGGGATTCACTTTCTGTTTTGCACATTTGTATGGCCATTTCCTTCACTAGCTGCATGCTCTTTACATGGAGAAGCGCAGTGATTATATTTGTTTTACATTATTTGTTGGGCCGATTTTAATCCTTTGCAGCACGCTCCTAGAGAGTAACACTACTATGGTGTAATTGAATATATTTAGCCAATCACCTGCAACTGCTTATTGAGCAGTTTGTGGCAGGCCAGCCCCTCCTCTTCTAGGTATATAATCTCCTAGCAAGGTCCCCTTATTTCACTTCACTTACATGTGAGTATCTGTACTGGTATATACCAGTTTTTAATTGCACTAGGTTATACAAGTGTAGCCAGGTCTAAGATTGGTGTACATATCTCTTTCTCATGTTGGCAGTAACCCTGGTAAGTGTGCAGAAGTGCCAGCAACAATCATGAGGTTTCCCCTCACACCCTGGTGAGGTGTCATATGTCCCCAAAGGAAGTGACAACATGCAGTGTGTTCCCACTTAGGATACAGGGCAGGTTTGTTCTCCGGGGGGTGATATAAGACACAGCACTGCCTAAAGTTAGAAGTTCAGTTTCCTGTTGTTGAGCTGCTCAGTTCAGTGAGAGGCAGGTGAAGGTCTGCAACAATGTTGCAGTGTCTCCTGCTAGCTGTGAGTCAGTGAGCATACGGAGGAGAGTTAGAGGAGCTGAGAGAGACAAAGCAGCTCAAGAGAGGAGCTGACAGCAGCCAGAGAAGCTGGAGAATCTCTCTGAGAGTAGAGGTGGAAAGCAGATCTATTAGAGAAGGGACCTTCCTAATGGAATGCTGCAAGGAGATGAGTGGCTGAGCTGTTATCTGTGAGGGGCAGTTTGCCCATACCAACCATCAATAAAGATGCCCTGTTCGAATATACCTCCACTGTGTGAGTGTGAAGTTACTCAGCAGTGGATGGCACCACCAAGAAGGAGTTCCTCACCAGGACCATCTCCCTGCGGAAGCACAGATCCTGATGAGGTGGAGGCGCTGCACATGAAGTAAGTTGGACTCGCACACACTACCTCAGCTGCCTGTCTGGATGACATCCCCTAATACCATCAAGCGGGAGACACAGGAGCCCTGTTGCCTACAGGTGCACCACCAGACACGAACATGTAATGGGGACTGGTTAGATTACCCGGGCCAATGTGAGATTGGGGGGGGGAAAACCCGCTACACAAGCATATGCTTTGATATTTTAACCCCTTCTGGGCTTATTTCACATAACACTATATGCATTTAGCGTAGGGACCTGCTAAAGAGACTTACCTTGACGTGGTTAGCAGGCTTGGCATTATTTGATCAAAGGATGTATACCAAAAGTCTCCTTTTTTCTTATAGATATTTACACCATACATATATACATATATATTCCCCATTGATTGGTATCCCTATGGGAGAAGCGCAGGGATTCACTTTCTGTTTTGCACATTTGTATGGCCATTTCCTTCACTAGCTGCATGCTCTTTACATGGAGAAGCGCAGTGATTATATTTGTTTTACATTATTTGTTGGGCCGATTTTAATCCTTTGCAGCACGCTCCTAGAGGGCAACACTACTATGGTGTAATTGAATATATTTAGCCAATCACCTGCAACTGCTTATTGAGCAGTTTGTGGCAGGCCAGCCCCTCCTCTTCTAGGTATATAATCTCCTAGCAAGGTCCCCTTATTTCACTTCACTTACATGTGAGTATCTGTACTGGTATATACCAGTTTTTAATTGCACTAGGTTATACAAGCATATGCTTTGATATTTTAACCCCTTCTGGGCTTATTTCACATAACACTAGTATGCATTTAGCGTAGGGACCTGCTAAAGAGACTTACCTTGACGTGGTTAGCAGGTTAGCAGGCTTGGCATTATTTGATCAAAGGATGTATACCAAAAGTCTCCTTTTTTCTTATAGATATTTACACCATACATATACACTACCGACACACTTTATTGAAGTGTGGTCGGTACCGCAAGCCGGGAAATCTCCCGGCTTGCTAGTGGCCGCCCCTCGGCGTGCCGCGCGTCATAGACGCGCGGTCACGCGTCATCGGGAGCGTGCGCCCCCTGCACGCGTGTCCAGGGGCTCCCCGAGGGAGCCCTGGTGTCCCGCGATCGCGGGACAGCGGCAGGGGGTTCCGGGGGACCCGGCGGACCCGGCAGCGGTAGGGAGAGCGCCCCGATCGGAGGGCGCTCTTCCGCTGCTTCAGCGTGCGCCCGTCACACTCGGGCGCGCGCCAGGCTACTGCTGCGGCACAGAACGGGCAAATGCTCGAATAAACTGTGCCGCAGCAGTATATATATATATATATATATTCCCCATTGATTGCTATCCCTATGGGAGAAGCGCAGGGATTCACTTTCTGTTTTGCACATTTGTATGGCCGTTTCCTTCACTAGCTGCATGCTCTTTACATGGAGAAGCGCAGTGATTATATTTGTTTTACATTATTTGTTGGGCCGATTTTAATCCTTTGCAGCACGCTCCTAGAGGGCAACACTACTATGGTGTAATTGAATATATTTAGCCAATCACCTGCAACTGCTTATTGAGCAGTTTGTGGCAGGCCAGCCCCTCCTCTTCTAGGTATATAATCTCCTAGCAAGGTCCCCTTATTCCACTTCACTTACATGTGAGTATCTGTACTGGTATATACCAGTTTTTAATTGCACTAGGTTATACAAGCATATGCTTTGATATTTTAACCCCTTCTGGGCTTATTTCACATAACACTAGTATGCATTTAGCATAGGGACCTGCTAAAGAGACTTACCTTGACGTGGTTAGCAGGCTTGGCATTATTTGATCAAAGGATGTATACCAAAAGTCTCCTTTTTTCTTATAGATATTTACACCATACATATATACATATATATTCCCCATTGATTGCTATCCCTATGGGAGAAGCGCAGGGATTCACTTTCTGTTTTGCACATTTGTATGGCCATTTCCTTCACTAGCTGCATGCTCTTTACATGGAGAAGCGCAGTGATTATATTTGTTTTACATTATTTGTTGGGCCGATTTTAATCCTTTGCAGCACGCTCCTAGAGGGCAACACTACTATGGTGTAATTGAATATATTTAGCCAATCACCTGCAACTGCTTATTGAGCAGGTTGTGGCAGGCCAGCCCCTCCTCTTCTAGGTATATAATCTCCTAGCAAGGTCCCCTTATTTCACTTCACTTACATGTGAGTATCTGTACTGGTATATACCAGTTTTTAATTGCACTAGGTTATACAAGCATATGCTTTGATATTTTAACCCCTTCTGGGCTTATTTCACATAACACTAGTATGCATTTAGCGTAGGGACCTGCTAAAGAGACTTACCTTGACGTGGTTAGCAGGTTAGCAGGCTTGGCATTATTTGATCAAAGGATGTATACCAAAAGTCTCCTTTTTTCTTATAGATATTTACACCATACATATATATATATATATATATATTCCCCATTGATTGCTATCCCTATGGGAGAAGCGCAGGGATTCACTTTCTGTTTTGCACATTTGTATGGCCATTTCCTTCACTAGCTGCATGCTCTTTACATGGAGAAGCGCAGTGATTATATTTGTTTTACATTATTTGTTGGGCCGATTTTAATCCTTTGCAGCACGCTCCTAGAGGGCAACACTACTATGGTGTAATTGAATATATTTAGCCAATCACCTGCAACTGCTTATTGAGCAGTTTGTGGCAGGCCAGCCCCTCCTCTTCTAGGTATATAATCTCCTAGCAAGGTCCCCTTATTTCACTTCACTTACATGTGAGTATCTGTACTGGTATATACCAGTTTTTAATTGCACTAGGTTATACAAGCATATGCTTTGATATTTTAACCCCTTCTGGGCTTATTTCACATAACACTAGTATGCATTTAGCGTAGGGACCTGCTAAAGAGACTTACCTTGACGTGGTTAGCAGGCTTGGCATTATTTGATCAAAGGATGTATACCAAAAGTCTCCTTTTTTCTTATAGATATTTACACCATACATATATATATATATATTCCCCATTGATTGCTATCCCTATGGGAGAAGCGCAGGGATTCACTTTCTGTTTTGCACATTTGTATGGCCATTTCCTTCACTAGCTGCATGCTCTTTACATGGAGAAGCGCAGTGATTATATTTGTTTTAAATCATAAGGTGTTGTTTGTTTCTTGCCCAGGGGAATATTACATCACGGGGATCCTGGGTAAGTGGAGGCGCTGCGCTAAAAGTGTCACCCCAGGCTCCCAGCTAGCGGAGGCCCAGATCTCCTGGAGCCGCAGGTTGTGTACAGTGACCAGTAGTCTCTTTGGGGAGCGTCAGAAAAAGGGCTACATTAGTATGAGAAACAGTTTCACTTTAAGAATCTGAGCTTATCTTAGACTGCGCTAACAAGGCTTCCCATAACTTCTGGCCTGTTTACACTTTCATTGGGAGCTGATTGGATGAGGAAAGATCAATAAAATCAGCTAGGAGCGAAAACATTGCATTCTCTGTTTCACACGTTCATTCACACAGATTTCTCCACATAGAAAGATGACATAAAAATTTACAAAGACAAGACAAGACTTCAGTGAGGGAGTTTGTACTTAAATTGGGTAAATAAGAACTGACTTATGAATAATTTAAATCTCTGCAGACAATTATAAATGATTTACTAAAATTGGTGATTTCTTGTGTTTCTAACGCAAGATTAATAGATTTGAGGAACATCTCTGAAAATGATGCAGCAGTTTTATATTCGGGTCTTTAGATTGGTCAGGTAATGGTCATGTATGTAAATCTCATTCCTACATAACAAAGAGGCATCACAGTCAAATTCTTTTATTTAAAGATATAAGGGTTATTTATTCCAGTCTTCCAGTTGTACAAACAGCAGCAAATGTTATCAAAGAGAAATGTTGGAAATAGGAGAATAGAAAGCAGTGATCAGATCTGAAAGGGGAAATATCTACCCGTCTGGGTCCAAAAGAGTTAATTGTTTAATGCAACACAAGGCTGGTAATGGTCAAAGTTAGGCTGGTTATATAGTGCGGGTGCATGCTACGCCGTGCGCACGGACGGCAGTTTTAGTTGGCTGAGGTGAGTCGGCCATTCTATAATGCGCACTGCAGGGAGCTTGGAGCGGACCGACGAGGGAGAACACGAAAGGGACATGCAGTCCAGCCTCGGTGCAACAGGAACAATTCACAGTCATAGAACATAATATCCGATAAGTCCCATAAAGACTGAGCAGTATAAGTCATAATCCTTGGAATACAAATCTTTGTATATCTGCTCCAATATATTGATATGGAATATTGACATAAAGTGTAATAAACAACCTATGACTCATGAACAAGTGGCCACCAACATAACTGGCTTAAATCATAGAGTGGGATTTATAGGGTACTGGGGAAGCACAGACACCAACAGGTAAAGCACCCCCTTTTAACCAACCACACTCAGATATGACCACAGAGCATATAGGCAACATTGTCAATAAATAGCAGAATACTTCCACAGTACACTCACTGTTAGTAGAAATGGGGGTACTCTTAGGTAACCATCAGTATTCACATACAGGAACTCTGTCAAAGCGTACATCCAACTTGATAGAAGATCAACAGCAGAGAAAAACCTCAAGGGAGGAATGTGGAGTACTGCGCTGGGATATGGAAATCAGGAACCGGCACACCATTAAAATAAACTAATTTATTAAGTGACTGCGTGAGACACCAAACAGGACAACTACCCACTCTGATGCGTTTCGGGCTAAGCCCTTTGTCAAAGAGTATAAACCCACATACAAAAAGTGTTAACTTAAATACACAATTTACCTGATTGATGCCGTCTGTAACCGGAAGTGACGTAAGCGGAACTGACTGGAAGTCTCGCGAGACTAACCGGCTAACCGGAGCAACAGGAGACAATCCAAATACAAGTCACAGCGCCACCTGGCTTGGAGGATGGCAATCAATAGAATAACATAAAGACAAGAATAACAGAATAACACATGAATATTCAGCAAGACCACAACCTTATACAATTAACAAGGAAATGACAACCTGTCAAATACCTCAAAACGAATGACATAATCCCCTCTACTAAGCTATAGCAAGGGAAGGGAAGAGAACAAGAGATAAAGGCCAACACTGAATACACATCAAATACTGTGTTCAACATATATTAAAATAGAAATCTCTAATTAAAAGAAAAGGGGGAAAAAAACATAGCTGATGGAGAGATATATATCCATACATGAAAACATTAATCAAGAATAAAAATAATTAATACATGAATATAAATCATACATAATATATTTCTCTCAACAAAAGCCGATGTAGGAGTAAATACCCCAAATATATAGCGTCCTGAGACCAGTATAATAATACTATAGAATATAAATTCACATAGAATAGGCTATTTCATAAGAAAATCAAATTGAGATTTTTTCATGACCAAATATCAATGAACCATGTTACGTATAAACATACAAAGATAGAAAATGTAGTATATGTTGAAAAATCTGATATAAAGTCAACAGTAAACAATCAATACATTTTATCAAAAAACAGAAAAAGACATTAATATAAGCACATGATGGTCAGCAGCTTGATCCTCCATGCGGTATGCATTCCGGTCCGGTAGTGTTGATGTCATCAGATGGTTCCTGCGCATTGACACCATCATCAGTTCCCTCTGCGTGGTGTGATCCGGCTGACCATCATGTGATTACGGGGGGTAATTGGTGTTTTAAGTGTTTTCACCTGGGTGTTTTGACTATTTTTACTGGACATTTTTGTAGTCTCTGCAAGCCAGTCACTTGATAAAGTCCCCTAGGAGGGATGAAACATTGTGCTTTTTGTGCTGAATACATTTTTCTAAACAAGTCCGAAGTTGCCTTGGATCATACTACTTTCCTCAATACTGGATTTATTAGGCAGATATCCCTAAACCAGGAGCAAGTATTTTGATTTATTTTTTGTGGTGTGCAGCTTCTCTTGTTATATTTTATTTATATAGCGCCATAAATATACATAAAGCTTCACAGTAGTAATACACAGTGCTCGACAAACCCCGTCGCCCACTCGCCAGGTGCGAACAGAAATTGGCCGGTGGCTAGCTACTTTTTCCCCCTGCTCTGTGCAAATTTTAAAAATAAATAAATAAATTTAAAAAAAAAAATATCCTGCTGGCTGATTGGCCAATTGGTTGTGACGCGGAATGGAGCCCTTCTCTGCAGGGGTAAGTAATGGCTGCTCCTGCTCCTCGCGCTTGGTCCCTGTCTCCTACCCGTGCTTCCCCCTCATCCCCTCAAGTCGCTGCTCCTGCCCCGTGGCTGCTCGCGCAGAGCAGGAGATGCCAGCGGGCGAATCCCCCCCCCTCCCCCTGTCCCGCTTGCCCTCCAGTTCCACTCCTGTCCCCGTGGCTGCTCGCACGGGGCAGGAGATGACAGCGGGTGATGTTCCCCCCTCCCGTCCTGGTTGCCCTACGGTCCCCGCTTTCCCCTCGGTCCCCGTGGCTGTCTCCACTTCCCCCCCGCTCCCCCACACACACACGAATTTAAAAAAATAAATAAATAACAAAAAAAATATCCTGCAGGCTGATTGGCCAGCGAAATGGAGCCCTTCTCTGCAGGGGTAAGTAATGCCGCTCCTGCCTGCGCGCTCGGTCCCTGTCTCCTGCCCGTGCTTCTCCCCTCATCCCCTCAGTCTCCGCTCCTGTCCCCATAGCTGCATGCGCGGGACATGAGATGTCCCCCCCCCCCATCCCGCTTTCCACCGTTGTATTCCACTCGGTCCCCGTGGCTGTCTCTGCTTCCCCCCCTCTCCGCCCTCCCCCCCTCTCCGCTCTCCCCCCCCACAGAGAGTGTGTGTGTGTGTATGAGAGAGTGTGTTTATGTGTGTGTGTAGGAGAGAGAGAGAGAGAGAGTGTGTGTGTGTGTGTGTGTGTGTGTGTGTGTGTGTGTGTGTGTGTGTTTGTGTGTGTGTGTGTGTGTGTGTGTGTGTGTGTGTGTGTGTGTGTGTGTGTGTGTTTGTGTATGAGAGAGAGAGAATGTGTAGGACACCAGAGGTACCCCCCCACCCAGTCAGTCAGTCATCCCCCACCCCACCCAGTCAGTCATCCCCCCACCCAGTCAGTCATACCCACCCCCAGTCAGTCAGTCATACCCCCCCACACTGTCAGTCATACCCCCCCACCCAGTCAGTAATACCCCCCACCCAGTCAGTCATACCCCCCCACCCAGTCAGTCATACCCCCCCACCCAGTCAGTCATACCCCCCACCCAGTCAGTCATACCCCCCCACCCAGTCAGGCATACCCCCCCCACCCAGTCAGTCATACCCCCCACACAGTCAGTCATACCCCCCACCCAGTCAGTCATACCCTCATCCAGTCAGTCATCTCCCCCCCACCCAGTCAGTCATAACCCCCCATCCAGTCAGTCATAGTCAGTCATCCAACCCCCCCCCGCCCCCTGCCCAGTCGCCAAGTCACCCAGTCACCCCACCCAGTCAGACAGTCAGTAATCCCTACCCAGTCAGACACCCCATCACCCCACCCAATCACCCAGTCAGTGACCCCACCCGCCAATCACCCAGTCAGTCACCCCACCCGCCAATCACCCAGTCAGTCACCCCACCCGCCAATCACCCAGTCAGTCACCGCACCCCCCCAATCACCCCACCCTGTCACCCCACACCCCACCCAGTCACCCCCAATCACCCCACCCAGTCAATCCATCCCCCCACAGTCACCCTCTCTCTGTCCCTCACCCTCTCTCTGTCCCTCACCCTCTCTCTGTCCCTCACCCTCTCTCTGTCCCTCACCCTCTCTCCGTCCCTCACCCTCTCTCCATCCCTCACCCTCGCTCCGTCCCTCACCCTCTCCTGTCCCTCACCCTCTCTCCATCCCTCACCCTCTCCCGTCCCTCACCCTCTCTCCGTCCCTCCCTCTCTCACCCCTCTCTCATTCTCTCACCCTCTCTCTCACTCTCTCACCCTCTCTCTCCGTCTCTCTCACCCTCTCTCTCCGTCTCTCTCACCTTTTCTCTCTCTCACCCTCTTTCTCCATCTCTCACCCTGTCTCTCCGTCTCTCACCCTCTCTCTCCATCTCTCACCCTCTCTCTCCGTCTCTCACCCTGTCTCACCCTCTCTCTGTCTCACCCTCTCTCTGTCTCACCCTCTCTCTGTCTCACCCTCTCTCTGTCTCACCCTCTCTCTGTCTCACCCTCTTTCTGTCTCACCCTCTCTCTGTCTCACCCTCTCTCTGTCTCACCCTCTCTCTGTTTCACCCTCTCTCTGTCTCACTCTCTCTCTGTCTCACACTCTGGATCTGGATATCTTATTTACCCTGTATATCTTAACTGCCCTATACTACACCGAAATAACCTATACTGCTTTCTTCCAGATCTGACTCAAGCTTCACACAGAATACATCGGAATCCCTCGTAACCCAGAAGACAGGTAGGGAACACCTCCCGTCCAATGTATAACATTGCGGGAATGAGGTACCTGGACATTGAGGGTCTGCTCATCAGGTAAGATCCCAGGCTGGATTGCTGCTTTAAATATTGTGAAGCGGGGGCATCCAGGCACTAGTTAAGGGGTGCAGGAAACTAGTCATTCACATCTGGCTTTTTTTCTAGATTCGACATTTATACACACACACACACACACACAACAAATTGTAGTATAATGTAATACAATAAATAAACTTATGTCAAAAATGAATGTTCTCACTAGGAATTTATTCAATTCATTTCATTTATGTTTTTTTTAAATGCGGGGCTGGGGGCGGGATAAGCGGTGGGGTTGGGGGCGGTACTAGGGGCGGGACTAGAGGCGGGGTTGGGGGCGGTACTAGGGGTGGGACTAGAGGCGGGGTTGGGGCGGGACTAGGTGGCGAGTAGATTTTTTTTGTTCGCGAGTAGATTTTTGGGTGATTTGTCAAGCATGTTGTAATCATATAAATAACAAATAATATAAATAACAGGTCATGGGAATAAGAGCTTCAGACATAAAAGTAACATTAAGGAAGAGGAGTTCCTGCTCAGAGCAGCTCACAATCTAATTGGTAGGTAGGGGAACATATAGTGACAGTAGGAGGGACTTCTCGTAAGTGCGTCTGCAGGGGTTCAAGCTTTATGTATCATGTGTCCAGTATTATCCAGTGCTATTCATGTGCTTCTTTAAGCAAATGTGTCTTAAGGTGAGTCTTAAAGGTGGATAGAGAGGGTGCTAGTTGGGTATTGAGGGGAAGGGCATTCCAGAGGTATGGGGCTTCCGCCCCTGCCCCTGATATAGGAGCCAGACCACTCGGGAAAATGCACACTCCCTGTACGAGTTTGGCAGGTTATCGAAGCATTCTGAATAGCAAATCTGCCAAATCCTATGGAAAGTGTCAAAAAAGCTAGATTAGTTGGTTATCAAACCTACTAGAATATGCCCCATTGCCTGGTGGGGGTGGTTTGGAGACATGAGTAAAATCTATTGCTCCAATAATATTTGGTGCAACAAGAACTGGAATTGAGAATCAGGCCTTATTCTTAAGGAAAGTTACAAACCAGTAGTGCAATGTCTCAGGGATATAAATGAAAAAATAAAGTGTAAAATTGTCTAAATCCTTTGACTTCCATCGATCACGACTGCGTGACATCAGCCGTCGCGGTCGCGCCCACGACGGACTGCATGTGCTGGCTATGGTGCTGCGTTACGTTGCAGTTGCCATAGCCAGTACTATAAACGCAGCCCAATACTGTACACATGAATCACTGAAACTTCATTAGGCCGAGGCCCCGCTGCCTCAGTCAGCGCGCCCGCACTGCATGCAGGCAGCGCGCTGAGAGGCAATTGACCACTACCTGCGGTCTGTAGGGAGCGGGAGCTGGAGCTGGGGGGGAATGTGGTTTGAGCGGAGGGTCCATTCGTCCCACCCCCACGTCGGTCCGACTGTCCGCCCCCCCACAACACACACACTTCCCCCTACCTTTTGGATGTGGGGGAAGCTCACTCCAGCCCCCGGCGCTGATAGGCTCCCCAGCGCACTACGTGACGCGTCACCACTCGGGATCGCAATTCTCTTGCATCCCCTGGCGGCTGACGCGTCACAGCGCGTAGTGAGCCTCATCGGAAGGAGGCAGCGGGCACAGACAGGCAGGAGATAAGGGGCTGGTGGCCTGCGCTCAGGGTCTTCAGCCTTAAAGTGTTAAGCAAGCACACTGATCGAAGAACAGTATTCAGGTGTGTCTGATGTAAAATGCAGTGCAACATGTCGATATATGGATGAATGCTCCCTGTGTTTGGGGACGCGAATAAATGACAGTCGAACAACCAAAGTTCCTGGTGCTCATTATTATACAACTTTTCTATCTCATCGTCCAGTCGCCTGAATTCCAGCACCCAGAGCTAAGGTAACCCATGGGGAGTAGCCACATACCCATTATGGACAGCTGTCAATCACATACATGTTATTATTACCGCCATGCGACTACTGAACAAATAAAAAAATATATATACACACACGCACTTCAGTATTAGGTGATACATTTTTATATTTGGACTAACAATTTATATCATAGGACAAACTTTCGAGAGTTTCTCTCATCTTCAGGTCAAGCAATACTTGAAGACCTGAGGAAGAGAGAAAGCTCTCAAATGTTTGTTCTATGACAAATTGTTAGTCCAAATATTAAAAAAAAAAAAAAAAAAAAAAAGTTGTCACCTAATACTGAAGTATATATATGTTCTTCAGCACTCATTTTGTCTAATTTGGGTACATTTCTGTTATTAGGTCAGTTGCATGCAGTCGTTATATTTTAAGTCTATCACTAGGAGATAATATATTTAATTACGGCCATGGTGTCCAGGGGTAGCATGCTCTTTGCTGGAGGCTGAGAACCGGAATCCCATGGGCAAATGGTAAGCGGTGCTCTGCATGAAAAAAAATTTTTTTTATATATATATCTGGATCGCTCCAAAACGCATACGTGTGTGAAACGCGGCAGAGTTCTGTCAATCCATCTGGAATTTTATTATGTTGCCACTGGCCAAATAAATATTTATTCTTATTACTTTTTGGAGCGATCCAGCCTTATCATTATTTCAGCAGTGCACCGGTTACCTTTCCCCCACGGGATTCCACTTCCCATTCTGCTGTAAGGCAACTTCCTGCGGTGGAAGATAGCTGACAGTGCTATCTTCTGCAGTGCTTATGCAGAATGCTGCGCAGTAAATATAGTCCTGTTTGCAAACAAAAATATTTTACAGTGTTTTCTGAAATACTATCTTTATCAACCTTTAAATGTGTTTAGTTGAAAATTAAGATGCCCTCTTTGTCCAATACATTTTTTGGACAAATTCCAGTTTGTGATCTTCAAAAACAATTGTTATTTAATGTCCATTGCAAAGCATCAGTTTTTGCGCACATATCTGGCAGAGAATGAATCACATGCTGTATCTCCAGTCAGGATCATGGTAACATCCACTCACAGGTCATTTGTACTGTATAGTGTTTAGTAAGGATGCATGTGGAAACTGACAGTAGTAAGGTAGCCATGTGGTTTAAGCAGTTGCCTGAAGTCTGTGTAGTCCCCGTGGACATTTCTTTAATTTCAATTATATTCTCCCTACGTACTGTATGGTATTAGTATGTATTGCGGACCCCATCCTACCGTATCTACACACAATGCTGAGGTTGTGCCCTGAGGACTTGTGTATTTTTAAAACTAAACTATTTTGCAACTATTTTTATCCGCAAGAACGTGAAAAAAAAGCAAGGACATTAGATATGTACCAGGAAATCATTACTTTTTTAGTAAGCAATTAGCAGTAACATGTTATATTCTTCAGGAATACGGTATTTCAGCGTCCAGAGCATGAGACAGAAGGAGGAAAAAAAAAAAAAAAATTCTCAACCCCTAAATGCACTTTTGCAAATATTTGCTATTTCAAGGAATCTTTCATTTTTTTTAATGTTATAATCAAGCAGTTGCCCTTACACTTTGATATTGAATGAAAACCTTAAGTAGTGTATGGACAGAAGAAAGAAAAGGAGGCATTTATTGATTATACCATTCTTGAAAAGGTCCTGTTAGACATAGTAAATGGAGGAATCATATAATAAATACATATTCTAAATTGTCTCTCCTATGTAAATATTTATCTTCCAGAATTTGATCATTAAACTTCCCTCTCCTTGCGCGCTATAACATACACAAGGTGGTCATAATCTACCAAATCACAGCCCTTTCTGCTGGGGAGCACATCCATATTTTCAATGATGTACCCTGCATCCCTGAGAGCCTCTCTTAAAAACTTCTCATCAAATGACAGCATAAAGAACTTGTGCTCATTAACCACATAATATGTCATATTAAATACTGCAAAGAGTAACAAGTGACCCCCAATATTCAGTAGTGATGCACATTTTCTCAGGTTGCTCCGGTAAGCTTCCTTGTCTCTGCTAATAGCTTGTAGCACCCAAAGGCTGATCACACAGTCTACATGTGGCAAGACGACAGGGTCTAGAGGATTGTCTTTAGAAACATCCCATTTTAAAACCTGTTTGATGACTCTTCTTACTTTGTCTTCCTTTAACTGCCATTCCTCTCTGAAATGATAAATAAAATTCTATTATGATGTAAGTGTAATATATATATATATGCAGTGGTTGACAAATCACCAAAAAATCTACTCGCCATCTAGTACCAAACGTGTGCTGCTTGGGCCAATATTTACTCGCCCGGGGGTTAAATCCACTCGCCCGGGGCGAGCAAATGTATAGGTTTGTCGAACACTGTATATATATATATATATATATATATATATATATATATATATATATATATATATATATATATATTTATCAAACACACAGAGTTGGTGCCGCAATCAAACCATCCCCCATAGATCAAAATAAATCACTAGGCCAGATGTAGGGGTTAAATTTACCCTCTGGCGGTGCTAACAACCCAATATGATATACGAACACAAAAAGAAAAAGAGGGTTTGTTGAAAGCACACAAAAAATATGTGAAAGTACAAAATGCATTTTATTAGCAGAACAAAACACAAAAATAATATTAAAATATACCTAAACACATACTAAATGAACACTGATGAACCAAAGAATACACAATAAAAATGTAGAGACCCAAAATATGTAACATGCAAAATACATAGTATGATAATGCAAATCCAGGGGAAAATAATTTCCCCTGGAAATGCAATGGAGATCGGCCGATCAGCAACACATGATAATACAAATGACTGAAAAAAAACAATATCTACACAAACCCAAGTAAACCCAAGAAAAAAGAGCAACAATGAAAATATAATGAATGAATACCCTAGTTGCTGTGTAGCCAGAAGGTGGTGCTAAACCCTGGCAGTTATAATAAAGAGCCAGAGAAAGACAGAAAATAAATGTCTAAAATATGCAGAGGTGGGGTCCCCTCAAAGACTAAAATGGAAACAATGAGTCAGCAGAGAAAACAAGGGAGAAAAACATGAGAAAATAACTCCCTAATGCCACAGCTAGGTGTAACTGATATAAGCTGTGGCAGACAAAAATGATAGTGTCCCAAAGGCTACCGTGGAGCAAGGAAATGTCCAGATACTTGCTATGACGCTGCACCAGACATCCAGAGGAGAAGGGGCTGCTGATGCTGTTTTGTCCGGTCTCTGTTACTGCTGTTTGATTGCTGCCTGATGCTAACAGTGAGTGGGATGCCGGGGGCTTGCATTGCCTCTTACTTACCTCTGTCTTCGACTCCCCTTCTCCTCTGGGACCCCTGACGGATCAGCTGCCTACATTACTCAAACGTGCACCCTTGGAATAAGGTATGGCTATATCCTTTTTAACAGAAAAAGCCATTAGATTAATCGTTTGAGTAATCTGTAGACAGTTTATTCCTTATGGGCAACCTACCTGAGTGACGGGACACCCTGTATCACGTGAGTTTATCAATATTATACTGATCAGGTATTGTTATTGTTATTTTATATTATTGTCCTTAAACTCAGGTCAGATTATACCATGTGCCACTAAACGACAGGGCCAAGTGAGGGCTCGGAAGGTATTATAGTTATAAGTTGGAAAGTCTCCTAAACTTGGGAAGAGAACTATTGTTAAGGAACAACAGGTGACTATTTTTAATACCACTGGTCCTTAACTCTATATTCTACTTATATTATACCAAGTGGTGGGCACCTTATTTGTACATGGTCAGCTAACGTTGATCGGTGTAATATGGTACATGGTCAGCTAACGTTGATCGGTGTAATACAGGAGAATAATGGGGAAACTTACGTTCTTAGCAGTCGCCGGCGAAGGTTACATCCCTTGAAATTATGTGTGTACTTTATGGCAATAAAATGTTTTAAAAATGGATATTTAGTGGCGCAGGGTATATTAAATAAGAAGGAAAGGGAAACATATCAGGCTCTGTTTCGAAAATAGCTGCAGTATTAGTGGACCCCCCCCCCCTTTTTTTCCTCATCCCCCTTTCCTCATCCCCCTTCCCTCACCCTTTTTTACTGAAAGGTCACAGGACTTGCATATCTGTGAGACATGGAAGTTAATTATTAACCTAGGAAGAAATGGCTTGAATTTAAGAATGTTAATGTAGTTTTTAAGGAATGCATGCATTAATTCTGCATGAAAAAAAGGGGACATCCCCTTTAAATGTTTTTTGTTTTTTTTTTTGTCTTAGAAAGCTCATAGTAACTAGTTTGAGGGCATAATAATATACATGTCATGGAGTTAAGTGTTTGTGTGTCACTCTGATAGTTAATGTATATATGTATGTATGTATGTCTTTATTCATATAGCACCATTAGTGTACATAGCGCTTCACATTGTCACGTGTAGTACTAATCATAAAAATAACAAATAATACAAATAACAGATCATAATGATTTTGAATAAAATAATAATAAGGGTTAAAATAAACCTATACCACAAAAAAACTAAAATGCAAAAAGCTACTTCCAATATGACAAAAATACACAGTGCAATACTTATAAATCTCTTGTAAAAGGGTCATTTAAGTTTAACCCTTTAGTCAAAGTGTATTAAGCCTGCTGCCATTTACAAGGCATGACCGTAGCATTTTAAATAAACCTAGGCAGCATTGTATGTTAAAGTTTGTTAATGTCATGTTTTAAAAGAAAATGTAAAATTTGGCAGTTGTAAAAAGATTTCTTTACACCCTGACTCAAGTATGAATTTGTATTTTTTATTGTAGCACATTTTTGTTGTTCCTGGGCTTGGAAGATACTGTGTTACAATATTTAAATGATCTATTGATACAAATAAAATATGAAGTAGAATATAAGGAAGTATTAACTAAAGTTTTGTATGTGCTGATATAGAGGTGTCAGGACTGAAGCGAGGTATATCTAGAATTCAAAGTTTTAAAAAGTAAATGTTTATCTTTTATTGTTGTAATAATAATAATATTAAACAAAGAAAGAGTCTGATCTTATGGAGTAAGGAAGCTTTATTGAGTTTTACCCTGGCCCACAGGATTAATAGAATGCTGAAGTTTTGTTAATTGCCCGTAGAAAGTAGAATGAATGTTGATGGAAGATAAACTCAAAGAATGTGTGAGTGTGTGTGTGTGTGTGTGTGTGTCACGCCTGTATGCCCGCAGACCTGGCTAGACCCCAGTACTGAGGTGGGAACGGTATGATACCACACACCCACAGCAGTGGGAGCAAGCCCGGAGTGTGGTATAGTGTTGCTAGGCCTGTAGGTAGAGTTGTTAGTATATACTTGCAATGCTTGGGGATGTCCGTAAGAATAGTCGTGTCCGTATGCCAATGTTCAGGAGTCCAGAGGGTAGAATCGTCAGAGTATAAGCCAGGTCCTAGGAAGCCAGAGGTAAGCGAAGTAGTATGCATAGCAGGGTTCAAAGGGATACCAGAGAGCAGAGTAGCCCAGGACAAACAGGGGTCAAAGCCAGGGAAATCCAAGATAACACAGGAGCAGGAAACAACAGGAACATAGAAGGAGCACAGCATAGGTCAGGTACACACAGGGAAACAGGAACTATGCAGAGCGGGGAAGAACTGGACAGACAGGGGTAATAAAGGAGGGCATACCAATGGGAGAGAGGGGAGGAGTAGAGAGAGAAGTGGGAGATGACAGGTATAGGACAGGGAGAGAAGAGGAGGAGACAGAAGGGGCAGTCAGGGGAATGGCCTGTAGGGATTGGGAGGCGGAGACATAGGGGACAGGATAAGAGAAGCGTGTGCGCGGGTGCCCTCTGTAAGCTGGGGATGCGCGCGCAAAGGCTGCAACACGGAGATGGCCCGCATGGACCGAGGGGAGGACGCAGGAGGGGCACAAAGCCCAGAGGAGGGAAACACGCGTGCGACCTGTGACCGCGAGACGGCACGCAGCGGCAGAGAGGAGGGAGCATGTGGGTCAGGGAGACCAGCGGAGGAGTGTGTGCATGCGCCCTCTGTGGGCTGAGGGAGCGCACGCACGGAAGTGTCACCAGGTGCGCGGAACGCAGTGCCGTGGGCACCACGCAGGGAGGAGGCATCGGGATGGGCGCCACAACTGGGGAAGGTAATGCGTGCACCGTGGGAGAGGGGAAGCAGGGAGGATCATAGCAGGGACTCAGGGACCGTGTGGGTATGGGAGACCTGCAGGGGACGCGCTGCGGCAAAGGGAGAGAGGTAGAAGGCAATGGAGATGAGTGGGAAGGAGTAGAAGGGGCAACAGGAGATGGGAGAGAGGGACAAGGAGGGGAAGGAATCTCCTGAGTAGTCACAGTATCCCCCCCTTGAGGATCAATCTCCGAGTGATCCAACCACGGCTTGAGGGGGAATTTCTGATGAAACAGAGGAAGTAGCCTTGGGACGTGGATGTGATGTGCAGGTACCCAGGAACGTTCCTCAGGACCGTAGCCCTTCCAGTGTACCAAAAACTGCAGTCTATTTTTAGACAAACGAGAGTCGATGAGAGACTGTATTTTGTACTCCTGTTGGCCCAGGGTGGACACTGGATTTGGTGTCCGAGAGGGGTCCGGGAAATGAGGACTGGGAATAAATTATTTAAGGAGAGAAACATGGAAGACGGACGGGACCTTCATTGTGGCAGGAAGATCGAGACGATAGGCTACTGGATTTACCTTCTCTAAGATTTTAAATGGTCCCAAGAATCTTGGGGACAGTTTGGGTGAAGGAGTTTTGAGCCTAATATTGTTGGAAGACAGCCACACCAGATCAACAGGTTTGAAGGAAGGACCTCTTTGACGGTGATGGTCTGCTTTGGTTTTCTGTTTGGCAACCGCAGACTGTAAGGACTTGAGAATCTTCTTCAAGGATTCTTGCAAGTTGGTGATATGAGAGTCGGCTGCAGGAACTCCAGAAGGAGAAGGTGAGAGAGGGAGACTACTGGGGTGAAACCCACAGTTAATGAAGAAAGGGGACTCCTGAGTGGACTCGTTCTTTAAGGAATTAATGGCAAATTCTGCCCCTGGTAAAAGATCCACCCAGTTATCATGTGAGTCGGAAATGAAGCATCTCAGATACTGTTCGAGGGTTTGGTTCATCCTTTCAGTTTGACCATTGGTTTCTGGGTGATAACCCGAGGAGAACAGGAGGGAGATACCCAATCTTTGAGAGAAAGCTCGCCAAAATGTCAAAATGAACTGGGACCCCTGGTCTGAGATGATGGAAATAGGAATGCCATGTAGCTTAAAGATTTCTTTGGAGAATACATCCACCAAGGTAGCCGAGTTGGGAAGACCCTTGAGGGGAATAAAGTGAGCCTGCTTTGAAAATCTATCAACTACTACCAAAATAGTGTTCATCCCTTTGGACACTGGCAGTTCAACGATAAAGTCCATCGAAATGTGTTTCCAGGGTTGTTCAGGGATGGGAAGGGGTAGCTGAAGTCCAGAAGGCTTATGATGGAGGGTTTTACTCTGGGCACAAACGGGACAGGCGGAAGTAAAATTGAGAATATCTTGATTCATCTTGGGCCACCAAAAAGTCTGTTTAATGAGATCAGCTGTCCTCTTGAAGCCTGGATGACCAACTGCTCTGGAGGAATGACCCCAAAGTAAGACTTTATGGCGGAAATGTGGAGCCGCGTAGAGACATCCTTCTGGTACCCTGAACCTGCTGGGGATATGTGCTTGTGCCTTATGGATCTCGTCCAATACATCAAAGTTGTTAGCCGAGACTATGCATTTGGCCAGGAGAATGGGTTCTGAGCTTTCTTTGGCCTCGGACTCGGAGGCAAACTGACGAGAAAGGGCGTCCACTTTAACATTTTTGGTACCAGGGATTTAAGAGATGGTGTAGTTGAAGCGGGAAAAGAAGAGTGACCAGCAAGCCTGGCGGGAGCCCAAGCGGCGAGCGCCCTCAATATATAACACATTTTTGTGGTCGGTGAGAATGGCGATTGGTTCTTTGGAACCCTCTAAAAGATGTCTCCATTCTTGGAGAGCCAACTTAATGGCCAAACGTTCACGATTACCGACATCATAATTCTTTTCTGCTGCTGAAAATTTTCGTGAAAAAAACCCACAAGGATGGAGTTTCTCTTGGGGAGAAGTCCCCTGGGACAGGACTGCGCCAGCTCCTACATCTGAGGCGTCAACCTCCAAAGTAAAGGGGAGGGAGGTATCCGGATGACATAGGATGGGGGCAGAGACGAACGCCTTCTTGAGGGTCTCAAAGGCTGTGAAACAAACACTTTTCCATCTTGGCGTAAAGACGGTTAGAACTTAGCCTGGAAAGCACAAGTTTGGTATGCTGAATGTGTTCCTCAAGATTTTTAGAAAAAATAAGGATGTCGTCAAGATAGACAATGACAAAGGTACCCAAAACGTCACGGAAGATGTCGTTCATAAATTCCTGAAAGACAGCCGGGGCATTACACAATCCAAAGGGCATAACAAGGTATTCATAGTGTCCAGAACGTGTGTTAAACGCTGTTTTCCACTCTTCTCCCTCTCTTATGCGAATGAGATTATAGGCACCCCTTAAGTCAAGTTTTGAAAAAATAGAGGCCCCTTGGACACGATCAAACAGTTCAGAAATGAGCGGAAGTGGATACCTGTTTTCACCGTGATCTTATTGAGTCCGTGGAAGTCTATGCAAGGCCTTAGAGATCCATCCTTCTTCTTCACAAAATAAAACCCCGCACCGGCAGGAGAGGTGGAGTTGCGGATGAAACCTTTTTCCAGGTTTTCTTGAATATAAGTAGTCATGGCCTCGGTCTCCGAGATGGAGAGTGGGTAGGACTTAGACTTTGGCAGGACAATCCCGGGGATGAGGTCGACCGTGCAATCGTACGGATGATGAGGAGGAAGGACCTCTGCTTGTACGTCCAGGTACTCATGGTACATGGCAGGCAAGGGCGAATGGTCGGTAAGTACGGAGTCCAAACCAGCAAGCACCACCACAGGAGGATCCACTGGCGTAGTATCTGCGGACGATGGCCACTGGATGGCACGGTACCAGACCAATCAATGCGCGGATTGTGGAGTTGAAGCCAAGGCAATCCTAAAATAATTTGTTCTGAAGGAGACTGGAAAACGTCAAAGACAATTACCTCCTTGTGACCATCAGCCATGGTCAAGGTAAGAGGAATAGACTCCCAGATGATGAAAGCCGGCTGGAGTGGTCATCCGTCGATGGCCTCAAGGCCAATAGGGCTCTTCCTTCTGACCATGGGGATTTGATTCTCCTCTGCGAACTGCTGGTCCAGGAAATTACCGCCCGATCCGGAATCTATGAACGCTTCGACCTTTACGACAAGGTTGGGACCCTCCAGTGTGGCTGGTAGCATCAGCTTCTTTGGGAGAGTTTTGGAAGGAGAGGGCTTAGGAGAGACAGTATCCAGTAGAAGCCCCTCTACCTTTACTGGGTGTGCCCGTTTCCCGGCTTCACGGGACAATTCTGGAGACGATGTTCTGAGGAAGCACAGTAGAAACACAGCCGGTTCTTGCATCGCCACGCTCTCTCGGTTGCCTGGAGTTGTTGACTGCCAACCTGCATAGGTTCCAAGGACTCCAGAGCCAGGAGAGGAGTAGCGACTGACCTGTGAGATATAACAGAGGAAGAAGAACGGGAACAGTGCCTCTCGTGTTGTCGCTCTTTCGTGCACTGGTCCATGCGTACGCTCAGGGTAATGAGTTCCTCAGGGATGTAGGTCGGGCCTGAGTAGCCAGATCGTCTTTCAACGTATCTGAGAGTCCGTGCCAGTACGCAGCTGCAAGCGCCTCATCATTCCATTGGATTTCGGTGGCCAGCGTATGGAATATGATGGTGTATTTGGCAGCTGAGTTTCGACCTGGGAAACATGTAAGAGAGAGAAGGCAGCTGTCTCGTGCCCTGCAGGGGTGTCAAACACATGTTGGAATTCACGTCTGAATAAAGTATAATCTTGCGTTATTTCGCTTCCACGCTCCCATAGGGGAGAGGCCCAGGCAAGGGCGTCTCCGGTGAGTAGAGCATAAGTATAAGCAATCTTAGCATGGCAAGTAGGAAACAGGGAGGGAGACCTCTCATATTGCACCTCACATTGGTTTAAGAACTCGCGTCAGTTGAGGGGGTTCCCATCATAGAGATTTGGCGAGGGCATCCATGAGCCAGGGTTGGTGTAGGGAGTAGCCACAGGTGGCGTAGAAGGTGAAGGGCTTTCTCGAGGGACCACATTAGTTAATTGCTGGGAGACATTGGATAGCTGAGTATTAATGAGTTGTAAAGTTTCCAGAGGAATAATTATCTCCACCACTGTACCCACCTCAGGGGGGTCTACGTTTGTTGGGCTCTGCATAATGTCACACCTGTATGCCCACAGACCAAGCTAGACCCCAGTACTGAGGTGGGAACGGTGTGATACCACACACCCACAGCAGTGGGAGCAAGCCCGGAGTGTGGTATAGCGTTGCTGGGCCTGTTGAAAGAGTTGTTAGCATATACTTGCAATGCTTGGGGAGTGTCCGTGAGAATAGTCTTGTCCGTTTGCCAATGTTCAGGGGATCCAGAGAGTAGAGTCATCAGAGAGCAAGCCAGGTCCTAGGAAGCCAGAGGTCAGCGAAGTCGTATGCGCAGCAGGGTTCAAGGGGTTACCAGAGAGCAGAGTAGTCCAGGGAGAGCAGGGGTTGAAGCCAGGGAAATCAAAAGTAACACAGGAGCAGGTATACACAGGAGCACAGAGGGAGCACAGCATAGGACAGGTAACACACAGGGAAACAGGAACTATGCAGAGCGAGGAAGAGGTGGACAGACAGGGATTATAAAGGGAGGTGCACCAATGGTAGAGAGGGGAGGAGTAGAGAGAGAACTGGAAGAAGCAATAGATAGGTCAGGGAGAGAAGAGGAGGAGACAGAAGGGGCAGTCATGGGAATGGCCTGAACAGCTTGGGAGGCGGAGACAGGGAAAGCCTGATAAGGAGGGTCTGTGCGCGTGGCTCCTGTAAGCTTGGGATGCGCGCGCACAGACTGTAACACAGGTGCGGCCCGCACGGAGCAGGGAAAGGCAGCAGGAGGGGGACGGAGCCAAGCAGGGGGAAATGCGGGCGAGGCCTGTGCCCGTGTGATGGCCAGCAAGGGTAGAGAGGAGCATGCACGCCCGTTCCCCATGGGCTGAGGGGACACACGCACCAGACACATCCCAGGCTCGTGGAACGCTGCGCTGCAGACACCACAGGCGGAGGAGGTAGTGGGATGGATGGCACCACAGGGGAAGGTAAGGGAGCTACCGTGGGGGAGAGGGAGCGGGGAGGATTATGGCAGGGACTGTGGGAATGCGTGGGTACGCGAGACCTGCGGGGAACGCGCTGCGACAAGGGGAGAGAGGTAGACAGTGAAGGAGAGGAGTGAGAAGGGGCAGAAAGGATAACGGGAGATGGGAGAGAGGGAGAGGAAGAGGAAGGAATCTCTTGAGTCGTCACAGAAGGTTTATGATGGAGAGTTTTATTCTGGGCACATAGGACAGGCGGAGGTAAATTCGAGAATGTCTTGATTCATTTTAGGCCACCAAAAAGTCAGTTTAATGAGATCTGCCGTCCTTTTGAAGCCTGGATGACTAACTGCTCTAGAGGAATGACCCCAAAGTAACACTTTATGGTGAAAGCGTGAAGCTGCGTAGAGACTTCCTTCTGGTACCCTGAACCTGCTGGGAATATGCACTTGTGCTTTGTTGATCTCATCCAAACATCGAAATTGTTAGCAGAAATTATGCACTTAGCAGGAAGAATAGGTTCCGAGATTTCCTTAGCTTCAGTATCAGAGGCAAACTGATGAGAAAGGGCGTCCGCTTTAACATTTTTGGTCCCAGGAATATATGAGATGGTGTAGTTGAAGCGGGAATAGAAGAGTGACCAGCGAGCTTGACGGGAGCCTAAGCGATGAGCCCCCTCAATATATAACACATTTTTGTGGTCAGTGAGAATAGTGATTGGTTCTTTGTAACCCTCCAAAAGATGTCTCCATTCTTGGAGAGCCAACTTAATGGCCCAAAGTTCGCGATTACCAACATCATAATTCCTTTCTGCTGCAGAGAATTTCCGTGAAAAAAAACCACAAGGATGGAGTTTCTCTTGGGGAGAGGTCCTCTGGGAAAGAACTGCGCCATCTCCAACGTCTGAGGCATCAACCTCCAAAGTAAAGGGGAGGGAGGTATCCGGATGACGAAGGATGGGGGCAGACACGAACGGCTTCTTGAGAATCTCAAAGGCTGAAATGGCCTCAGGTGACCAAGATGACACATCGGTGCCCTTTTTGGTCAAGGCAGTAATGGGAAGAGCAATAGAAGAACATTTTTTGTTAAACGTCCTGTAATAATTGGCAAAGCCAAGAAAACGTTGCACAGTCTTAAGCGAATTAGGAGTGGCCAGTCGAGGACTGCCTTCAGCTTCTCTGGTCCATGGAAAAACCTTGTCTGGAGATGATATAGCCTAGGAAGGCCGTGGAAGCCTGGTGAAACAGACATTTCTCCATCTTGGCGTAAAGGCGATTAGAACGAAGCCTGGAGAGCACAAGTTTGGTATGTTGAATGTGTTCCTCCAGATTTTTAGAAAAAATAAGAATGTCGTCTAGATAGACAATGGCAAAAGTTCCCAATACATCACGGAAGATGTCGTTCATAAATTTCTGAAACACGGCCGGGGCATTACACAGCCCAAAAGGCATAACAAGATATTCATAATGTCCAGAACATGTGTTAAACGCTGTTTTCCACTCGTCTCCTTCCCTTATAGGAATGAGATTATAGGCACCCCTTAAGTCAAGTTTTGGTGAAGATAGAGGCCCCTTGGAGACGGTTGAACAGTTCAGAAATGAGTGGAAGAGGATACCGTTTTTTCACCGTGATCTTATTGAGTCCGCGGAAGTTGATGCATGGCCACAGTGATCCATCCTTCTTCTTCACAAAAAAGAAGCCAGCCCGGCAGGGGAGGTAGAGTTGCGGATGAATCCCTTTTTTGAGATTTTCCTGAATATATGTAGTCATGGCCTCGGTCTCCCAGATGGAGAATGGATAAGACTTAGACTTCGGCAGGACAGTCCCAGGGAAAGGTCGACAGGGCAATCGTATGGAGGGTGAAGAAGGAGAACCTCTGCTTGTACTGTACCTTGTTGAACACGTCCAAGTACTCATGGTACACAGCAGGCAGGGACAAACGATTGGCAGGTATGGAGTCCAGACCGGCAAGCACAACCACGGGAGGATCCGCTGACACAGCATCTGCGGATGTGGGCCACTGGATAGGCAGAGTACTGGACCAATCAATGCGCGGATTGTGGAGTTGAAGCCAAGGCAATCCTAAAATAATTTGTATGGAAGGGGATTGGAAAACATCGAAGACAATTACCTCCTTGTGACCATCAGTCAGGGTCAAGGTAAGAGGAATAGACTCCCAAATGATGAAGGCCAGCTGGAGCAGTCGTCCGTCGATGGCCTCAAGGCCAATAGGGCTCTTCATTCTGACCATGGGAATTTGATTCTCCTCTGCGAACTGCTGGTCCAGGAAATTACCGCCCGATCCTGAATCGATGAACGCTTCAACCTTTACGACAAGGTTGGGACCCTCTAATGTGGCTGGAAGCATAAACTTCTTTGGGAGAGCTCCGGAAGGAGAGGGGTTAGGAGAGACAGTACCCAGTAGAAGTCCCTCTACCTTTACTGGGTGTGCCCATTTCCCGGCTTCAGGGGACAATTCTGGAGATGATGTTCGGAGGAAGCACAGTAGAAACACAGCCTGTTCTGGCGACGCTGCGCTCTCTCGGTTGCCTGGAGTTGTTGACTGCCGACCTGCATAGGTTCCGGTGCCTCCAGGGCCAGGAGAGGAGTAGTGGGCGACCTGTGAGAAACAACAGAGGGAGAAGAACAGGAACATTGTCTTTCGTGCCGTCACTCCTGCGTACGCTGATCCATGAGTACGCTCAGGGTAATTAACTCCCCCAGGGACGTATGCCGGACATGAATAGCCAGATCGTCTTTTAACGTATCTGAGAGTCCGTGCCAGTATGCAGCGGTGAGAGCCTCATCATTCCATTGTACTTCGGGGCCAGCTAATGGAATACGATGGCGTATTTGGCAGCTGATATTCGGCCCTGAGAAATATGAAACAGGGAGAAGGTGGCTGTCTCACGCCGTGCGGGGTATCAAACACAATTTGAAATTCACATCTGAACAACGGATAATCTTGCATTATTTCGCATTTACGCTCCCATAGGGGGGAAGCCCAGGTGAGAGCATCTCCGGTGAGCAGAGCGTATATATAAGCAATCTTAGCATGGCCAGTAGGAAACAGGGAGGGAGACATTTCTAACTGCACCTCACATTGGTTTAAGAAACCGCGGCAGGTGAGGGGTCCCCATCATAGCGATTCGGAGAGGGAATCCGTGGACCACGGCTGGCATAGGTAGTAGCCATTGATGGCGCAGAAGCCATGGAACCCTCCTGACAGGAAAAGCTGCCCAATTGCTGGGAGACAGTGGACAGCTGATCGCTAACAAAGTGTAAGGCCTCTATGGTAATACTTGTACCCACCTTAGGGGTGTCTGCATTTGTTGGGCTCTGCATAATGTCACGCCTTTATGCCCACAGACCTGGCTAGACTCCAGTACTGATACCACATACCCACAGCAGTGGGAGCAAGCCCGGAGTGTAGTATAGCGTTGCTGGGCCTGTAGGAAGAGTTGTTAGTATATACTTGCAACGCTTGGGGATGTCCGTAAGAATAGTCCTGTTCATATGCAAATGTTCAGGAGTCCAGAGTGTAGAATCGTCAGAGTATAAGCCAGGTCCTATGAAGCCAGGGGTAAGAGAAGTAGTATGCATAGCAGGGTTCAAAGGGATACCAGAGAGCAGAGTAGTCCAGGACAAGCAGGGGTCAAAGCCAGGGAAATCCAAGATAACACAGGAGCAGGAAACAACAGGAACATATAGGGAGCACAGGATAGGTCAGGTACACACAGGGAAACAGGAACTATGCAGAGCGGGGAAGAAGTGGACAGGCAGGGGTAATAAAGGAGGGCAAACCGATGGGAGAGAGGGATGAGTAGAGAGAGAAGTGGGAGATGACAGGGATAGGACAGGGAGAGAAGAGGAGGAGACAGAAGGGGCAGTCAGGGGAATGGCCTGTAGGGCTTGGGAGGCGGAGACATAGGGGACAGGATAAGAGAAGCGTGTACGCGCGCCCTCTGTAAGCTGGGGATGCGCGCGCACAGGCTGCAACATGGAGACGGCCCGCACGGACCGAGGGGAGGATGCAGGAGGGGCACGAAGCCCAGAGGAGGGGAACGCGCGTGCGACCTGTGACCGTGAGACGGCACACAGCGGCAGAGAAGAGGGAGCAGGTAGGTCAGGGAGACCAGCAGAGGAGCGTGTGCACGTGCCCTCCGTGGGCTGAGGGAGCGCACGCACCGGACGTGTCACCAGGCACGCGGAATGCCGTGCCATGGGCACCACGAAGGGAGGAGGCAACGGGATGGGCGCCACAACTGGGGAAGATAATGCGGGCACCGCGGGAGAAGGGTAGCAGGGAGGATCGTAGCAGGGACTCAGGGACCGCGTGGGTATGTGAGACCTGTGGGGGACGCGCTGCGGCAAAGGGAGAGAGGTAGAAGGCAATGGAGGAGAGTGGGAAGGAGTAGAAAGGGCAACACGAGATGGGAGAGAGAGACAAGTAGGGGAAGGAATCTCCTGAGTCGTCACAGTGTGTGTGTGAGAAAGATAAGGAATTAGAAACAAATAGTAAATAAAACAATAAGATTTTAGTTTTATAGGAAGGTTTGCAAGATGGTTTTGTTTTTTAGTTATCAAGGTTACTCTGTTCAAACTTATAATAGGAAACTAACGGTTTGTTTTCTTAAAAACACTGGTCTTGTCTGATTTTTGAACAGCAGTCATTTAAAAGAGGGAAGGTTGGGGGTGTGGCCTGGCACACTAACAAGATGGCTGCTTAGAACTGGAGCTCCCTAGGGAAATTTAGTGAATCCTAATCCATATATACTCCAAAGCTAATAAAACCACTCATAATTAGCAAATCTCTAAAGACCATTTCAGGCGCTGCATGCCAATATCAATATCATCTGTCAAGCTATACCTAATCTAAAGATTGCAGGAATAGGAGCCTGGCACTGCTGGGGCCTGTCGTAGGACCCGTCCCCTCAGACACCCAGACAGAGCGCGGCACTCGGTGACAGACCAGAAACTGAGGCAACCGCCCGTAGTCCCTCCCGTGAAATCATGAGCCTATACAGATTTCGGAGACTAGCCGGACCCTCGCGGACATCCACCGAAGTGAGAGGTCGGGGAGTAAAGCTCGGCGGAAGGAGAGAGTGAGTGGATCCTGCCCCCCCCCCCTTTTTCTGCCTGCAAGCTGCATAGCCTCCCGATCCAGCGCAACTCAGCGGCACACAATTAAATAAATAAAAACTGACGGTTGTGCACCGAGGAGTGTCTGGGGATCCTCGGCTGACAGAGGCTTGTCTCCCTCTGTCCCCGATCTCAAGATGGCCGCCGGAGCTGCGCGGGACTCCTGAGGATCGGCGGTTCGGCAGCTAAGTGTGACGGCTGGGGCTGACGACCGGGAGAGCCCCTTCCAACTAGAGCTTAACGGGGGAATTGAGAATCTGACCCTGCAGAGACAGGCTGCCGACCGCCCTAAAATGGCCGCCGGGCCCGTGAGACAGCCCTAGAGTACCAGCCGAATTAGTGCCTGTCAGCGGGGGTGTGATCTGCAATACAGCTACACCGGGGCCCAGCTGCCCCCACTACTACTTCAGAAGACTAATTCATAGATTGAGGAAAGAGTGTCAGACCTTATCTCATTAAAAATGTGCTAAATGGAGGGGGGCTTCCGGTGACGTCATCTGACATGGAGATGTAGACAGGGAACTCCGCGGACTTACCAGCATAACTATACCAGAAAAACACCTTTCCACCAACAATTTTCTCCCGATTCAGGAATCCCCAGCTGGAGCAACTACCCAAGCATGTCCAAGCAGCAAAGGAAGCCTGCCAGCCAAGCGGTCTCTAAATATTTCTCCCCGCAACAGAAGAGCCCGGAGGCGCCGGCCGAAATCTAAGATGGCGGCGTAGCACGCGGCGAAAATACTACACAAGCTAGGGGAACTCGGCCTAAAGAGACCCCAACTGTTGAAGAGCCCCTAACGAGAACATATATGGAAGTGCTAATGGCCACAATGCATGCCAAGCTTTACTCCTCTCTCCAGGCGAAATAAAAACGGCAGTCCAAGACCTTAAACAGGATATGAGCGGGCTGACAGAAAGAACTACAAGCCTGGAAAATAAAGTGGAGGATATCCTTCTGTGCCAGACTGGAGCTGAAGAAGAAGTCTTCAAGCTGAAAGAAGAGATCAACCGCCTTAAGGACGGAATAGAGGACCAGGAAAACCGGGATAGAAGACAGAATATCCACATTCTAAATATCCCAGAGATGGTTCTTCCTGGCCTCCTCCGTCCTTATCTCACAGACCTCTCACAGACAATCTGTGCCACCCTAGACGAAAGGGATTTAGAGATGGACCATGCCCATAGAGCACTAGGCCTGCGATCTGAAGACCCCAACAGACTAAGGGACGTGATCATCAGGCTGCATAGCTACACGATGAAAGAAAAACTCATTGCTGCCTGTCGTGGCAGGGACCCACTTACTTTCAGAGGTGAACCCCTCCAAGTTTTCAGTGACTTGTCAGAACTACGGTGATGAGGAGGAAAGAGATGAAGCCTCTAACAGTCTTCCTGAGAGAGAACAACATAAAATACCGGTGGAGGTTCCCATTTAAACTCACGGCGGGCCATGGAGGTAAATATCTCACCATCAGATACCCCGAGGATATGGCCCCCTAAGTGCGGGCCCTCGGCCTGACCCCACCGACATCTTGGTCAGCTGAACCCCCGCCGGCAGTCCCACTAAGAGAAGACTGAGATGCAGGAACATCCAGCTCATTGAGAAGTACCGCAGCGGAACACCAGAGAACAATCAGGCGCTAGTCGACCACACAGCAAGGAAGGAATACCCAGACTGAGACCAATCCCTTCCCAAGATCATCTGCCACCCAAGGAGAAATCCACCAGCCGTGCAAATCCTCTTCCCTCACGAAGCAGCAAGGCCACCATTACAGCGCAGCACAGCACAAGGCCCCTCATGGGTGGTGCCACGAGCTCCATGCTCCACCACACCTTCCGAGAGGAGGAGAGAAGAAAATGTCTGAGCGGCGGTAGTCCATCCAGAGAAACTGGTTCCTTGGCAACGAAGATTGCTTGAGCGCGAGACTGCCGGCCATACCGCCCTTTTAAAGAGTGATGCTGGCTCTACCTTTGGTTTGTTGGGGTGGGGGGAGAGAGGAGAACAGAAATGGCTTACCCGAAGCAGAAAATCAAGAACTATGAGTACGCTTTCTCCCCTCTCATGAATGGTGCTGGACAGTAATCAGGACATTGTCCCAAAAACCCCGTAGAAGCTGCCCCCCCCCCCTTCCCCTGGTGCCCCCTACCTCCCCCCCTCCGTACACCTACCCCTCATCTGCACAGCCTATACTCCCCACCCTCTCTGGGTATAAAACTCAACCTCCCCACCCCATCCCACATGTTCCCCAACACCACATACCTCGGGCTAACCACCACAACAGCAACTGGACGATCATATTATATTGTAAAGTACCTGAGAACCACATGTCAAAGTTACTATTGTTTACTGTTTGGACACACAGAATCGTTAAACTGTTAGAAAAAACTGCTAAAACAACTGTTAGAAATGCCTAGAAAATCAGTAATTCACAATTCTTAAATAGATCAAGCTTGGTTTATTAGGAGGCAATTAGGAACATTGTTGTTAAAGTTGTAGAGTGTATGTTTTTGCTCCCCCTCCCAGTTCCACCCTTGCCTTTACCCCGCCCCCCTTACATCCGATATACACCTGAACCCATTATAATCGAGCCCAAAGAATAGCATTGAAGACACCCACGGCGTCATACATTATGCAATGCTATACACATGTCGGGGATTTAAAGAGAAAATGCACAAATTAACCATGCCTTCTTTTTCCTTACCTGATTCCTTACCCTCCCTTCCCTCCCTCCCTTCCTTCCCTTCCCTCCCTTCCCTCCCTCCCTCCCTTCCTTCTCTTCCTTCCCTCCCCCTACCACTCCATCTCCCCCCTCCCCCCTCCCCCCAATCCCATCCACCCAGTTTGTCCCCACCTCCACCCAGAAACCAACCTGTTATTAAGCTAACAATGCAACGTGTTGTTCTTTGGCTAAAACCGCGCACAAATTGTATGATACTGTATGCAATGTTCATTCTCGTGTCAACGTGGATATTAACCGCAAAGCAATGTGTTGTACAAGGTCTAATAGAATACACAAACTGTATGATATGCAATGCTCATCTCCAAGCCCATGCGGATGCTGACCGCACAGATTAATGTCTAGCTCACCATATATACAAAAACAAACTCCACTTTCCCCCCTCCCCTCCCCCCTCCCCTTCTTTTGCCCTCCTCCCCTCCCCCTTCCCTTCTTTTGCCCTCCCCCTCCACTCCCCTCTCTCCTGCCTCCTTCCCCCCTCCCCCTGCCCCCCCTCCTGACCACACACCCCCCATCTCCCCCGACAAGATTAACCACACCCCACCCTGTGTACTCATGGAAGGGTACAATCCTCTTAACTCTTTGAGTCCGCACCACCCCCCCTGCACCTCCAAGTTGATGTCAACTTACCCCTCCCACTGGGCCTTAAGCCCAAATGCCAGTCAGTACTACCGGTTGTGTCCACACGAGGCCACTCAAGCCTCGCTTCACCCTATCTCTACCTGACCAAACTGTCCCGGCAGGTCTTTACAACAGTATATATATTTTGTATATTTATATTTATATTAGAACAGTATATATATTTTGTATATTTATATTACAACAGTATATATATTTTGTATATTTATATTACAACTGTATATATATTTTGTATATTTATATTACAACAGTATATATATATATATATATTGTATATTTATATGACAACAGTATATATATTTTGTATATTTATATTACAACAGTTTATATATATTTTGTATATTTATATGACAACAGTATATATATTTTGTATATTTATATTTATATTACAACAGTGTATATATGTTTTATATTTACATTACAACAGTATATATATTTTTTATATTTATATTACAACAGTATTTATATTTTTTATATTTATATTACAACAGTATATATATTTTGTATATTTATATTTATATTACAACAGTATATATATTTTTATATTTATATTACAACAGTATATATATTTTTTATATTGCTGCATATTGATAATGTAGAACTGTGCTTGTGGCCTACTGCACTGTATCTCACTGGATTGTTTTTCTTTACATTGTAGGGAGACAACTCTTCTGGTGGAGAAAATAAGTGAGGAGAATGATGAGAAGAGTGCATTAAGGGTCAAAAACACTCTGCAGGAAAAGCACAATCTGACTGTATCCGAGAGCAGCATAAAGAAGATAAGACGCAGCATTAGATGGAAATATGGACGTGTGAGGTTAGTAATGGACAGTACAAGAGGTAAAAGTGTTGTTTAGGAAACTGTACTGTACCGCTAAAATGATTTATTCCTTGTCATTACAGAGCGTACCCCATGATACAGGACGTAAACAAAATAAAAAGAGTGGTCCAGGCCCAAGCATGGATCGACAGTGGAGAAACTTTCCAGGATTGCATCTTCACTAACGAGTCTACTGTGTCGCTGGAGAGATTTGCAACCATTGTATTCCACAAAAAAGGTCGCATATCTATGAAGCCGCGGCCAAAACACCCCATGAAGCTGCATGTGTGGGGTGCCGTCTCTAGGCATGGACCAGGATGCATTGTCATCTTTGAAGGTAAAATATATAAAATATAATATAGCCTTATGCACTTTACTGTACTAGTGTAGCCTTACTGTATCCACTGTACTGTACTATTGTGCAGTTTTTTGAGCACTTTTCTTTTCTTGTTATAGGAATCATGAATTAACCTTTCTTCCAAGACAACATTGTCCCTGAGTGCAATACATCACACGCGACTTCCCGAATGGTAACCGTTTCTACCAGGACAACGATCCGAAGCACACCGCATCAACAGCGCATATCCTTGAGCGCGCTATCAAGTGGGTGAAGATGCCAGCGGAGTAAGTGCGGTAACCGTGTCTCATTTTTTTACCACTGTTTTTACTGTGTACTGTATCTCTTAAACTAATTGTCCTTTTTCCAATGACAGATCGCCAGACTTCAATCCGATCAAAATGGTCTGGCATCAGCTGAAGGACAGTAAAAAGTGGTGAAACCCTCCAAAAAGGACGAGTTGGCGAAAGGCATAATGAGTTTTTGGAACAATGTACTCACTGTGGAACGCTGCAATAAATATATAGACCATATTGCGACTGTGTAGCCCATTGTGATCGCGCGTAATGGGCTAGCATCTGGAAAGTAGTACTGTACTGTAGTATTGTAAGTACAGTATGATACAGGTAAGTATGGCACAGATTTTTTCTTTCCTAATAGTCAGAGTATACAGTAGTTCCAGTGTAGACTAGTTTGACAGTACTACAGTAACTGCCTACCAAATGCTCAATTTTTTTCTTTCCAGAGCAAGCAGCACCAGCCATCTACAGTAGTATTACACATCACACAATGCCATAATACAGTACGCACTTAACTGCACTAATTTTATTTTTCTTGTTGTTTCAGGAAAAAAGGGTGGCCTGGGGGGAGGTGGGGTGTTGTGTCCAGTCTAATCTATTTGTACAGTCAAATGTACAGTATATAAACAGCAGTAATGATGTACACAAAACCTCTCCTCTCTCAATGAACTACTGTACTGTACACAGAATGAGGAACAAGATATAGACGGAAAAAATAATATTACTATAAATATATATATATATGTTATACATTACAGTATATATTATTAAATAATATTCTTATAAATGTGCATTATTCATGTTTATCCATGTTTTACAAATGTTTTCTAAATGTTTATCCAATTTCAATCTGCCAAAAGAACATAATAAAGACTGCATTATGTATTATTCGCATTATGTATTATTCATGATTATTTTTATATTTGTATTTTTTGGTTCCTGATAAAATAAAATAAATATTTATTTACATTCCTGCTAATCATAATCATTGACAACACCCACCCCCCCCACACCTAAAGTACACCAATGAATAAGTATGAATGACAAAACAACATGAATCAGTTAATATTTTTTTTTACAGTAACAATTCTCACAATGCTGTGCAAATCAGATTTACATTTCAAATTCGAGAAAGGATTTTCCAAAGCGTTACTGTAGACGGACGTTCACAGAGGTACACAATTGGAGACTTTTATAAGGTGAAATTATAATAAGGCTTTATTGTGCCTTTTCCTTTTCATCAGGAAATCCATCCAAACACAGGGGGGGGGGAACAAAGCTTCTATTCACTTGGGAGAATTTCTAGTGAAACACTATGCAATTAATTCACATCTCCCTTAGTCAAACATTTCTCCAAGCCCCAAACACATAGCATGAAATAAGCAGATATAAGAAGTCTCTTAAGAAGGAAAGTCTTATCTGTTTTTTGGAGGGAAAATCTTCTCAGTTCCTGGTTCAGCTCCCTTCCCTCAGGGTGTGTCAGCTTCAGGTTTAGTAGTTTTACCTGTGTCATGAAATCAGCTCTGCTGTGTCTTCTGGCAGAGTTCAAGACATGATCAGCTCCAGAGATCTGTGTTCTCTTGGTCAGTCTCTCCTAGGAGACTCAAGAACCCCTGCTCTGTCTCCAAAGTTCAGCCCACAAATGAGCTAAGGAGTCACTTCCTGTCTCAACAGACAGGCTTTTGTAAGCAATCTAAATCAGGCAGGTGGTGCTTATTAATTGACTACCAGCAGTTAACCACCACACTGCTAGATTAAAGGCACATTACTTGAACAGGGGTTACCCCCATGTTACATACCTCCCCTGTTTGTGGGAAGCTCGGGCTTGCCACGGCCAAAGCCCATCCTTCCACTCTCATTCTAGATATCTCTGTGACTTGAATGAGAGTGGATGGAGGAAGAGAACCCTCAGTCCTGCTGGGATTGGAGCCCTTTCTCCAGTTTATTCGTGTCTCCTCCTGAAGGTGCTTGAGATCAGCACCCCTCAGTCGCTCGAGGAGGACTTTTTCCAAGTATAGTCTTTTTTCTACGTGCACAGTCATGAGATTTCCCTCGCGTCGGGTGCTCGTCTTATTGTAGGCATACTTTATGGCAGCAGTTGCAGAGCGTTTAAAAACAGCCCTTTGAGTTTTCCCCTCTTTAAGCTGTCTCTCTGCCCTTTTCCCACTCAATGGGGTTGCTAGTTCAGCCCCTTTTAGATTAAGTTGCAATTCCACACCCACTTCCAGAGAATATCCCATCTTTTCAGCTTCATCAGCTAAGGATTCTTCTGGTTTTAATTCAGCACGTGTACCTTATTTTGTTGCCTGCTGGGTGGCTGAAGGTTTTGCTAGTGCTTGTTTAGGTGGTTCAAATTTTGCAACCTTGTCCACAGCTCTCACTGTACCCTTGTCTTCATGGGTTTTGAGGCTGTGGGATACTGACGCTTAGTCAGGGTCAATACTTGTCCTTGTAGGACTGTAATCTCATCCGCGAGAGATCCCTGTTTTTTGAGTGCGTCTTGCAAGTCTCTTCTCAGGGAATTTATCTGCATGCTTTGCTTTCTCTGAGCTTGCTTCCACATCTTTATTGCATTGTGAAGCACTATGAACTTCTTAGCTTGGGCCACAGTTACTTGTTTCAGTTTCTGGACCTTTTTGTGCTCCCTTTTGTGCCGCGTAACCTGTGTTCTAAGCTTGGCTTTTAGCATTGCTTTGGGGATGCTAAGGGTAGCCTTCAGTTTCTCATGCTGCTTTGCGGGGACATACTGGGTCATCAGACGTTCCTGCAGCACTTGAATTTCTTTAACAGCCTGCAGATTGTCATCCTGCAGAGTTCACTGCTTCCCATCTGCCTTCTCGAGGTGCGTACGCAGACCTTGCAGTTGGTTCTGCAGTCGGTGCTCTGCTTCAAACTTCTCACCTTCCAAAAGTCTATTTATTTCTTTAAGCTCATGCAGCTTTTCATTTTTTTCCTTGACATCGTTTGTCAAATTAAAATTTTCTTCTTTGAGTTTTACGTTTTTTCTTTGTAATCTTAAATGTTCTCCTTTTTCAGTCTCTGTACTATTCAGGGCCTCTTTGCAGTCCTCCTTCCATTTACGCACATCTGCTTTGAGACTGACAGTCTCCTGGCGTGAGACATCCTTCTCTAGGTTGAGAGCATGAAGCTCCTTCTGGGAGACTTGGAGATTTGTATTAAGATTGGCAATAGTTTCTTTAGCAATGTCCAGCTCCTCCGTCAGACTGTGTAGTTCCTTTCTGGAAACTTCCAGATCTGTGCGGCAGCTGTTGGTCTCATGATGTGAGGCATCCAGTGCTCTGCGGAGTGTCTGAAACTCTTTCTGAGATACGTCCACCTCTATCCAGACACTGTTGACCTCCTGCTGTGAGGCATTCAGCTCTATGCGAAGAGTGTGAACCTCTTGCTGGAAGACTGTCATCTGCTTCAGTGCCTCCTCATCCTTCCGCTTTAGCGTAGCCACCATTTTATCAGATTGGCTCTGCTTTTCATCCCTGGTGGAAATAGTAGCCTTTGCAATATCTAGCTCAGTCTTGAGATCGTCCAATTCTGTCCCAGATTCAGAGTACATTGCGAGCACCGTCATCTGTAGCTCAGCATTATTTTTTCTCTCTCTTCCTAATTCTTCACAGAGCAGATCACAGTCACGCCTGGCAATTTTCAGGGCATCTTCAGGGCTGGTCAAGGGATCGTCACTCACTGGTTCCGGCTCCACTTCCCTGGGATGACTGGTTGAGGGTTCCTCACTGTTGGCACCGGACAGACACTTCTTTGGGGTACACGATTTCTGCCTTGGGCCCTCTGGATATTCGGTTATACGCGGAACGAATTTTCCATTTTCTCTAGGCTGCAGGGCAACTCGGTCCCCCTTTTTCTCCACAGGATCTGCGGACGTGTCTGTTACTGCCACAGTAAGTGAAGAACCGCTTTTCTTTTTCTTTTTCCGCCTTTTTGTTTTGGATGACTCCATCCCGTCAGGAATACTGGGGTCTCCTTTATTTGAAATTTTAGCAGCGTCACTGGATCCACCCGACTTTTCTTGCAATTGTAATACCTGACGGAAATATTTGGTGATCCACTGCTCCCGCTCTGGCTCCTGCTGATCATATTCGTCATCAAAGGGAGCGGTCTTTTCTGTTCGTGCCGAGTTCAGGCACCCCCACTATTCTTGGGGTGTTTTGTGGGTGTGACTTGGTTCGGGTTCCACGTAAGAGATGTCTTCCTCTTTAATGGACTGGAAGGGCCACTCTTCCGTGGGGTAGGGTTCATTACAGGAACGCTGCATCTTGTCCTCCATTTTTAGGCTATCAGGTGTAATTTTCTTCCTGACCTAATGAGGCACTATTGCAGCTGTTGCCACTGTATTTGCTAGAACCCCCAATTGTTGTAGTCCTACAGGTGGGCATATTTTGCTTATAGAGGTCGTAGCTCTCACAGGCATCTCTGTAAAATTTTCTTTCTTGGGTAATTTTTTTTAATATCAGCAGTGCTCTGCATGCATTTTCTCTCATCAGGTATACAAGATGTGCAGTTGCTAGGTAAAAAGTCTATTTGCTTTACAAAATTTACTTGCTAGGTATAATCTCTCATTAGGTATGCTGAATGTGTAGTTGCTAGGAAAAAAAACCTTCTGATTGCTTTATACCATTTACTTGCTAGGTGTAATCCCTCCGCTTCAGCAACAGAATTTGGTTTTCTGCCTGAGTTCAGTAATTTTCAGTCTCATCTTTGGGTATTATGGCATTCACACTTCACCCTAGGGGTTTTGCTCCCAAGATATATATAGGCAGACTTTTTTTTACTTGCAGAAAAAAAAACATTCTTTGCAGTTGACTATTTCTTTCATTCCCAGCAGTGTGACTCAACACTCAGCAATTGACTTTGAAAAACCTTTTACACAGTTCAGCAATCCTTTTTCCCCTACAGTATAGGGCAATTTTACACTCAGCATTTGTTTGCTAAAAATTCCCCTGCTTCAGCACAGTCTTGTATCAATTTTCACACTTTTCTGCATATACTCCATCCCCAGCTGGTAGCCCTATGCGGTGTGGCAACCTTTATTTGCAAAATCAGTACCACTCGTGGGTCACCATCTGTATTCACTGCTTCAGCGAAACTTTTGAAAAAAACAAACACATATCCCTTTTTAAGTGCTGACTCACTTCTTGAACCCTGACTATGGCTGGAAGGCAAAACCCTGATTTCAATGACCATATTACCCTTTGTTTTAGGCAAATAAGGTTTAGCTGTTTCAGTGGTGTATCCCTTTAACTCTGATCTCTGCTGCATGAGGTTTTTTTCTAAGTTGCTCAGACTTGTTTGTACTGTAGGCAAAAAGCACAAAAAAAATTTCACATAAAAATCTCCGGTCCTTTTTAACTTCAAAGACACCTCTCATCTCACTTCGGACACCATATGTAGACGGACGTTGACAGAGATACACAATTGGAGACTTTTATAAGGTGAAATTATAATAAGGCTTTATTGTACCTTTTTCTTTTCATCAGGAAATCCATCCAAACACAGAGGGGGGGGGGACAAAGCTTCTATTCACTTGGGAGTATTTCTAGTGAAACACTATGCAATTAATTCACATTTCCCTTGGTCAAACATTTCTCCCAGCCCCAAACACATAGCATGAAATAAGCAGATATAAGAAGTCTCTTAAGAAGGAAAGTCTTATCTGTTTCTTGGAGTGATTATCTTCTCAGTTCATGGTTCAGCTCCCTTCCCTCAGGGTGTGTCAGCTTCAGGTTTAGTAGTTTTCCCTGTGTCTTGAAATCAGCTCTGCTGTGTCTTCTGGCAGAGCTCAAGACATGATCAGCTCCAGAGATCTGTGTTCTCTTGGTCAGTCTCTCCTGGGAGACTCAAGAACCCCTGCTCTGTCTCCAAAGGTCAGCTCGCAAGTGAGCTAAGGAGTCACTTCCTGTCTCAACAGACAGGCTTTTGTAAGCAATCTAAATCAAGTAGGTGGTGTTTATTAATTGACTACCAGCAGTTAACCACCATACTGCTAGATTAAAGGCACATTACTTGAACAGGGATTACTCCCCTGTTACAGTTACCATAAACAAAGCCTCAAAGGGTTGGGGGGGGGGGGGGTTGGGTGAGTCATGTGCAGTAATCAGCTAGCTCCCATCTCAAAGAGGATTACACGCAGGCGCAGTGAGGTGATTGACGCTCGGCTAGGGATTGATTAAAAACACAATGACTAACTTCAGAAAATTAATTACTCTGGGGAGGTGTCTGTCGATAAGAGTTTGTGTGTGCGTGGGGGAGGAATGAAGGATTAGTTATGTAGCAGTTCAAAGAAATTACATAGAGTAGAGTACAGTAATTTCAAAAGGCAGTTCATCATAATAATTTGATCCCTAAACCCCCAAATACAGTACATAAAAAGCACACAAATCAACCATGTGCAGGCAAAAGCACAGATTGAATATCGTAATATCAAGATTGTTTTTGCAGGCTTGTGGATAAAATAACAGTTAAAAATTTACAATTAAAAAAAAAATTAAGGGGGGGCACTCAAGCAAGCAGTGGTGGGTGAAGTTACAGGCACATGAGCAGTAATCAACCAGCTCCCATCCGAAAGAGGATTACACATAGGCGCATAGAGAAGTGATGCTCTGTGCAAATCAAATTCGAGAAGGCGTTACCATAAACAAAGCCTCAAAGCTCCCATCTCAAAGAGGATTACACGCAGGCGCTGTGAGGCTTTGTAGCTCGGCTATGGACGGATTAAGAACACAATGTCAAGATTCAGAAAATTAACGACTCTGTGGAGAGGGGGGGTTGGGTGAGTCATGCGGAGTAAGTAGCTAGCTCCCATCTCAAAAAGGATTACACGCAGGCGCAGTGAGGCTTTGTAACTCGGCTATGGACGGATTAAGAACACAATGTCAAGATTCAGAAAATTAACGACTCCGTGGAATTTCAAATCCTTGAGCTAGCCTTGTGTGTGTTCATGGGGGAGGGTGCTACCGGGTACAGCTGCATGAAGTTCAAAGATAAAGACCTACTTTAATTTCAAAAGGCAGTTCATCATAATAATACACCCTCAAATACAGTACGTAAAAAGCACACAAATCAACCATGTGCAGTCAAACGCACAGGGTCGCAGTCAAAAGCTACAGCACAGATTGAATATCGTAATACAGTAAGATGGTTTTTGAAGACTTGTGGAGAAAACAAAAATAAAAAAATGACAATAAAAAAAAGCAGTGGTGGGCGAAGTTAAAGGCGCATGCGCAGTAAATTCCTGCTGTCAAGCAGGAATGTGATTGAAACCAGACACACGTTCAAAGGAATGGTGTGGGAGAGATATACTGCATTGTAGAGAAGATAAGAAGTTGAAATACCCTGCAGTGCAGTTATTTATCCTGAGCGAGGGGAGAGCGCTGTATATGCTGAAATGTGACACTGTTACAGTACTGTACACACCTATGCGTTTCAACAATTTTCAAATGAGTCATACTGTACACCAGCACAGCACTCAAATGCATGTATACTTTAAATATGCAAATTTACAATTACTGCGCGCGCACACACACAGACTGTGTAGTGACATAGGTTGAACCGCGAAGGTATTAGACTTTCAAGAAACAACAGCTCGCAAACGCCCCCCTGAGTTTTTACACAGCATTGCAGTATTGCAGATAGTGAGAATAAAATGCTAATATCACGAGCGCTAAAATAACGCAATTCACTCTGGGCGAAAAAAACCAAAAAACGCACATAACCGGGATAATCTGAGAGCCGCGGATCTAGCCAACTTAGACTCAGGTCGGCCGCCACTGTAGCGTACGGAACTCGATGGCATATTTGGCAGCTGATCTTCTGGCCTGAGAAATGTGAAAAAGAGAGTAGGCGGCTGTCTCGCGCCGTGCAGGAGTATCAGATACAAGTTGAAACTCACGTCTGAAGAGAGAGCAATCTTGCGTTAATTCGCTTTTGCGCTCCCATAGGGGGGAGGCCCAGGCGAGAGAATCTCCGGTGAGCAAGGCATAGATATATGCTACTTTAGCATGACCAGTGGGAAACAGGGAGGGGGACATCTAAAATTGAACCTCACATTGGTTTAAGAAACCGCGGCAAGCGAGAGGGTCCCCATCGTAGCGATTCGGAGAAGGAATACGGGGTCCCGGGTTGACGTAGTTTGTGGCAACCGGTGGCATTGGAGCCATGGAACTCTCCTGAGGGGAGAACTTGGTCAGTTGCTGGTAGACTGTAGACAATTGGTTACTGACAAATTGTAAGGCCTCTTTGGAAATACCTGTACCCACCTCAGGGGGGTCTGCATTTGTTGGGCTCTGCATAATGTCACGCCTGTATGCTCGCAGACCTGGCAGAACCCCAGTACTGAGGTGGGAACGGTATAACACCACACACCCACAGCAGTGGGAGCAAGCCCGGAGAGTGGTATAGCGTTGCTGGGCCTGTTGAGAGAGTGGTTAAGATACTTGCAATGTTTGTAGGATTAAGCGTAAGAATGGTCGTGTCTGTGTGCCAATGTCCAGGGGTCCAGAGAGAAGAGTCGTCAGAGTACAAAGCCAGGTCCAAAGATTCCAGTGGTCAGCAAGGTCAAGTTCGTAGCAAGGTTCAAGGGGTACAGAGAGCAGGTTAGTCCAGGACAAGCAGGGGTCAAAGCCAGGGAACTCCAAAGTAACACAGGAGCAGGGAATAGCAGGGACACAGAGGGAGCACAGCATAGGTCAGCACACACAGGTAAACAGGAACTATGCTTAGCGGCGCTAGAGAGGACAGACAGGGATTATAAAGGGAGACACACCAATAGGAGAGAGGGGAGGAGCAGAGAAAGAAGTGGGAGACAACAGGGGTAGGTCAGGAGAGAAGAGGCGGAAACAGAAGGGGCAGACAGGGAGATGGCATGTAGGGATTGGGAGGAGCAGTCAGGAGAGTTACAGGCCCAAAAAGAGGAGCGTGTGCTCGCGCTCTCTGTAAGCTGAGGGTGTGCGCGCACAGGCTGCGACAGAGAGATGGCCTGCAGGGACCGGGAGGCGACAAAGGAGGGTGGCAGGCCCCAGAAGAGGAGCTTGTGTGCGCGCCCTCCATAAGCTGAGGGAGCGCACACAGGTTGCGTCACCAGGCGCGCGGAGCGCCATGCCGTGGGCACCGTGGTGGAGGGAGGCAGAGGATCAGACGGAGCCGCCAGGGATGGTGAGGTATTGGGTGCGGGCACAGCGAGAGTCTGGGAGCAGGGAGCGTTACCGCAGGGGCTCCGGGACCGCGTGGGTGTGCGAGACTTGCGGGGCATGCGCTGAGGCAGTGGGGCAGTAGGAAATGGCAGAGGGATTGGAAGGAGGTGGGACAGAGGGAGAGAAAGGAGAGGAAGGAATCCCCTGGATCGTCAGTGTCTCCATTTGAACCCTCATCTATAGCCTCTCATTTTAAAGAATGCAACTGTAGGCAATCCAGATTTTATTTTTTAAGCAGTATCTATTGTCAAATTCATTGTATATATATATATTTAAATCTCAATCTGCTGATGTTTTAAATACCATCATCCTTTATGTCGTATATTGTTCACATGTCATAGGATTTTTATATGAACAAAAGAGAGGATAATTTATATGATTTTCCATAACACACCTGTCTATATGCGGATGCCAAGACAGTGGTGAAAAAAAAAAAAAACGTGCTGATATTGTGCAGATACTAAATTATAATGGCTAAAAGCACTCTCCTTGTGCTTTTATTAATTAAATGTTTAAGTCTCTTAGAGTTATCAGGCCAGTGTTTTTGACCAACAGTTAGTGTATCTACTGTAGGCACAATAATCCTAGAACATTTAACCAACGAGGAATTAAGACTTCAGGCAATGCCCGGTCTTAAAACGAACAATTTGTTTTTTCAGGACTCAATATTATTTTTTTATGCGTTACAGTGTGTTTTTAAGATGTTTGCTCCGCTAGGCAAGATCAGCCTACGCCATCCAGATGATAAGGGATGATCAGTTTTGAAATATTTGTAATGTTTATTGTTTTGTGGTCACATCATTTTGCAGACAATCATATAATCTCGCACAATGCTTCACAGGTTAATGGGTCACAAGGGAATATATACAATGAATCCCTGCCATACTCTAGTGGCCCCCAATGACACGAGAGAATAACATTTAACCCCTTGAGTAGGGATAGGGATACCCTACACTAATGCCGAATTTAAAAAAGGAAATGTTAATTTGAATTTCCTTACAGGGAACTTTTCTACCACTGGTAAATGAGGTTCCTGTAGGTGGATTTTACACTGGGAACAACAATCAATTTATGGGTCAGGTGCCTCCACCAACCAATGAAACTTGTGTAAAAATGTATTTACAGCCCTGAACTAAAAATGTATAGGGAGGATATGGCCTTAATTTTATCCATTAACATAGTTAATCAAGAACAGGTACAGATTAGATTAATTACCCTACAGAATAGAATGGCTCTGTACTATATTGTAGCATATGTGCCCTAGTTAAAGAGCAATGTTGTGTTTTTATTAGAGATCAAAGTGGAATGATTGAGCATGAGCTAGAGAAGATTGCAGAGATACAGGAGAGATTAAGGAAAGGCAGAGATGAGAGGTGGGTTCTGTTAGGAATTAGCAAATTGGTTGGTTTCCTAGGAGCGAAACAGATGAATGGATCTGTATGTGTGGTTGCAGTTATGATTGTTTTGTATGTCTGTGTCATGTGAAGTAAATCCCTACTTCAAAGGTGTGTAACACCCTCTACCCAGGCCATGCCACTGATCACAGACGACACCACGAAAGATGTAATCTCAGAAGGAAAAGTCAGTCCCCCTCAAGAGAATACAGATGAAGATGATGGCAGAAAGACCAACCTGGCTGATATGATAGCCAGCAGCTCTTTGAGTTTCCAGAATTATCAAACTCATGCAAATTTGGACCTTCCAGGCCAGCGCGACGTTTCTGGAGTTTTATCTGAAATTATCCTTAAAAGACTATGTTTTAAGAATAAAAAGAGAGGACTGTGAAGATTGAGATAATGTGTGTGTCTCAGGCTATATGAAGACAGACTATCATCACCTCCATTTTGGCGCAGTAGCAGTGTATCGCTCCAAGCTGTAACTCGCCCTTGTATAATTCCTACGAGTCATGAAAGAAATTGAAATTACATTCGTAAGAGATTTTTCCTGTCTTAGACATTTCTGCTGACCTTAGGTTCTGTTATCTGACAGATACAGTACACACAGAGGGCTAACAGGGTTACTCCTTTAGTCAGAAGGTTAAGGGGCCCACATTATGGTGATATATAGGATAAGAATATCGCATGTGAAGCATATTTATGTATTAATAAGGATTTTTGTATAAGTCATCATATTGTTTTTTTAATCTCTAAGCCAGCCCCCTTAAGGGGCGTATTACTCATTTTGAAATGTTTAAAAATATGGTACCAAGCAATATGTTTTCAGAGACATGAGTTCATTCTTGAATTCTCTCTCACTTGTACCTTGGTGCAGATACACTCACGTTGATACTTTGAACCCTTGACTCATTGATTTTATTTCTACGCTTACACACACACACACACACACACACACACACACACACACACACACACACACACACACACACACACACACACACACACACACACACACACCTACACATTTTGCATAAAGTTATAAAATGCACATGAAAACCCTTTCACAATGGCAAATATTTAGTGTGAGTAAATGTGTGCCTTTATCTCATTACTAGCTGAAGCATGTGTTATTTGATCTGCAGATCTCAGTAATACATGTCCCCCATTATTCCTTTATATGGATCACTTTAACTCCCATAATTCCCATGACATGGACATTGCAGTTTTCTGTAGGAATAACCTGTGTTATTTTATATAAAGAATGAAGCAGTAAATCATTGGAGTCACTCACAGGCTGCTGCACCAGATTTATCCTAGAAGAAATCATATTTATAACTGTAGTGCAGTTTGTCAACCTCTTAGGCCAGGTCCCCGCTGGCTAGTGCAGGGACAAGAGCTTTTTTATTTACACATTTCATTTTTTTTTGTGTTTTGCAATTTATTTTCAGTGGCAGAACCTCAAAGACCAATCTAAACCCCAGATATATCCAGGCATTTTCTTTTCCTTCACAATTTTCTTCCATGGCACATACAGTACAGATATTATTTTCCATGTAATACTTGGAAATATGTTACCTGTTGCCTTCTAGTTCACAAAGAGTCTTTGCTGCATATGACCAATCAGCAGTTCCTGGATCCTTTTTAATCCATTTCTCAAATTCCTGGATATTGGGCTCAGTAAATTCTATCACAATAATCTCTTTGAAGATATCACAGGCTGATAAGAGATGGTAAACTGCTGGGCCAGAGGAGATATCAATCATTGTGTCGCCTCTCACACGCCCTGCACCAACAGTTTGAAAGAATAAAATACACTTTCATTATATTTAACAGGCTTTTTTGTTATGGAATAATGAATAAATAAAACGTTGCAGGTCATTAACCCAATACAATAAAAAAGAATACATAAAAATGCAGCAAGGTTTACAATATATCTAAATGATGCATTGTATATGTTACATTTTAACTCACTGAAAGCAACTTACTGTACTGTATGTTGCTAATTATTTCATTTGGAAAACACACGTCTTTATTCGTAGTCCTCTTGGTATTTAGCTATGTAATGTGAAGACGGGACAGGAGGCAAACCCCACATAGAGAAATCATTGGCTTGACTATTAATTATTAGTTAGTTAATTAAACACAAAACAAATTATGATTAATAAAAAAGTACCAAAACCCTTCACCGTACAGTAAATAAAAATATCACTTGTGAGCATAGTCACATCTCTCAGACATTATCTCTTAGCATACAGTGCTTACACTGCAGCCAGGGATTCTGGGTAATGACAGGAAACTGAGCATTATACTGTATGATTATGCCTGCCGTATTGCATCGCTTTTTCAGCACAACCTGGGTTAAAGAAGTGAATCGTTAGTAACCCAATTCACATACAGCTTTTTAACTTTTTTGATCTCATCAGTGTGAGATTATTGTATTGTATGTCTTTATTTAAATAGCGCCATTAATGTACATAGCGCTTCACAGTAGTAATACACATGGTAATCAAATAAATAACAAATAATATAAAGAACAGATCATGGGAATAAGTGCTTTAGACATAAAAGTAACATTAAGGAAGAGGAGTCCCTGCCCCGAGGAGCTTACAGTCTAATTGGTAGGTATGGAGAACGTAGAGAGACAGTAGGAGGGAGTTCTGGTAAGTGCGTCTGCAGGGGGCCAAGCTTTATGTATCATGTGTTCAGAATATCCACAGTGCTATTCATATGCTTTTTTAAGCAAGTGTGTCTTAAGGTGGGTCTTAAATGTGGATAGAGAGGGTGCAAGTCTGGAACTGAGGGGAAGGGCATTCCAGAGGTGTGGAGCAGTCTGTGAAAAAGGTTTAAGGCGGGAGAGGGCTTTAGATACAAAGGGAGTAGAAAGAAGACATCCTTGAGAAGAACGCAAGAGTCTGGATGGTGCATAACGCGAAATTAGGGCTGAGATGTAAGGAGGGGCAGAAGAGTGTAAAACTTTAAAAGTGAGGAGAAGAATGGAGTTTAAGATGCGGGATTTGATCGGAAGCCAGAAGAGGGATTTCATGAGGGAGATGCTGAGAAAGATCTAGGAAAGAGTAGAGCGATTCTGGCAGCAGCATTTAGGATAGATTGTAGGGGGGACAGGTGAGAGGCAGGAAGGCTGGACAGCAGGAGGTTACAGTAATCAAGACGGGAGAGAATGAGGGCTTGAGTCAGAGTTTTAGCAGTCGAGCAACAGAGGAAAGGGCGTATCTTTGTTATATTGCGGAGGAAAAAGCGACAAGTTTTAGAAATGTTTTGAATGTGAGGGGCGAATGTGAGAGAAGAGTCGAGTGTGACCCCTAGGCAGCGTCCTTGGCAACTGGGTGAATGATTGTAGTTACAACAGTAATGTGGAAGGAGGAAGTAGGGCCAGGTTTGGGAGGAAGTATGAGGAGCTCTGTTTTAGCCATGTTGAGTTTAAGGCGGCGGAGGGCCATCCAGGATGATATAGCAGAAAGACATTCAGAAACTTTAGTTTGTACAGCAGGTGTAAGGTCAGGTGTTGAAAAGTATATTTGTGTGTCGTCGGCATAGAGGTGATAATTAAACCCAAAAGATGTTATTAAGTCACCTAGAGAGAGTGTAGAGAGAAAAGAGAAGTGGTCCCAGGACAGAGCCCTGGCGTACCCCCACAGAGAGATCAATAGAGGAGGAGGAGGAGGAGGAGGAGGTGTTAACAGAAGATACACTGAAAGTACGATGGGAGAGGTAGGATGAGATCCAGGATAGAGCTTTGTTCCGAATACCAAGAGTATGGAGAATGTGGAGGAGAAGAGGGGGGTCCACGGTGTCAAATGCTGCAGAGAGGTCGAGTAATATGAGCAGAGTGTAATAACCTCTGTCTTTGACAGCATGGAGGTCGTCAGTTATTTTAGTGAGGGCTGTTTCCGTGGAGTGAGCAGTGCGGAAGCCAGATTGTAGAGGGTCTAGGAAACAATAGGTGTTGAGAAAATGGAGCAAGCGAGAGAATACAAGACGTTCAAGGAGTTTAGAGGCAAAGGCAGGAGGGAGACAGGTCGATAGTTAGAAAGACAGGTAGGGTCAAGCTTGCTGTTTTTCAGTAATGGTATGACTGTTGCATGTTTGAAGGAGGATGAAAAGGTTCCAGAGCAGAGGGAGGAGTTAAAAATGTGTGTGAACGTAGGGATTATAGTAGGAGCAAGAGGTTTTAGGAGATGGGAGGGAATGGGGTCAAGAGGGCAAGTGGTAGAGGGAGAAGAGGCGATCAACAGCGACACATCCTTACTACATCCTTATTACTGGCTATGCTAGTACTGGGTATAACTAGACACAAAACAAGTTATTGTGGGTAATAAAGTGATAAAAAACCTCCCCCATACAGTGTACAGAAAATAAAAATACCGCTTGTTAATTAAATTAATTATTAGTAAATAGATTTTCTTTATTAGTGTAATAAATATGCATTAATTTTCTGTATGTAAAAATATGTCAGTCTCCACAAATTCATTCTATGTTACCAATAATTATACAAACCTGAAGAGAAAGTTTCATGCAATTTTCTCAAAGGAAATCCCACATTTTCATCTATTAAGGGAAAATTTTCATCACAGAAGTGTGACTCTACAAATCCTTTTGGATCAAATTCTTCATCATGATAATGTTTGTGGAGAATGGAATCCATTGCAAGTCTTTGGTGCAATCTTTCTGCTGCCTCTGATGTGATGTTGGATAAGTCTTGTAAATTCTTTTAAGTCCTTTTAAGAATCAAATATGACGCCTCCCAATCACGAGAACAAATATAAACATTGGATCATACTGAGCTTCATATTGTCACATGGAGTCTTATTTCATATATTGACCCTTCTAATATTGTACAATGTTCTATTTCTTATTAGTTTTTTGGCTTTTTGCTTGTTGAGAAATCACAAGTCATCTCATGATTCTTCTAATATTTTATAGTTTACTTAAAAGAAAAAGAAACAGCATTTCTCAGCGTCAGTACAGCAAAGGTTAATTAAGGCTTTGCTAAGCTACAGAGTGTTAAACACACCTCGTCCTGAACACACAATAACCCCAGGGATGTAATTACATCATGCAGATGGTACATCATGGGATGAAGCTTCTGAGCTCTGTAAATATCGGGAACACACAAAGGCACATTAATTGTCTGTCACAAGTTACACAATCCCACGATCATACTGTGCATTTCTTACCCATCTGATTCATCATTCAGGTCTCACATTATACAGTCAATTAGTGATATGCGCTCCAACATAAAAGTCCAATCCTGGTGTAAATCCTTTAGGTGATAATGTAGAAAAATAGGTACTGGGGCTAGTGGGGTATGCATTCATAATGTAGCATATACCATTAACAAGAACTCTAGGCCTGAAGGCTGAAATATGAAGAAAATCAGACCTACAGCCTCATTGGCGGAGTCCAGAGGTAGGTAGAAAGAGGAATATCTACTCACAATTTGTATTGCCCCAGTCCTGTAGTTCTTGGTGAGCGTGCAGCCAGGAGAATGCAGAGAGATCCAAGGGAAAAAAAACTCCAACACACAGCCCTGAACAAAGTAGTTCCCACAAAAATAATAAAAATATATCAAATGCTTTATTCTTCCAAAGTTTAAAAAAACGGAGGTGGGTACCCTCCTCCATTTTTTTAAACTATGGAAGAATAAAGCACTTGATATATTTTTATTAGTTTTGTGGGACCTACTTTGTTCAGGGCTGTGCGTTGGAGTTTTTTTCCCTTGGATCTCTCACATTATACATTACACATTGTTCATTCAAAGACCTATACACAAATACTTTTATTTTGGTTAATTATGTCAGTGCCGTTGAAACCAATAATTAAATTTTAGGACGGCAAGATAGTTGAGTATCGCACATTTATACCCATATAGGAGTAAGATAATTGTGTCTTTGATGTCTCTGTATTTCGGGGAGAAGGAATTAGGTTTCAATTGATCAGATTACGATCACTATGTAATCTAAACAAAACATAATTACTATAAAGTCATATCATGATTTTCAAACATACTGCAAACCTCAACACCCTCATCAAATCCCTTTATCGTTAACTAGGAAGAAAGAAATCATAACAAACATATAAGGCCTTATTCAGTAAAGGTTCTTAAAAAATATCGCCAGGGCATTTAAATCGCCGTTTTTTGGAGCGTTGCTATCACGGTATTCAGCAAGCCTTCATTACCGTTCATAGCAAAATTCCCAAAACTAGCGATTTGCTGCCAGCGATAGGAATGACCCTGTGAAAAGGCCTAACCCGGCGATACATTTCTGTTGCAGAGAGAGCTGCTCTGAGAGATCCGCCTCTGCCAGCGAAAATCTCTGTCGAAAATTATGTTTTTTAATATACATTTCATTCATAGTGTAGTTGTGCAGGGGGTCTCAGGAGCTGAACCGCGTTAGTTTTATGCCCGGGACTCCCTGCTTCCTGAGATACAGGCTCCGTTATGGGGTGCCGGTATCTCCTATGCTTTGATATGTCCCGGTCACGTGACGCGGGACATTTAAACATTTAGGTAAACTAGTGTATATTTAGCATGTCACAAATATATATTAATCTGCATATTACAAGTTTACATTGGGGCCTATTCACATAGCTGTGCGACACGCATATCCGTGCAGAAGGATCCCTAGTCCCACGTATATATAGAGGTCGCCGTATTCTTCTTTCATGTCCAACCCGCGCGATAAAAGTTTTTTAGAAACCATTTTATTGTATTGTATTGTATGTCTTTATTTGTTTAACTAGGATCCAGGGCAGGAAGGGAGCAATGTCATCAGGAACACCCAGAAAAAAACACATAAAATATCATAGTGCAGTAGGTTAAATAAAACGTGATTGTCAATAGGATAACTTGGCTCTTATAGATGACCTACTTACAAAAAGTAAGATAAAAAACAGCAAGTGGTTTAAAGATGGTTCTTGGAAACTTCAGCTTGTAGTGGCAGGTGGATATGACCGCAGCACGCAACAGTGAACACTGATAACAGGCTGGATGGTATGTTCACGAAGATATCAGCTCCCAGTCAGATACACGCAATCATACAGGAATAGAGGGAAACCATAGTGTTTACCAGATAACACCAAACTTTATAGATAAAAGGTATAAGACATGTACTCACAATGTGATATACGAACACGATCACATAAGGTTTTACTTGAGGCAGTAGGTATGGTTAATCGGCAGATGGAAAACTCCAATCCCTTCCTGCCCTGGATCCTAACTACTTGTAAGGGAATCAGTGCATATTCCCTGGAAGGTTGAGAATATTTCAGCAAAACCTTATAATTTATCTCTATTTTTTCACATTAACTGTTGATATAGCGCTGTTCCAAGTCACTGGGTTTCACTTTATTTGTTTAACGCCATAAATGTACATAGCAGAAGAAAAAAAAGGGGTGATGTAGAATAGCGCTAATGGGGTAATGATGATAAATAAACTCAAAATAAGAGCAACCCCTATGGGGTCTAAGGCAGCCTGGTGGAACACTGATAGTACAATCAGAGATACAGAGACAAAAAGGAAAGCGATACCGGTGCCTAATATGTCCAATTAGGTAATAGTCCTGGATATCCAGATGAAACAATTCAATTCCCAATGATGTCATCTTATAATCAAGGGATGACCAGATGTGATGTCCTCCGTTAGATAAGGAACATTTAATGACAAAAAGCAGAATTTAGTGCAACGCAGCTAACAAAAAATCACAGACATAGACTCACAGACCTACACAGACAAGACACACAAACGCAAAGCTGAAAATAAAAATTGTTTAATACAACTATAAAATAATAAAATGTGGGACGATGCAGCACTGATCGAGCCAATCCGGTAGAGTAAAACTGAAAAGCTACTCACAAGACGGGTCTAGGACACAGGCAATGAGCGCCAATTAGGCGAATAGAATCTTTCCTTCCTGGGCTAAGCAGTTGAATCCACCGCAGCGTTCCTCCAAACACCGTGCTCCTCGAGACCAGAAGTAACGTCACCGGATGCCAGATACCGGATGCTGCGTCACAGGTAGGCGGGACTATCGGCGGGATTTTCGAGCGGAGGATCTTCTTACTTTTGCTCCAGGGAATCAGCACTCAATTCTCTCTGCTTCCTTCACGTACAAACGTCCAACGTAATGAAAAAAACCCTACGCGTTTTGTGTGCTTGCGCACACTTCCTCAGGGGATATAAGTCATGTCAGTGGTGCCCTAGTATATATCCATATAAGACTGCTCTGATTGGCTAATCAATTAAGACATTTCTTAAAGTGATACCTACTAGGCACTTAATACAGAACACTGACATTTACACAGCTTTGCATGAAACAGAAAACACAATTAACAATATACAACAATCATCTACACATGACAACATAAAACAACCATATAACTAAAACAAATGTTTGCATGTACTTTAACCCAATGATTATTATAAAAAAAAAGCTATAAAAAGCTATAAAAAAAAGCTCCTAACTCGAAATCAATATTAAGACCTCTTGAGAGAGAGTCTGTAGTTCATAGATCCAGTATGCCTCACGTATCTGCATCTCTGCAATCTATTCCCACCTCTTGAACTGGCTTGAATGGTCTCAATGGCCTGACACATAAGCCCCTTAGGATTTTGATTATGGTGTGTGAGAAAGTGGTGGGACACACTGTGGGTTATTAACCCCTTTTTTATATTGTATATGTGCTCATATACTCTCCGTTGGAATGTTCTAATTGTTCGCCCAACATATTGTAAGCCACAAGGGCATTGGAGTAAATATATCACATAAACTGTGTGGCAGTTAATAAATGACCTGATAGGATAAATATTGTGAGTTACATTAGATGTAAAAGTCTTGGTGGTACAGCTATGTGAACATGCCAAACATTTTATACATTTAAAAAAACCTTTTTCCAACTTAGCAGCTTGCTTAGAATAGTTTAGTGGGCAACTTGGAGCCAATTTAAATTTGTGGCTTTAGTAAAGATGATAGTAGGTTTGGGTGGGAGAATTTCAGCTAGAGTATTATCCCTTAGGAGGATTGGTCAATACTTATTGATGATCTGCTTAATCTTCGGTTCCATCTCATTATATTGTGTAATGAATGGCACCATCTGATGAAACTTATTTTGTTTATCTTTTTTCTTATATTTTAGCAGATCATTCCTTTCTAGATTGGTTACCTTTTCTATTGTTTCATCCAATAAACTCTCTGAGTAATTTCTTTCAACAAATTTCTGCTTAAGTTCCTCAGCCTGAGACGCAAAGGCCTCAATATCTGAGCAATTGCGTTTCAGGCGGAGGAACTGCCCCCCTGGGATATTTTTGATCCAAGATGGATCATGTGAGCTATCAGCCTTAGATATGTGTTGGCCTGCACCGGTTTGAAAAATATCTTAGTGTGTAAAGTTTTGTTAGTGATGTAAATATCTAAATCTAAAAAATCAATACGATCAGTGCTAGATTTGAAAGTAAACTTAAGGTTTCTATCATTGTGATTAAGGTACGTGAAAAAAGTGTCTAATTGTGTTTCACCGCCAGACCAGATGAAAATGACGTCATCTATATAACGTTTCCAGAACACCAGGCTTGCCTCAAAAGGACAGTTGTTCCAAATGAAATCTTCTTCCCAACTGTCCATAAATATGTTGGCATAACTTGGGGCAAACCTGGTGCCCATGGCGGTTCCGCACACCTGATTATAAAATTAAGAATTAAACGTAAAATAATTACGAGTTAAAATGTAATGTATACTGTCCACCAAAAACTGTTTTGTTCAGTTGAGTGGCCATGTCCAATTTTCGGGACACTGCCCTGCAGCCCAACTCATGGCCAATGACTGTATATAAAGATGTTACATCCGCTGTTACCAATATATAGTTGGGCTGCCACTTCAGTTCTCGCAGAACTTGAAGGATGTGGGTCGTGTCCCTTAGATAGGACTTGCCACTGGCTTCAATTGGCTGTAAATGATAATCAATAAAATGTGATAAATTAGAAGATAAAGACGAAATACCTGAAATAATAGGTCTACCCGGTGGTGCAGTGATATTTTTATGAATTTTAGGTATAAAATAAAGGGGTGCGTGGAAACTGGATAAATAAATACTCAGCTTCTTCAATAGTGATTGCCTTATTTTCCAAGCCGGTGCTGAGCAAGACCTCCAGATCAGCTTTATATAAATCCAAGGGGTCTTTTGGAAGGGGGAGGTATGTGGCCATGTCACCCAACAATCTATTGAACTATTGTACACAGTAATGTGTGTCCATTACCACAATACCTCCCCCTTATCAGCAGATTTAATAACAATTAATTCGTTTTTTCTAGTTTTTCTAAATCTTCTTTTTCTTTGATGTTTAAATTGTCGGTTTTGATCTTATATGATCTACTAGAATGTTCCAAGTCCTTTGTGACCATCTCGACAAAAGAGCTGACTAGATGACCTTGAGCAAATTTTGGATAAAATGTTGATTTTTTCCTGAAACAATTTCCTGGAACCTGATCAATATTAACCTCTTTATTACCAATAAGATTTTGATTTGATAAAGCATCTCTTATAAAATATTTTTTTAGGGCCAATTTTCTAGCAAATTTATGCACATCTATGTATACAGTACCGGCAGCTTTTATTCTATGTAATGCCGGCGGCATGCCGGGGTCTACTCGGGGTGGCGCCAGTCAAGACCGTGCACCGCCGCGGTTCCACCACGCACCCCCCCTCCACTTCGGGCGCATTTTCGCCCCCCTTCCCGACCCCGAACCCGGCTCCTGCTCTGTCCCTATCTGCTTCCCCGCACCCCTGCTTACCTCAATTTACACTCCAGGGGTGTCGGGGAAGCCTTGGAAGCCGGGCGCGTCACGTGACAGTGACGTCACAGTGCGCCGCAATAAGCCTCGTCACCACGCTTCCCGCACGCATCCTGCCGTGCGGGAAGTGTTCGAATAAAAGATGCCGGTACTGTAGGTTAAAACTATTTGGACCGCAGACTGGAGCAAAGGTTAGTCCCTTGCCCAGCACACGTTTTTCCAAATTAGTCAATGAATACTGACTTAAATTGAATACATTAGAATGTTTTGTCTCTTTATTCACTCTATGTCTACTAGCACCTCCTCTTCTTCCTCTAGGCCTGTTTTTCTCTTTTTGTAGTTTAGAGGCGGTATAGGGTCCACATAAGAATTTTTGACTTCCACTTCTGGAAAGATGTGTTCCCTTTCCTTCCTCCATTCTAAAAAAGAGAATTGTGTTTTATTTACAGGTGTAGGTAAGGGTGTGTATGAAACACTTTCCGCCTCACTTTCTGATTCAATATCAGTAAGCACAGTGTATTTATTATTTGTAACAATACTCGCTTGTTGTGATTTAATCAATGCGTCATATCGTTCTTTTGCTTTTTTTGTTGGAGATAAAGTGAGGAGGAGAATTGCATGTGTGATACGGAATTTGATAGGAAGCCATTAGAGCGATTTGAGCAGGGGAGACACTGAGACAGATTTAGGAAAGAGTAGAGTGATTCTGGCAGCAGCATTGAGCATAGATTGTAGGGGAGACAGGTGAGAGGCAGGAAGGCCGGACAGCAGGAGGTTACAGTAGTCGAGACAGGAGAGAATGAGGGCTACTCACTACACTACATCCCCACGCACTCCCCTCACACACTCCTCACATACACACTCCCCTCACAAACACACACACTCCGCTCACACACCTCTCCTACCCTCTCCCCTCATCCTCCCTTCCCTAGTGCCTACTCAACTCACACCCACTTCCATCACACACACTCTCAATCATTAAATACACAAAAACAAGACTTATGGGGGGGACAGTAACAAAAACACTATAACAGATAACTGCCATACTTATGTAACACACAAGTTTCCCCCCCCCACACCCAAATCGCAGCTAGAGTGCATGTGAGGGGAATCTATATGTATTACCAGGTATGTGAAAACAAAGAAAAACCTGGCGCCAAAAGTTCATTGGATAATCCTGTACTCCTCAGGGGATCAGCACACTTGCTTGACAGGCCATATAGGGGAAAAAACACAAACAGACACAGATCATAGTGCAACACTGTAGGGTTAAAACAGGTCTACACTAATACACACACTGCACATATAACATAGAGACTCCTAGTGACTATAAAAACTATTTATTAAATAAAAAGAACTATGCCATAAAATGGTTTGGACAAATGAGAACACCGCTGGTCATCCAGATATGAAAAATCAGAGCCCTACTTACAAGCAGCAAGGCAAATACAGGCAATGCAACAAAGAGTCTTCCGGCTGCTGCTGATGTCTTTGCAGAGATGTGATTCCTGCTGCACCGTGACTCTCGTGCTGACTCTCCCTCCAGGGGTTAACAGGAACAGTGGCAGTGTTGGAGGCCTGCTTGTGGGGCTCACAGCTCTCCTCCACGTGAGGCTGCTCTCCTCACTTCCTCCTCCGGTTACACAGGCTGTCTCAGCGTGCCTGCACGCGAGTGTGCACGTGCCCTTAAAGGGACAGTACAAACGTCCTGTATGCCAAGAACTCACGGCTGCAATGGGGCTCAAATGTGACCAAGTGTCCCAAAAAGTCCAATACCAAGCTCAAAGTGACTGTGTCACCTGCCCTATGCGTTTCGTGGATGTTACCTGAGGAAGTGGAGTAACATCCACGAAACGCATAGGGCAGGTGACACAGTCACTTTGAGCTTGGTATTGGACTTTTTGGGACACTTGGTCACATTTGAGCCCCATTGCAGCCGTTAGTTCTTGGCATACAGGACGTTTGTACTGTCCCTTTAAGGGCACGTGCACACTCGCGTGCAGGCACGCTGAGACAGCCTGTGTAACCGGAGGAGGAAGTGAGGAGAGCAGCCTCACGTGGAGGAGAGCTGTGAGCCCCACAAGCAGGCCTCCAACACTGCCACTGTTCCTGTTAACCCCTGGAGGGAGAGTCAGCACGAGAGTCACGGTGCAGCAGGAATCACATCTCTGCAAAGACATCAGCAGCAGCCGGAAGACTCTTTGTTGCATTGCCTGTATTTGCCTTGCTGCTTGTAAGTAGGGCTCTGATTTTTCATATCTGGATGACCAGCGGTGTTCTCATTTGTCCAAACCATTTTATGGCATAGTTCTTTTTATTTAATAAATAGTTTTTATAGTCACTAGGAGTCTCTATGTTATATGTGCAGTGTGTGTATTAGTGTAGACCTGTTTTAACCCTACAGTGTTGCACTATGATCTGTGTCTGTTTGTGTTTTTTCCCCTATATGGCCTGTCAAGCAAGTGTGCTGATCCCCTGAGGAGTACAGGATTATCCAATGAACTTTTGGCGCCAGGTTTTTCTTTGTTTTCACTTTCACTTTCTCTGTCAGTACTGACAGTATTACTAGGCAGCCTTTATATATATATATTTTGCAATTGTCACACTGGTGTTTTAGTCTTTAGCGCTTGTGCACATTTTTTCTTTTTCACATTACCAGGTATGTGTTGCTTTACCTGTCAGGTTCACAGGAGGCCTGAACCTTCGCCAGTGACAGCCTGGGGTGTATCCTGGAACGTTACTCATATAAACAAAGTGCTTCCACCTGTGTAGGATTCTAAGGGTAGAATGACCCCTAACATAGGGCCCACATACAGTAACCACATACACCGGAGTACATATAAAACAGGTTTACTATAGGGGCAGATAAACACAATACAACATACATAAGAACACAAAGATCACCAGGCGCTCCTAAGGGTGTTCCAGATGGATGGAATTAATACAATATAATGAAACAAGAATACAGATAATAAAATGAAAATATACAACCACTTTTCAAATTGCAGCTCGACCTTCAATGGATCTTCCTTGTAGATCCTTAACTAGTTGTAGTGTTAAGAAGTCAGGGAGCGCAGACACCAGGATGAACTTGTGGGGAAAAAAACATAATATGAAACCTGTATGTGGTGAAACTGCTGCAGGGGGTCAAGCTGCGCTGGCGATTCCTCCACTGCCAGCCACCACAGGACTTCCGGGTTTGGTTCTCTCGCCGGCGCAGCTTGACCCCCTGCAGCAGTTTCACCACATACAGGTTTCATCTCCCACAACAGACACAGATTGAGCTCTATCTCCATTGCCTTATTTCTGGGGCTTTTCTGTAAGTTCCCACTGCATCTGTGTGCTTCCAGATGACTACCAACTAAACCCATTTCTGTTCCCACATTTGTGTGGCAATTTTTTTTGTATCCACTGTGCATGTGTTGCAGGGTACATGCAACTACACACGCGGGTTTCTTGACAAGGCTTATTTATTTAGCCTTTAAAGATATACAGCACACAAAAACAAAAATAGCTTTTCATCAGCAAACAAAAAGAAAACTGGCTTTTTCTTCAGCAGACAAAACAAAACAGTTTCTCTTTAGCAGACAGTGTAAAAATCAGGCAGCTACCCTTTTCTATGCAGGAGACAGACAGTTCATAATTCATGTACTTTGATAACAGACCTTGTTTCAGTAATCTCTTCAGTAGCTTACTCCTCTCTCCTCAACAGCCAGCACCCATGTGTCTACAGCCTGGGTTTTAACACACCTTGATTAAGCAGCTGGGATCCAACTAATTGTCCTGAGGTTCCCAGCTGAAGTTAACCTAGTCACTGCTGCACTGCAGACTAGACATAGGTTTTCCAGGCATATAGCTGGTGGCTTTTATTTACCCTGTCACAGCATGTTTGCATTTCCACCCAATCATACAGGTTTTAAGTAGTGGCAATTCATATCTTTGTCCACTGTGTATGTTTGCATTTCCAGTTGCATCATTTCCCTATCATACAGGATCGCACAATCATATGTGTTATGTTTTTTCCCCCACATGTTCATCCTGGTGTCTGCGCTCCTGACTTCTTGAGACTACAACATACATAAACAATATGACAGTGTCCCTCTATAACACTAATAGGCACAACTACCTGTCATCTCGCAGGGCCTTAACCCACACACCTTTGTACTCAGGAGTCCCCAAAAGTCACCAAGAATCCTGAAACTCCACCCTTAGGCGTGATCAGTGCCTGACAGGAACCGGTATGTTGGTGCACTTATATGGTACCTGCAGGGTGCTCCAACACCCGGGCCTGCAAACGTGAAGATACGTGGATCCTCTGATCCCGCGACGAGTCCGCCTCCGTGTGGGCGGATATCCTGCTGGATGATCCCACAGTGGAAACAGTCTCTATATCTTGCAGAGGTCTGGTCCCAGAAAACATGTATCACACTGACCCTTCTTATCAGAGCACGCAGCACTGCAGCTGTGTCCCTGACTGAACTGACTGCCTTGTTAGCAAAGTCCCTATCTGCAGTTGTCTTCCCTAGAGCAGCCACAAACTAGAATGTGTCTCAGGCCTAGCTGGGGCCTAGGGGGGCAACTTGGCCTAGTGCACGAGCCACTTGCTCCCTACACACACTACCACCTCCCCCTACCTTATCCCAGCACCAACTCACTTCCTCCTCTAGTGCACAACAATGTATCTAACCCTGCAAGGGAAGCTGTAAGCCGTATTGCCTGCTGTGAGTCATCTGTGCTCCAGCCCCTGGGTCTGCCTGGAGTTGTAGTCCCTTGCTGACCTCTTTTGCATTGGGGCAATGTGAGCAATCTTCACTGCGCATGCGAGAGTCTCCCTGTACCTGCACATGGAATGGCTGACGTATCGCTCTGTAACGGTGCATGCACAAACTGGGGCTGGCCGTGCGCTACGGAGCGCCTCTGCTGCCACTTCTCCCTCACTGTAATGGCCGCCGCATCATGTCTGCGCATGCGCGAGCCTCCGCGCATGTGCACGTACCACCAAGATGGCAACACCCTGTCACTGATGCCGCCGGGAGCCCCTGGCGACGTGATCACCGCCGCAGCAGCCCACACCCTGGCGGAGGTAAGGAGAGGGAGAAAATGAACCGGGGAGCCAGAGGGGACCTGGCTACACTGACAAGATAATATAAATATAATAGAATAACAGAAGATAACACATTCAGAACGTGCTAAGAAATCAAAACAAAAACTCACTACCTCCAAACGCCAACGCCCAGTCTGTGTTTCTCTCTCTCTTACGCCTATCAGCACTGACACACGCGGTACCTCCCAGTGCAAAATATTCCTATCATACACCTTAAAAAATATATATTAATATTAATTATTAACCCCTTCAAACCCTTTGTGACCATGAAGGCATGGTTTCATTTTAGCTAAGGTAGCCAAGGTATTAATACCAACACCCTAACTACCTTACTATTCATTGTATGGTACAGACCAGGGGAGCGCAAACTGGGGGATGGACACAAGATTTTCTGGGGGGGTGGTGCGGTGCTTGCAGAAGCCCCACGCTCTTCCCCAATTAAATACCGGGGATTGCGCGCGAGGCCTTACGTGGTCTCTGGCGTTTTCTGGCGACACATTGCCATGGCATTGCGGCATCAACTGACACTGCATGGGTCACATGATGGCGCTTTTCCATGTCAACGCAACGTTAGATGACATCATGATGTCAGAAGGACCTTTCCAAAAAATATACAGTATAATCAATAAATGCTTATTTATTTTCTTTCTTCTGTCCATGCACAATACCTATTGAATGACAAAATCATTAGCTATATGTGAGGACACTTGTGTGTTTGCTTATATAGCCGTGCATAATAATGGTATATTACTTTCCTCTCTGTTGGCAGTAAGTTCTGGTAAGCACAGGTATGCCAGCAGTAGTTATGGAGGTTTTCCCTCACACCATGGTGAGGTGCCCTATGTATGGAGGGGAGTGGCTGTATGCTCTGAGTCCCTGGATAGTGACATCAGGGATGCGCCTGCCTCCTGAAGTATATAAGGCACAACACAGTTAGTGACAGTGTGTTCCAGCAGCTGTGTGAAGTTGTTGGGAAGTTGTATTTTCCTGCATAAGGGATTGAAGGAACACTTTGTGACCCTAGTGCAGTAACTAGCGGCCCAGGTTGACCAATCGGCCTGTCTAAGCCACTCTGTGTCCAGGGACCTGGCACAGAGAGGATCTCCCTAGGAGAAGAGGGATTCCCACTTCAATTTGGGAGGGCGTACCTGGCAAAGGGACAGCACGGAGAGATGTGCGGCTAGTGCCGGCAGCTGCATGGGGCAGTCTGCTACATCCCAATCTGCAATAAAGATGGCCTTGTTAACGATACCCCCACTGTGTGAGTGTGAAATTACTCAACAGTTGCAGTCACCACCTAGAAGGAGTTCCTCACCAGGACCATCTCCCTGCAGAAGCACAGATCCTGATGAGGTTTAGGCGCTGCACATGATGTAAGTTGAACTCGCACCCACTACCTCAGCTACCTGTCCTGATGACATCCCCTAATAACATCAAGCGGGAGACTCAGGAGTCCTGTTGCCTACAGGTGCACCACCAAACACAAACACGTAATGGGGGTTGGTTGCTAGAGTACCCGGGCCAATGTGAGATTGGGGGCGCTGCTGAGAGATATCTGTCAACAGGACAGGCTTTTGCTAGCACGCTAGGAAACAGGGAAAGTGTATGCTGCCACTTTGTGCTGCATTGGGATGGAACCGCAGGGATAACCTGGGAACCTGAGAGGAGTTGTGGGTCTGGAGAAGGGCTATAGCTGTCCGAGTCACCTTGAGGTAGCGCTAGGGGTAGGACGCCTGAAGGGATAGCCTTTAAACTAGGTCAGGACTCCTGGAGAGGGTCTGCACTAGGCTGACCAAGAGAGGTAGATGCACAAGTACTGCATGGAAGCCCCAGAGTACTCTAGCCATTCCAGATCACTTACTAAAGGGAGCACAGACTGGGAGGAAAGAGATACAGTAGACACTGAGAGAGTGAGCCTAGCCTGAGGTAGTGCAAACACAAGTTAGATCTACGATAGGTACATAAGATGGTGTACAAGGCATGTTTATTGTACTGATGTGGTAGCTGCCCCGCAGAGCGGAGCTCCATGTACAATAATCCAGTATACAGTGATCGAGAAACAACCGTCAGAATGGAGGATCTGCAAAGAGCAGAAGGTCCAGGATGCCGGAATGAGGAAGAAGAACAAGCTACAGGAGAGACTCTTGTGTGTTTGTTATGGAATGGCGTGAAAGCCGTGACTGTGCCGTCTTTGTCCTGCCTATGTTTTCGGGAAGATACCCTCGAGACTAGTGAGGACGACAGCCTTGCGAGATGGGAGGAACGAAATGGACTTTGTTATACACCAATAAACAAACAGCCAGACGCTACCTCAAATATGAAGAAGGACAGTACTCACCAAAATGGCGGTTCCCGCGTTCCCGGGACACCGCGTGGGCCAGCTGCAGAAAGTCTTGCAACTTTGCAGTTTGCTAATTGTTGGCCAGGATTGGCGGCAACGAGGAAACTCCACCCTAGTGGGGGGTTTGGCGCGAAAGCTGGAGCCTCGCCCTCATGGACTATGACTCACTCCGCCCCTGTGCTGGGTCAGCCTACAAAGCTGCGAGACATCCCCCTAGTTTCAACCAGGGGGAGTGGTCTGCAGTTCCACCGGATGCCGATGGAGGAAGTGGGGGGAAGGATTGCTCAACCATCCCCTGCACTTCAGTTGCGAAGAGCCATTGATCAATATAGACCGCTAAGACGAGTGCCTCCGTTGGTGACCATGGCTGAGCAAGCGGAGAAAGTAGAACAGAGTCCCTTGATATCTACCCATCCCTATTCGGCTCCAGGAGGCTTCCTGATTATCCGCGTAGAGGGTGTGGAGACAGTGGTCTGTCTCTGCCTGCAGTGCAGACTGCCGGGCAGGGCTGTGGGCAGCGAGGCGCGATGTCCTCATTGTGGACTGCAATATATGTGGCCTATGACGACGTTTGTGCTGGTACAAGCCGTGGGGATGAAAGATCCTACCCCGATGTCGGCAGTTGAGCTTCCGGGTGCACTGCGGAGTGCAAGTGCAGGTCCCGCGGAGCCAGAATTAAGCCGAGTCCCTAAGGCAGAGAAACCCAGCCATCAGAGAGGTGACCGGAAAGGAGCCCATCGACGGTCCCCTACTGGAATACCCCGCCCGAACTGTAAATTAGAGTCCTCCGACGAGGAGTGTGCCAGGCTGGCAGATGCACAGGACTTGTTGACGGAGTGGCAGTGGTATCCCGTGGCGGGATGCTATCCCTCATGGTGTGGAGACACGCAGTCGAGTGTCTCCAGTACCGCGCCAACCCGATCGCCGGAGTCCCACTGCCGTGGTGACTAGAGGGTCGGAAGGAGGTCGATCCACCCCGACGCTGCGGAGCAGTAGGCTAACTCCGTGCTCGCCGCAGATCCCGGGGGTGGAGGTGAACGAAGAGCGGATCCAGGGTCAGGCTGGACCGCGCAGCAGAAGGGCGTTGCCGGATGTCCTCGTGGAGGAAGAGGTCTCGATTGGGGACCCAACCCAAGATGACGTCGCAGCACTTGCGTGTGCGGAGGCAGTTCCGGACGACCAAAGCAGTGTCGAGTGGGAGGTGATCGCGCCTCTACGGTCGAGCAGTGGAAGTCGATCCCCTACTGACAGACGGAGTGGGCGTTCGAGCCGGAGAGTGAGAGGCTCAGCTGCTGGAGGAAAGAACGGACTTTGTGGCGGAAGTGAGGCAGGTATTGCTGAGGAGCAGGCCGTAACCCTGCCGAGACCTACCATCTGGCCCCGTCCCCCAACCCCGTCCATCCCCAAAGTTAGCCCCAAGGCCCTAGTTCAATCCCCTGTCCCTGTCACCTGTTCCTTCTGGTCTACCTCTAGCCTGGGGATGTCAGGGGATTCCCGGGGTCCTACTGAGGAATGGACTGGAAGCCTGGACTGGGGAACTTCAGATGATGGGTCGGAGGGTGGAGGGAGGATTTCCCGACAAGGGTCTGTGCCCAGTGATTGTGCCAGTATGATGAGTATCACGGGTGGACACTGGTCACAGAGGCGGGGAAAGGTTACGCAATCTGAGAGTACTTCAGGGGTATCATCGGGCGGGCCTGAAGAGGAAGAGCCACTAGAATCCAACTCAGAAGAGGTATGGGAAACTAGATGGTGGGCCCCATTATATGAGGGTTATGTCGCCTGGATAGACCGCACCCGTTTCATTCTAGAAAGGGATGGGGTTGTTGACCATTGGTGGGCTCCCAGGGATTTCGATGATGAGGCTTACCTCAAGGAGCTACGAGTAAGGTGGGACCGAATTCAAGGGGGTCTTATTACCCCAAAAGGGGTCTGAAGGGTTAGATGATCCAGTGGAGTTAGATGAGCCCCTGTCATGGGTGTTACCGGGAAAGGATGGGCAAACTAAATTAACCCGGGCCTGTCGAGCTGAACGGGCTATTACAGCCAAATATAAAAGGTCTCATGGGCTTGAATACCCATATGTCCCCGAACCTCTGATGAGGGAAATAGAGGACAATCGAGAGATGTGGCTTCGTAATGATATAGAATACTATATCGTTAATAAGGGAGGAGCCATTAAGGGAGTTCAGGCTGAGCAGAGGGTTTCCCAACTGATGAGGGTTTGGAAAATCGGGTCGCAGCATTTATATGCACAAGGTGGTGTATTGTAATGAGCGAGGCTTGCCCCGAGAGTATAGCGTGACAGTCACCGATGCAGCGGGGCGGGAGGTGAAGAAACCAGACCCTCGACACTACTATTAGGTCCCGTCAAAGAGTGGTCTGCCCTTTTCTTTAACGCTCCCTGCTGGTCAGTGAGTGAAAGGTTCTTACATTATTATGTAAAGGTGATAACGTTTGACGCTTAATTTGTGTGTTCTTTTACAGTGTTTCCTGGAGCAAGGTACACCAAATTTAGGCCCCAGCCGGGACGGTGGGGATTCACCAGGGGGAGTATATAGCCATGCATAATAATGGTATATTACTTTCCTCTCTGTTGGCAGTAAGTCCTGGTAAGTACAGGTATGCCAGCAGTAGTTATGGAGGTTTTCCCTCACACCATGGTGAGGTGCCCTATGTATGGAGGGGAGTGGCTGTATGCTCTGAGTCCCTGGATAGTGACATCAGGGATGCGCCTGCCTCCTGAAGTATATAAGGCACAACACAGTTAGTGACAGTGTGTTCCAGCAGCTGTGGGAAGTTGTTGGGAAGTTGTATTTTCCTGCATAAGGGTTTGAAGGAATACTTTGTGACCCTAGTGCAGTAACTAGCGGCCCAGGTTGACCAATCGGCCTGTCTAAGCCACTCTGTGTCCAGGGACCTGGCACAGAGAGGATCTCCCTAGGAGAAGAGGGAATCCCACTTCAATTTGGGAGGGCGTACCTGGCAAAGGGACAGCACGGAGAGATGTGCGGCTAGAGCCGGCAGCTGCATGGGGCAGTCTGCTACATCCCAATCTGCAATAAAGATGGCCTTGTTAATGATACCCACACTGTGTGAGTGTGAAATTACTCAACAGTGGCAGTCACCACCTAGAAGGAGTTCCTCACCAGGACCATCTCCCTGCGGAAGCACAGATCCTGATGAGGTGGAGGCGCTGCACATGATGTAAGTTGAACTCGCACCCACTACCTCAGCTACCTGTCCTGATGACATCCACTAATACCATCAAGCGGGAGACTCAGGAGTCCTGTTGCCTACAGGTGCACCACCAAACACAAACACGTAATGGGGGTTGGTTGCTAGAGTACCCGGGCCAATGTGAGATTGGGGGGGGGGGAAACCCGTTACACTTATAACAGACATTACATTGAAATATTAATTGTAATAGATAATGTTTGCAAAAATGCATTCAGCGGTTGCGGAGTTGTTGAGGAAATGTTACTTTGTTTTTTTCTGTCTCATGTTCTGTTGGATGCTGAAATGTTCCAGCTAAGAATATATATTTTTACTGCTAAAATCTTGTTATAAAAAAATAAAACATTTCCAAGTACAATACCTATTGTCTTTGCCTTTTTTTTTACGTTCCTAAGGATCCAAATAGTTGCATAATTTGTTTTGTTTGGAAATACATAAGTCCTAAGAGTTCAACCTCAGCATTGTGTATACTTAGGATGAGGTCTGCAGTATATACTAAGCACATACAGTACGCAGGGACAATATACATGGAATTAAAGAAATGTCCATTCCAGGAACTTGTTTATTCTAAACATACAGTACATGGATTACACAGACCTAAGGCAACAGCTTGATCCACATGGCTACCATACTACTTTCAGTTTCCACATGCATCCTTAGTAAACACTACACAGGTGACCTGTGTGTGGATGTTACCATGATCCTCACAGGAGATAGAGCATGTAATCCATTCTCTGCCAGATATGTGCGCAACAACTGATACTTTACAATAGGCATTAAATCACAATTGTTTTGGAAGTTCACAAATTAGAATTTATCCCCAAAAATATATTGGACACAGAGGAGGAATATTTAATTTGCATTCAACTAAAGTACTGCAATAAGTAAAGAACCAATACTAATAAAACACATTTAAAGGTAGTATTTCAGAAAATACTGTAAGATATTGTTGATGGAAAACAAGACCATATTTTCTAAGCAGCGTTCTGAATAAGACACATTACAGTTCATTGACTTGATAACACAGTAAGGTATCTTCTGCTTAACAAATATGACATAATGTTTATTGCATTTGACTATTAAAATTAAAATAATCTCAGATGGATGCATTTTTGCTTTTTGGTAAGATTTAAATACAAATAAATAAAGCCAATTGCATTTTTCGGGTGACAAATGTTAAAGCTGTAAAAATGTTACAACAAAAATTCAGTTATCAAATGAGTTTATTCAGAGTGCACAGAGTGGAGACAGATTAAAATCAAAAAGCTCTCACCTTGATAACACGGTATGCCATATATTTATACCCTAAAAACTAAAGCTCCACCCCTTTATGGGGGGGCTTGCACGTCACTAAATATTACATCATTTTGTAATACATAATATTAAAACTGATGTAAGTTTGTAATCATAACAAATTATGTAAGTGTGCGTCAACTAAAATGACATAATCTTGTAATACATAATAATACTAAAGCTGATGTAATACATAATAATACTGGATAAATGTATGTAAGCTAAAAATCATTATGGGTTTAAATGTGATGTCTGTTCAGCAAGAATCTGTGCTTATCTTAGACTGCGCTAACAAGGCTTCCCATAACTTCTGGCCTGTTTACACTTTCATTTGGAGCTGATTGGATGAGGAAAGATCAATAAAATCAGCTAGGAGCGAAAACATTCCATTCTCTGTTTCACATGTTCATTCACACAGATTTCTCCACATAGAAAGTTCACATAAAAACTGACAAAGACAAGGCAAGATGGCGGACTAAAATAGTCAAACAAACTGGATTCTTAGATCCTAATGCTGTTACGTCAGACCCCCCAATGTCTCAACTTTGTCACAAACAAGTTACAAGACTTCAGTGAGGGAGTTTGAACTTACATTGGGTAAATAAGAAATAACTTATGAATAATTTAAATCTCTGCAGACAACTATAAATGATTTACTAAAATTGGTGATTTCTTGTGTTTCTAACGCAGGATTAATAGATTTGAGGAACATCTCTGAAAATGATACAGCAGTTTTATAATCGGGTCTCTAGATTGGACAGGTAATGGTCATGTATGTAAATCTCATTCCTACATAACAAAGAGGCATTACAGTCAAATTATTTTATTTAAAGATAAAAGGGTTATTTATTCCAGTCTTCCAGTTGTACAAATAGCAGCAATGTTATCAAAGAGAAATGTTGGAAATAGGAGAATAGAAAGCAGTGATCAGATCTGAAAGGGGAAATATCTACCCGTCTGGGTCCAAAAGAGTTAATTGTTTAATACACCCCAAGGCTGGTAATGGTCAAAGTTAGGCTAGTTATATAGTGCGGGCGCGAGCTACGCCGTGCGTGCGGGCGGCAGTTTTAGTTGGCTGAGGTGAGTCAGCCATTCTATAATGGTGCCGCGCTTTCGCACGGTAGGGAGCTTGGAGCGGACCGACGAGGGAGAAGATGAAGAAATGAATGATTTTGCGGTGGTACCGGTACTGTAATGTATGTGTGTGTGTGTGTGTATGTATGTTTGTGTGTGTGTGTATGTGTGTATGTGTCAAAGTTAAATAAAACATAATTTTTTTACAACATTTTTTTGTATTTAAAAAATATAATTTTATACATAGTTCACAATCTCTATACACACACACATACACATATACACACACACACACACAAACACACACAATACCTTCACTCACAGCATACATAGTATACACACAAAAAGCATGCGGCACGTGCACGCGCGTTCCCATATTAACGCGCGTGCGCACGGCTGCAAACAGTACAGAACGGCCCTTAGTCTCCAGCAAGAGGGAGTTTGAGGATTGGTGTACATTATACATCTGTTAAAAGGGGAGTTGGATAAACAGCATTTAAACTAAAGTTTTATGAAACTAAAATGTCAAGTTGTATTTTTCACGAAAACATCTCTTCGATTTAAGAGGAATAAATAAATACATATTCATATATGGAATTGTGGTCAGAGGATCGGTGGAGACATTTTTGCTGTGAATGGATATTCTGGGTTAATGATTATTGAGCACAGTCCATATATACTGTACCATATATCTATATAGATTTACCCATATGTGTACATTTTATTAGCTTAGTTCATTAGTAAACTCATTCATCTTTACTTACCCAATTGCTAACCATCTCATATATCTCCAGGCAGAAGAACATGAACCCCTGATTGATGGGAAATTAATGAGTCATGACATTATCCAGGGTATTTGGCCACTACATTATAATCATGTTGGCTTCACGGATTACTTGAACAATGAGAGAGTGACATTGCTTTCTGTTTCTGTATAACACTTTTTGGGGCCTATTCTAGTATGTTTGATAACTGTGCTGCCATCTCGAATGATGTTGCATTTTTCTACTGAACGGTTTGTCATTTGTGTTATCACGGTATTCAGAAAGAATGTGAAACCATTTCAACAAGTCTCAAACTGTGAGGTGGGAAAATGCCCATATTGATCGGTGTGGCAGAGATGTGATCTCAGCCTTTTTCTAAGTTCTCCCCTGTACGATCTGGCTGCAGCCTGTAAGAGCTGCATAGAGAACTGCACGGAGAGAGCCGCCTCTCCCTGCACAGCTTTCACAGGCGATGGTAGTGTCTTTATTTCAATCTTAATCAGGGCCACCAACAGAAATCATGGGGTCCAGGACAAATGAAAGTAGCACCCCCGCCCCCCGAACCGATAGCACACCTACCACGTAAAAATATTTTTTAGCGTGCAACTGTTACTTAACTGTTTTCTTATTGTAATACGGAAAAAAACATTACAATGCATCTGTTTATTTTTATATTTTAAACAAAAGACAGGAGACTACCTGCCTGGGTGGGTGACTGACTGTGTGGGTGACTGACTGCCTGGGAAGTAGGGTGGATGACTTACTGCCTGGGTGGATAGGTGACTGACTGCCTGGGTGGATAGGTGACTGACTGCCTGGGTGGGTGGGTGACTGGGTGGTTGGGTGAGTTACTGGGTGACTGAGTGACTTGACTGGGTGACTGAGTGACTGCGTGGGTGACTGAGTATGGCATTGTATGTCTTTATTTATATAGCAATAGGAAAGTAGAATGATCCAGGGCACCCCCCAGTCAGGGGGGTGACTGGGTGGGTTAGTGAATAACTGGGTGATTAACTGAGTTACTAGTTTGGGTGGGTGACTGAGTGACTGGTTGGGTGAGTTGGGTGGGTGGGTGAATTACTGCCTAGATGGGTGAGTGACAGTGTGGGTGGTTGATTGAGTGACTGCCAGGTTGGGTGAGTGGGTTGGTGGGTGACTGAGTGGGTGACTGAATGTGTGCGTGGGTGACTGAGTGTGTGACTGAGTGACTGGTTGGGTGACTGAGTGACTGGGTGGGTGGGTTGGTGACTGTGTGACTGGGTAGGAGGGTGACTGAGTGACTGCGTGGGAGGGTGATTTAGTGACTGAAATGGTGGGTGACTGCTTGGGTGGGTGAGTGAGTGGGTGGGTGAGTGGGTGCCTGAGTGGGTGGGTGACTGAGTAACTGGGTGGGTGACTGAGTGACTGGGTGGGTGATTTAGTGACTGAAAGGGTGGGTGACTGCTTGGGTGGGTGAGTGAGTGGGTGGGTGACTGGGTGCCTGAGTGGGTGGGTGACTGAGTGACTGGGTGGGTGGGTGACTAAGTGAATGGGAGGGTGGGTGACTGAGTGACTGCTAGTGTTGGTGCATTTGGTGGGGGGATGAGTGGGTGGGCAAGTGAGTGGGTGGGTGAATGAGTGACTGGGCGGGTGACTGCCTGGGTGGTTGAGTGAGTTGAGTGAGTGTGTGAGGGAGTTTGATTTACTGGGTGGGTGAGTGACTGGGTTGGTGGGTGACTGAGTGACAGGGTGGGTGATTTAGTGACTGAAAGGGTGGGTGACTGCTTGGGTGGGTGAGTGGGTGTGTGAGTGGGTGCCTGAGTGGGTGGGTGACTAAGTGACTGGGTGGGTGGGTGACTGAGTGAATGGGAGGGTGGGTGACTGAGTGACTGCTAGGGTGGGTGCATTTGGTGGGGGGGGTGAGTGGGTGGGCAAGTGAGTGGGTGGGTGAATGAGTGACTGGGTGGGTGACTGCCTGGGTGGTTGAGTGAGTTGAGTGAGTGTGTGAGGGAGTTTGAGTTACTGGGTGGGTGAGTGACTGGGTGGGTGGGTGACTGAGTGACAGGGTGGGTGATTTAGTGACTGAAAGGGTGGGTGACTGCTTGCTTGGGTGAGTGAGTGGGTGTGTGAGTGGGTGCCTGAGTGGGTGGGTGACTAAGTGACTGGGTGGGTGGGTGACTGAGTGAATGGGAGGGTGGGTGACTGAGTGACTGCTAGGGTGGGTGCATTTGGTGGGGGGGTGAGTGGGTGGGCAAGGGAGTGGGTGGGTGAATGAGTGACTGGGTGGGTGGCTGCCTGGGTGGGTGAGTGAGTTGAGTGAGTGTGTGAGGGAGTTTGAGTTACTGGGTGGGTGAGTGACTGTCTGGTTGGGTGACTTACCTTGACCGGGTGGGTGCTGCTTCCTCCTTCCTTGCCCACCAGACGCTTCCGCCCCTGCCCCTGATATAGGAGCCTGACCACTCGGGAAAATGCACACGAGTTTGGCAGGTTATTGAAGCATTCTGAAAAGCAAATCTGCCAAATCATATGGAAAGTGTCAAAAAAGCTATATTAGTTGGTTATCAAACCTACTAGAATATGCCCCATTGCCTGGTGGGGGTGGTTTGGAGACATGAGTAAAATCTATTGCTCCAATAATATTTGGTTGCAGCAAGAACTGGAATTGAGAATCAGGCCTTATTCTTAAGGAGAGTTACAAACCAGTAGTGCGATGTCTCAGGGATATAAATGAAAAAATAAAGTGTAAAATTGTCTAAATCCTTTGACTTCCAGCGATCACGACCGCGTGACGTCAGCCGTCGCGGTCGCGCCCACGACGGACTGCATGTACTGGCTATGGTGCTGCGTTACGTTGCAGTTGCCATAGCCAGTACTATAAACGCAGCCCAATACTGTACACATGAATCACTGAAACCTTCATTAGGCCGAGGCCCCGCTGCCTCAGTCAGTGCGCCCGCACTGCATGCAGGCGGCGCGCTGAGAGGCAATTGACCACTACCTGCGGTCTGTAGGGAGCGGGAGCTGGAGCTGGGGGGGACGTGGTTTGAGCGGAGGGTCCTTTCGACCCCCCCGTCGGTCCCACTGTCCGCCCCCCACAACACACACACACTTCTCACCCCTACCTTTTGGATGTGGGGGAAGCTCACTCCAGCCCCCGGCGCTGATAGGCTCACCAGCGCACCACGTGACGCGTCACCACTCGGGATCGCAATTCTCTTGCATCCCCTGGTGCCTGACGCGTCACAGCGCGTAGTGAGCCTCTTCAAAAGGAGGCAGCGGGCACAGACAGGCAGGAGGTAAGGGGCTGGTGGCCCGCGCACGCGGCTGTTCGCAGTGGGTCTTCAGCCTTAAAGTGTTAAGCAAGCACACTGATCAAAGAACAGTATTCAGGTGTGTCTGATGTAAAATGCAGTGCAACGTGTCGATATATGGATGATCCCTGTGTTTGGGGACGCGAATAAATGACAGTCGTACAACCAAAGTTCCTGGTGCTCATTATTATACAACTTTCTACCTCATCGTCCAGTCGCCTGAATTCCAGCACCCAGAGCTAAGGTAACCCATGGGGAGTAGCCACATACCCATTATGGACAGCTGCAAATCACATACATGTGACTGCGACTACTGAACAAATAAAAAATATATATATACACGCACACACTTCAGTATTGTGATACATTTTTATATTTGGACTAACAATTTATATCATAGGACAAACTTTCCAGAGTTTCTCTCATCTTCAGGTCAAGCAATACTTGATTGACCTGAGGAAGAGAGAAAACTCTCGAATGTTTGTTCTATGACACATTGTTAGTCCAAATATATAAAAAAAAAAAAGAAGTTATCACCTAATACTGCAGTATATGTGTTCTCCAGCACTCATTTTGTCTGATTTGGGTACATTTCAGTTATTAGGTCAGCTGCAGGCACTCTTTCATTATATGTTAAGTCTATAACCAGGAAATAATATATTTAATTTATTTTAATCACGACCATGGTGTCCAGAGGTAGCGTGCTGCTTGCTGGATGCTGAGAACCGGAATCCCATGGGCGAATGGTAATCGGTGATCTGCTTTAAATAAAAATATATATATCTGGATCGCTCCAAAACGCATACGTGTGTGAAACGCGGCAGAGTTCTGTCAGTCCATCTGGAATGTTATTATGTTGCCACTGGCCAAATAAATATTTATTCTTATTACTTTTTGGAGCGATCCAGCCTTATCATTATTTCAGCAGTGCACCGGTTAACTTTCCCCCACGGGATTCCACTTCCCATTCTGCTGTAAGACACCTTCCTGCGGTGGAAGATAGCTTACAGTGCAAGCAAGTCACTGAACTGCAGAATGCTGCGTAGTAAATATAGTCCTGTTTGCAAACAACAATATTTTACAGTGTTTTCTGAAATACTATCTTTATTAACCTTTAAATGTGTTTAGTTGAAAATTAAGATGTGTATTTTTAAAACTAAACTATTATGCAACTATTTTGATCCGTAAGAACGTGAAAAAAAAGCAAGGACATTAGATATTGTACTTGGAAATCATTACTTTTTATAGTAAGCAATTAGCAGTAAAATGTTATATTCTTAACAGGAATATTTCAGCGTCTAGAGCATGGGACAGAAAGGGAAAAAAACCACAACATTTTCTCAACCCCTGAATGCACTTTTGCAAACATTTGCTATTTCAAAGAATCTTTCATTTTTTTAAATGTTATAATCAAACAATTGCCCTTCCACATTAATATTGAGTGAAAACATTAAGTAGTGTATAGACAGAAGAAAGAAAATGTGGCATTTATTGATTATACCATTCTTGAAAAGATCCTCTTAGACATTGTAAATGGAGGAATCATGTAATAAATGCATATTCTTATTTGTCTCTCCTATGTAATTATTTATCTTCCAGAATTACAGTACAGTAGATCATTAAACTTCCCTCTCCTTGCACGCTATAACATATGCAAGGTGGTCAAAATCTACCAAATCACAGTCCTTTCTGCTGGGTAACACATCCATATTCTCAATGACAAACCCTGCATCCCTGAGAGCCTCTCTTAAAAACTTCTCATCACATGACAGCATAAAGAACTTGTGCTCATTAACCACATAATATGTCATATTTAATACTGCAAAGAGTAACAGGTGACCCCCAATATTCAGTAGTGATGCACATTTTCTTAGGTTGCTCCGGTAAGCTTCCTTGTCTCTGCTAATAACATTTAGCGCCCAAAGGCTGAGCACACAGTCCACTTGTGGCAAGGCGACAGGGTCTAGAGGATTGTCTTTAGTAACATCCCATTTCACAACCTGTTTGATGACTCTTCTTACTTTGTCTTCCTTTACCTGCCAATCCTCTCTGAAATTAAACAAAAATACTATTATTAGTGTCTGAATACATATATATGTGAAAGTCAAATGATTGACAATAGAGATGAGTTAAATATGTTGCACATAGTTATACATGCACATGGAAGAATATTCAGTGTAAGTAAATGTGTGCCTTTATGTCATTACTAGCTGAAGCATGTGCTATTTGTATCAGCAGATCTCAGCAATACATGTCCCCCATTATTCCTTTATATGGATCACCTTAACTCCCATAATTCCCATGACACGGACATTGCAGCTTTCTGTAGGAATAACCGGTGTTACTTTTGATCAAGAATGAAAGTGTAAATCATTGGAGTCACTCACAGACTGCTGGTTTTGCAGGAAGTTTAGCATTACAAGGTCTATTCCAAGGTCTGCAAAGTAGGGACAAAACCAGTGCAAAAACTGTACCAGATTTATCCTAAAAGAAATCATATTAATAACTGTAGTGCAGTTTGTCAACCTCTTACAGTCTAGCAACTAGATCATTTGTTAAATTACCATTTTTTTATCTGGTGATAGACGTCTCCTGTATATATATCCAAAAAAGTAATAATTAAGAACCATAACCATTAACCACAGTGGAAATTGATGGATAATGCAACACACAAACACATATTTTTTTATGTTTTGCAATTTAATTTCAGTGGCAGAACCTCATAGACCAATCAAAACCCCAGATATACCCAGGCATTTTCTTTTGCTTCACACTTTTCTTCCTTGACACATACAGTACAGGTATTATTTTCCATGTAATACTTGGAAATATGTTACCTGTTGCTTTCTAGTTCACAAAGAGTCTTTGCTGCATGTGACCAATCAGCAGTTCCTGGATCCTTTTTAAGCCATTTCTCAAATTCCTGGATATTTGGCTCAGTAAATTCTATCACAATAATCTCATTGAAGATATCAGTGGCTGATAAGAGATGGTAAACTGTTGGGCCCATGGAGATATCAATCAATGTGTTTCCTCTCACACACCCTGCACCAGTTAGAAATAAAATACACTCATTATAACAAGCATTTTTGTTATTGGGGTGTTAAAAAAAAAAAAATATCCCAAGCAATTAACTCTTCCCCCCCCCCAGAAAAAAACCTTCACATTTATGGTTGTGTGTAACATCTTAAGAGTCACATTTAAAGTGAGTTAATTTTGGAGTTCTTATCTCTGGATTTTTTCTTTCTACTGTATATCTTTAATCATGGATGCATTCTGAATATCTGCACTAACATTCTGATTCATTTCTTCAAACGGGTTCTTCAAAAAATCCCTTGAGCTGAATTCTATCAATTGCAAGAGAAATTAAAATGTAATTCACTATTTGAGTATGTTTCTATGAGTAGATTATGCAGTCCCCTCCCTTAATTGTTATTCAATTGCATGTGGTCAGAGTATTTAAGACCATCTATCTTGGCTGTGAGTCATATCTTAAGTGTCTGGCAGAGTTAATTTTAGAGTTGAAATTGGAGGTGAAGATTTGAGGAAGATCTGGACTCTGAACCACAATTTTGCAACTGTGAGAACTTAACTTTCTAAATGCTGTGATTATTTGTACTCTTCCCCTCATCCAGTACCTTGAAGTCTCTCCTCCTGCATCTCACTACAGTATGCTCCCCTACTGCTGTTTGTTCTCTCCAACTTCCCCATTATTTATACATCTCTCCCCCAAATTCTTTACCCCTCAATAAAAAAAACACCCACACATCCTCTATTCACACTTATCTACTCCCTGCTACTGGGGATCTCCCCTAAGGCTCCGCTGCATGCACTGGCGCGCCCACACTGCGTCCAGGTGGCGCGTGCACGGCACTTCACTATATGTGATTTTTAGGGAGTCTTTTTTTGGTGCAGGGAGGGTGGCAAAAATGGCGGCAGCATACCCTTTTTTGTTAGTTTTCTCCCTCTCTCCTCAACCCCCCTTGGGTGTCTTGTAGAAACAAACTCCCCCCGCCCTGCCCCCTGTGCATCTGCCTCTCCTCCAGGGGCAGACAAGCTCAGCAGCCGGAGCTGGCCGCAACCTGACAAGGGAAGATATAATCTATTTATTTTTCAACACAGCCCTCCCAGGGTAGGGATACCATCACGCAGCGATTTAATATTTCACAGCAATTAACCCCCTTTAGAGTTGGAGGCGCCTGCAGCTTGTTTGCTGACACTTCAGACTCTATATGGGTTAATCTGCTGTGCCCCTACCTCTTCTCCATCAGTGCCCTCCTTCCCCTTCATTGGGGGGGGGGGAGGGGTCTTCCCTCTGGTTCACAGTCCTGGAGTGTGTCTGCAGGGGAGCTAGGCTCACAAAGTAACATAATGAGGAGGTTGTCTTTCCTTGGCCTGGGAGGGAGAAGGGGAGCTCCCTTTGTTGGTGCTGCAGAGTTCATTTGTACCAAGGCAGCACAGTCAAGGGACCAGATCACTATGCAGTCCTGGAAATCTATGGGTTCTCTATGCACACATCGTACACTGATCTGAGGACATTTAGTGTGTTCACTCACTACTACATGTGGATTTGTGCACACAAATTAAAGCACTCCCTAACTTCTGATAAATAACAAACCCAAGGACAGAGCCCTATTGATTCCGGGCACAGCAGCTGCCTGCATGTACCAGCACGCCGCACAGGCAGCAGTAGCCTGCGAAACGGGCACATCACACACATCTAACCTGCATCATATGGAAGACAAATCGCTGCTCCCCCTCCACGAAGCCTCCCTCCCGTAGCTCCAGAAAGCTCCACTCCTCATTGGCTCACAGCCACGTGATGGATCACCGCTCCAAAACACCAGGCTTGTAGCTCTGGCAGCTGACACGTCACAGCATATAGTGAGCCACGTGGAAGGAGGCAGCGGGGACTTCCAGAAAGGATATATGGGGCTGGTGGCCAGAGCGCACGCCGCTGACTACAGCGGGTACTCAGCCTAAGCCTGAAGCCAGACATACACATCTGCCATCACCCATGCCTCCCTGCCATCTCTTCCCCTGTAAATGGTGTTAACCTTCTGATTTTAATACCGACTAACCTTAAAACTCGCCCCACAAATCAAGCATCCCAATAGCCTGCATTCATGGCTATAGTTCCACACCCAGTTTCACTCCTAACACATTGTGGCCAAGCAATGCCATCACGTATTCCCTCACCTGCTGTCTCTAAGTCTCCCACCATACCACTTAGATTGTAAGCTCTTTGGGGCAGGGATTTCCTTTTCTATTGTCTGATTTTGCTGCACTTATTGTATTATAATTACCTGCACTGTATTTTGTGAAGCACTGAGTACACTTTGGGCGCTATATAAATAAAGACATACAAATGCAGCGGGGTATGAGAATATGATTATATAGCTCTAAATGATGCATTCTGTGTTACATTTTCTCACTGGAAGCAACTTACTGTGCTGTATTATTAAACTTTATATGAAGCCCTCTTGGTATGTAGCTATGTAATGTGAAGACGGGACAGGAGGCAAACTCCACATACTGTAGAGAGATCATTGACTTGACTATTAGTTAAACAAAACACAAATTATTGTGGGTCAAAAAGTGCCAAATAACCTCCATCGTACAGTGTACAGAAACTAAAAATATCACTTGTGAGCACAGACATCTCTCAGACAGGTCTGCAACCCTGCCCTTCCCCATTATCTCTTAGCATACAGTGCTTCCACTGCAGCCAGGGATTCTGGGTAATGATAGGATAATGAGTATTGTACTGTATGATTATGCCTGCCATATTGCTTCGCTTTTTCAGCACAGCCTGGGTAAAAGAAGTGAATCGTTAGTAACCCTCCTCACAGGCAGCTTTTTAACTTTTTTGATCTCATCAGTGTGAGGTTATTACTGGCTATGCTAGTACTGGGTATAATCAGACACAAAACAGGTTATGGTGGGTAATAAAGTGACAAAAACCCTCCACCATACAGTGTACAGATAATAAAAATATTGCTTGTTAATTAAATTAATTATTACTAAAGAGATTTTTTTATTAGTGTAATAGATATGCATTAATTTTCTGTATGTAAAAATATGTCTGTCTCCACAAATTCATTCTATGTTACCAATAATTATACAAACCTGAAGAGAGCGTTTCATGCAATTTTCTCAAAGGGAATCCCACACTTTCATCTATCAAGGGATAATTTTCATCACAGAAGTAGGTATCTACAAATCCTTTAGGATCAAATTCTTCATCATGATAATGTTTGTGGAGACTGGGATCCATTGCAAGTCTTTGGTGCAATCTTTCTGCTGCCTCTGATGTGATGTTGGATAAGTCTTGTAAATTATTTTAAGTCCTTTTAAGAATCAAATACGACGCCTCCCAAATCACAAAAACAAATATAAACATTGGATCATACTGAGCTTCATTTTGTCACAAGGAGTCTTTTTTCATATATTGACTCTTCTAATATTGTACAATATTCTATTTCTTATTTATTTGTTGGCATTTTGCTAGTTGAGAAATCACAAGTCATCTCACGATTCTTATAATGTTTATAGTTTACTTAAAAGAAAAATAAACATTTCTCAGTGTCAGTACAGCAAAGGTTAATTAAGGCTTTGCAAAGCTACACTGTGTCCTGAATACATGACCAGGGAGGTTCCAAGCAGTTCCCCTCTCCCCCCGCCTTGAACCCACATGTAATGTACAACTAAATACAGGAAACATGAACTGGAGGTAAAATGGCCGCGGCTTTTTATTTATACAGAAAACCTAAGAGGGGTAAATGCACTCCCTGCCAGAGTGCTCCTTTGACAGGATGGGGAGGGCACAGTCAGCCGGCCCTCTAACCGCTGACCTCATGTCCCCTATGCGAGTGGGCTCTCGAGGTCATGGATAACTGACCTTACCCACTCGTACTTCCCCCGGGCTCAAACGGCCCAGCTCCCAGTCTGGCAAGAACAAGCACCTACCCCCTAAGAGCCACCACCGACGAGCCTATTTAACCCCCCTTAAACTAGGCCCGTACCGCCAACCCTGCCAGAACCCTCTCCAAGCCCTCCTGCAAATTTAAAATTAGTCTATCCCGTCTGGCATGCCTAGCAGCGGGACCCATGCTCATCTACCAGCCTGGTCTGTCCTTACTATTCCACTTGGAGATGCGCTCCCTGCAAATCGTGCCCGAAGCGGTAGTTACTCAACTTGGCATACTCATTAAAGATGCCCTGAGAATCGCTTTCTCTGCTGCGCTATCCATCACCCGGTGCCGGACCTGCACTGCCTCCGGAGCTGCAGGCCGTCACCGCCCAGTGCTATCTGGGATTTCTTTCCCCACTTGTTCCTTTGTGCGCTGCGCATTACGAACTGCCCGATCCCCCTGCGAAGCTAACCAACCTGCCAACGTGCTTATCCTGTCTCAAAACAAAAACACTATTATTAGTGCCTGAATACATATATATGTGAAAGTCAAATGATTGACAATAGAGATGAGTTAAATATGTTGCACATAGTTATACATGCACATGGAAGAATATTCAGTGTAAGTAAAGGTGTGCCTTTATCTCATTACTAGCTGAAGCATGTGCTATTTGTATCAGCAGATCTCAGCAATACATGTCCCCATTAAAACCTTTATATGGATCACCTTAACTCCCATAATTCCCTTGACATGGACTTTGCAGCTTTCTGTAGGAATTACCTGTGTTACTTTAGATCAAGAATGAAAGTGTAAATCATTGGAGTCACTCTGACTGCTGGTTTTACAGTAAGTTTACATTACAGGGACTATGCCAAGGTCTGCAAGACAGGGACAAAACCAGTGCAAAAACTGTACCAGATTTATCCTAGAAGAAATCATATTAATAACTGTAGTGCAGTTTGTGAACCTCTTACAGTCTAGCGACTAGAGAATTTGTTAAATTACCATTTTTTTATCTGGTGCTAGACGTCTCCTGTATATATACCCACATAAGTAATAATTAAGAACATAACCATTAACCACAGTGGAAATTGATGGACAATGTATTTTACACACACACACGCACGCATGCACGCACGCACGCACACACACACACACACACACACACACACTACAGCGCTACAAAAAATCTAGTAGTCACTCAAATTAGATTTTTGGAGAGATGGTCTCCACATGTGACTGTCTATAAGTCAATTAGGGAGCTTCTCCATCCCTCTGCCTTCCCTCTTGCTGACATCACTGGGCTTGTAGCCAGCGACGTCTCCAGAATTTGAAATATAACTATCGCAATGGCGACTGCGACGGGTGACTTCATCGGTCGCGTCACCATTGCTGGCTGTATAAGCGCAGCCTAAGTCACAACTCAACCCATTTTACACTATGAGCTTTTCCAATGAGCCATGGTGAGCTATGAAGTTTCACTTCAATAGGCCATTAGCAGTAAAATGTTAAATTCTTAACAGGAATATTCCAGCGTACAACAGAGCATGAGACGGAAAAAAAATAGCAACATTTCCTCAACAATACCCAGCCACTGAATACACTTTTGCAAACATTTGCTATTTCAATTAATATTTCATTTTTTTATGTTATAATCAAACACAAGTGCTCTCACATATTGATATTGATTTGTTTAATTCAATAAGTACTGTATGGACAGAAGAAAAGAATGTAGAGGCATTTATTGATTGTACCATTTTTTTTACATTTGAAAAGGTCCTGTTGGACATTGTAAATGGAGAAATCCTGTAAAAAATACCTTGGAGCCTATGCACTAAGCTCCAATAAGCCACTCATCGCCGTCTTATCGCCGCCTTATCGCCAAAAAAGCATACTGCTATTCTGTAAGCACCGATAAGTCGGCGATAAAAGGACTTTTCAAAAAAAAAAAATTGCAGAGAAAAAGAAATAAATCGCCAAACGAGCGATGATAAGCTACTTATCACCAACGTTTCAAATGTGTGCAATTCTAGTAGCCCCGATTAGCTTGTCGAGGCTCTAGAATTGAGATTTCCTCTCAAAATCCCATGCAATAAAAATGCATTTACAGGCAACTTCATTACCTTAGCGGCTAACCGCTAAGGCAATGAAGGAGTTAAGGAACAACATCAGCTTTATTGGGGGCAGAGAGGGTGAATGAAGGGCCAAGTACCCACTTTACTCACCCCATCTGCTCTCAATTAACCTGCTATTGTGCCTTAACCCCTTCAGGTAATGAAGCTGATTTAATATAATTTATATTAATAGTGTGCAGAAGCATGGGGTCTCCTGAGATGAACCGCATTGATTTCAACCTCGGGGATCCCCTGCTTCCTGAGATACAGGCCCCGTTATGGGGTGCCCGGTATCTCCTATGCATTGAAATGCCATGTGTCACGTGACCATGACATGAAATCAACGAGGTTCTGCTCCGGTGACTGCCTGATAACATACTCTAATCTTGCATTTTGTATTTAACAGTGTCCCCCCCCCCAATCACACATAGGGGCCTTCTGGCAACAAGAGGGCTAAGTCGTCTGCGATGACTTTGGGACACAGGAACATGCTTCTGGGTTTCATACCCACATAATAATAGCAGTGTAGCGCCTCCATCTGCCATAGGCTCCAGGGAATTGGAGATGATCTCCCACGGTAGAACTGATTACCTCTCCCCCCAGTTGGATCACACACCAGGCCGGAGGTATATTGCAAAACAGGAACGGTTTATTACTACACACTTTGCAGTAGCACAACAAGTACTCAGCAGTCTTACAGCAGGATACAGTCTCTCAGATCAGCTATCACTGGAGATGGTCCCTGGACCACCACTACAGGCCAAGGGCACCTGCAGCCATCCTAGCTCTTCCCCACCTCAACAGGATGTACAACATGATATACCACTCCCTGCTATCACTCAAGTGCAGCACCAAAGGTGAGGGGGAAAACCCCATGATAACTACTGGCAAGGCCTGCTTATACCAGGACTTACTGCCAGAAGAAGGGCAGATTAATAGTCAGGGGTGACCCTGCTACATGTATTAAAAATGTTTGATCTCTGGCGAGATTTGACCAGGGAGAGGCGTGTCTCTCTCTCTGCAGTAGAAAGAAATTGCCAGGTGAGACCTTTTCAGAGACGCGATCTGCACGTCGCCGGCTGCTCCCCAGTTTTGCTAATGTAGCTATCACAGGAATTCGGGGCTTTCTGCATAACATGATGTTTTTCTTATGATAGCAACGTTGTCAAAAATGGCTTTTTAAACAAAACAGTGACTTTTTTTTATCGGAGCTTAGTGCATAGGCCCCATATTCTTAATTGTCTCTCCTATGTAAATTTAATCAGTCAGAATTAGATCATTAAACCTCCCTCTCCTTGCGCGCTATAACATACACAACGTGATCATAATCTACCATATCACAGCCCTTTCTGCTGGGTAGCACATCCATATTCTCAATGACGTACCCTGCATCCCTGAGAGCCTCTCTTAAAAACGTTTCATCATATGGCAGGATAAAGAACTTGTGCTCACCAATCTTATAATATGTCATATTAAATACCCCAAAGAGTAACAGGTGACCCCCAATATTCAGTAGTGATGCACATTTTCTCAGGTTGCTCCGGTAAGCATCCGTCTCTCTGCTAATAACATGTAGTGCCCAAAGGCAGAGCACACAATCCACTTTTGGCAAGACGACAGGATCTAAAGGATTGTCTTTAGAAACATCCCATTTTACAACCTGTTTGACGACTCTTCTTACTTTGTCTTCCTTTACCTGCCATTCCTCTCTGAAATGAAAAATAAAATACTATTATGCTGTAAGTGCCATATATATCCAATAAAGAATATCACTTGTGAGCATATTAACATGTCTTAGACAGGTCCAGCAGTGGGATTCAGCCGGTTCGCACCGGTTCGTGCGAACCTGTACCTACATTTTCCTCAGTTCGCAGAACCAGTACGAGAAGGGAGAGAGCAGAGCTTCAGCTAAAAGGCTGGGCAGCTTGCTCCATCCTGATTGGCTGCTGCTCTGTAATGCAGCCAATCAGGAGGAGGTGACAGGAGCCTGGGGTTGGGGCCAAAAAGCAGAGAAAAAGCGTGCAGCAGATAGAGGTGAGGCTGTGTCCTGCGTGTGTCCTGCCTGTGTGCTGTGTGCTGTGTGCTGTGTGCTGTGTGCTGTGTGCTGTGTGCTGTGTGCTGTGTGCTGTGTGCTGTGTGCTGTGTGCTGTGTGCTTCCTGCCTGTGTCCTGTTTGCACTGGTTGCAGGCTGCACTTATTTGCAGTGGTTCCCTCTGGTCTCTCTGCTCCCTCCCCCCTGTGAGATGTGAGGGGGTCAGGGAGAGATGCGAGGGGGTCAGGGAGAGATGTGAGGAGAGCTGGGAGAGATGTTATGAGGGGCTGAGAGAGATGTGAGGGGGGCTGGGAGAGATGTGATGGGGGGCTGGGGGAGATGTGAGAGGGGCTGGGGGAGATGTGAGAGGGGCTGGGGGAGATGTGAGGGGGGCTGGGGTAGATGTGAGAGGGGCTGGGGGAGATGTGAGAGGGGCTGGGGGAGATGTGAGAGGGGCTGGGGGAGATGTGAGAGGGGCTGGGGCAGATGTGAGAGGGGCTGGGGGAGATGTGAGAGGGGCTGGGGGAGATGTGAGAGGGGCTGGGGGAGATGTGAGAGGGGCTGGGGGAGATGTGAGAGGGGCTGGGGGAGATGTGACAGGGACTGGGGGAGATGTGAGAGGGGCTGGGGGAGATGTGAGAGGGGCTGGGGGAGATGTGAGAGGGACTGGGGGAGATGTGAGAGGGGCTGGGGCAGATGTGAGAGGGAGTGAGGGAGATGTGAGAGGGGCTGGGAGAGATGTGAGTGGGGCTGGGGGAGATGTGAGAGGTGCTGGGGGAGATGTGAGAGGGAGTGAGGGAGATGTGAGAGGGAGTGAGGGAGATGTGAGGGAGGCTGGGGGAGATGTGAGAGGGGCTGGGGGAGATTAGAGAGGGACTGGGGGAGATGTGAGAGGGGCTGGGGGAGACATGAGAGGGGCTGGGGGAGATGTGAGAGGGACTGGGGGAGATGTGAGAGGGACTGGGGGAGATGTGAGAGGGGCTGGGGGAGATGTGAGAGGGGCTGGGGGAGATGTGAGGGGGGCTGGGGGAGATGTGAGAGGGGCTGAGGGAGATGTGAGAGGGGCTGGGGGAGATGTGAGAGGGGCTGGGGGAGATGTGAGAGGGGCTGGGGGAGATGTGAGAGGGACTGGGGGCGATGTGAGAGGGGCTGGGGAGATGTGAGAGGAACTGGGGGCGATGTGAGAGGGGCTGGGGGAGATGTGAGAGGGACTGGGGGCGATGTGAGAGGGGCTGGGGGAGATGTGAGAGGGGCTGGGGGAGATGTGAGAGGGGCTGGGGGAGATGTGAGAGGGGCTGGGGGAGATGTGAGAGGGGCTGGGGGAGATGTGAGAGGGGCTGGGGGAGATGTGACAGCGACTGGGGGAGATGTGAGAGGGGCTGGGGGAGATGTGAGAGGGGCTGGGGGAGATGTGAGAGGGACTGGGGGAGATGTGAGAGGGGCTGGGGGAGATGTGAGAGGGAGTGAGGGAGATGTGAGAGGGACTGGGGGAGATGTGAGAGGGGCTGGGGGAGATGTGAGAGGGAGTGAGGGAGATGTGAGAGGGACTGGGGGAGATGTGAGAGGGGCTGGGGGAGATGTGAGAGGGAGTGAGGGAGATGTGAGAGGGAGTGAGGGAGATGTGAGGGAGGCTGGGGGAGATGTGAGAGGGGCTGGGGGAGATGAGAGTTGGGACTGGGGGAGATGTGAGAGGGGCTGGGGGAGACGTGAGAGGGGCTGGGGGAGATGTGAGAGGGACTGGGGGAGATGTGAGAGGGACTGGGGAATATGTGAGAGGGGCTGGGGGAGATGTGAGAGGGGCTGGGGGAGATGTGAGAGGGACTGGGGGAGATGTGAGAGGGGCTGGGGGAGATTTGAGAGGGACTGGGGGAGATGTGAGAGGGACTGGGGGAGATGTGAGAGGGACTGGGGGAGATGTGAGAGGGGCTGGGGGAGATGTGAGAGGGAGTGAGGGAGATGTGAGGGAGGCTGGGGGAGGTGTGAGAGGGGCTGGGGGAGATGTGAGAGGGGCTGGGGGAGATGTGAGAGGGAGTGAGGGAGATGTGAGAGGGACTGGGGGAGATGTGAGAGAGATGTGAGAGGGGCTGGGGGAGATGTGAGAGAGATGTGAGAGGGGCTGGGGGAGATGTGAGAGGGGCTGGGGGAGATGTGAGAGGGGCTGGGGGAGATGTGAGAGGGACTGGGGGAGATGTGAGAGGGACTGGGGGAGATGTGAGAGGGACTGGGGGAGATGTGAGAGGGGCTGGGGGAGGTGTGAGATGGGCTGGGGGAGATGTGAGAGGGGCTGGGGGAGATGTGAGTGGGACTGGGGGAGATGTGTGAGGGGCTGGGGGAGGTGTGAGAGGGGCTGGGGGAGATGTGAGAGGGGCTGGGGGAGATGTGAGAGGGAGTGAGGGAGATGTGAGAGGGACTGGGGGAGATGTGAGAGAGATGTGAGAGGGGCTGGGGGAGATGTGAGAAGGGCTGGGGGAGATGTGAGAGGGGTTGGGGGAGATGTGAGAGGGACTGGGGGAGATGTGAGAGGGGCTGGGGAGATGTGAGAGGGGCTGGGGGAGATGTGAGAGGGGCTGGGGGAGATGTGAGAGGGGCTGGGGGAGATGTGAGAGGGGCTGGGGGAGATGTGAGAGGGGCTGGGGGAGATGTGAGAGGGGCTGGGGGAGATGTGATGGGGACTGGGGGAGATGTGAGAGGGGCTGAGGGAGATGTGATGGGGACTGGGGGAGATGTGAGAGAGATGTGAGAGGGGCTGGGGGAGGTGTGACAGGGACTGGGGGAGATGTGAGAGGGGCTGGGGGAGATGTGAGAGGGACTGGGGGAGATGTGAGAGGGGCTGGGGAGATGTGAGAGGGGCTGGGGGAGATGTGAGGGACTGGGGGAGATGTGAGAGGGGCTGGGGGAGATGTGAGAGGGACTGAGGGAAATGTGAGAGGGGCTGGGGGAGATGTGAGAGGGACTGGGGGAGATGTGAGAGGGGCTGGGGGAGGTGTGAGAGGGGCTGGGGGAGATGTGAGAGGGGCTGGGGGAGATGTGAGAGGGAGTGAGGGAGATGTGAGAGGGACTGGGGGAGATGTGAGAGAGATGTGAGAGGGGCTGGGGGAGATGTGAGAGGGGCTGGGGGAGATGTGAGAGGGGCTGGGGGAGATGTGAGAGGGACTGGGGGAGATGTGAGAGGGGCTGGGGGAGATGTGAGAGGGACTGGGGGAGATGTGAGAGGGACTGGGGGAGATGTGAGAGGGGCTGGGGGTGATGTGAGAGGGACTGGGGGAGATGTGATGGGGACTGGGGGAGATGTGAGAGGGGCTGGGGGAGATGTGAGAGGGGCTGGGGGAGATGTGAGAGGGGCTGGGGGAGATGTGAGAGGGGCTGGGGGAGATGTGAGAGGGGCTGGGGGAGATGTGAGAGGCTAGGGGGAGATGTGAGAGGGGCTGGGGGAGATGTGAGAGGGAATGGGGGAGATGTGAGGGAGATGTGAGGGGGAGCTGGGGGAAATGTGAGAGGGGCTGGGGGAGATGTGAGAGGGGCTGGGGGAGATGTGAGAGGCTAGGGGGAGATGTAAGGGGGCTATGTGACATGTGTCTGGGAGAGATGTGGGGTGATGGGAGAGATGTGTCTGGGTGAGATATGAGGGGGGGCTGGAAGAGATGTGAGGGAGGCTGGAAGAGATGTAAGTGGGGGCTGGGGAAGATGTGAGGGGGCTATGTGAGATGTGTCTGGGAGAAATGTGGGGGGCTGGGAGAGATGTGAGGGGGGTTGGGGGAGATGTGAGAGGGGGGGCTGTGGGAGATGTGAAATGTGTCTGGGAGAGATGTGGGGGGCTGGGAGAGATGTGAGGGGGGTTGGGGGAGATGTGAGAGGGGGGGCTGTGGGAGATGTGAGATGTGTCTGGGAGAGATGTGGGGGGCTGGGAGAGATGTGAGGGGGGTTGGGGGAGATGTGAGAGGGGGGGCTGTGGGAGATGTGAGATGTGTCTGGGAGAGATGTGGGGGGCTGTGTTCTGTGTGTGTCCTGTGCAGTTTGCCTGCTTGTGTAGTTTTCATGTGTCCATTTGTATTTGCACTGGTTGCACGTTGCACTTATTTGCACTGGTTCCCCCTTGTCTCTCTAACACCCCCCCCCCCCCCCCGGTGTCTCTTCCCCCCCTTGTCTCTCTCTCTCCCCCCCCATCTCTCTCTCCCCCCATCTCTCCCCCGTCTCTCTCTCTCTCTCTCTCCCTCCATCTCTCTCTCCCCCATCTCTCTCTCTCTCCCCCCATCTTTCTCTCTCCCCATCTCTCTCCCCATCTCTCTCCCTCTCTCTCCCCCCACATCTCTCTCCCCCCACATCTCTCTCCCCCAAACATCTCTTCTTCCCCCCCCACCTCTTCTTCCCCCTCACATCTTCTCCCCCCACCTCTTCTTTCCCCCCACCTCTTCTTTCCCCCCCACCTCTTCTTTCCCCCCCACCTCTTCTTTCCCCCCCACCTCTTCTTCCCCCCCCCCACCTCTTCTTTCCCGCCCTCCTCCTCCCCCCCACCTCCCCACCTCCGTGAGAGAGAACCTGTTCCTAATAATTTTGAATCCCACCACTGGACAGGACTGCAACCCTGCCTTTCAACCATTATCACTTAGCATACAATGCTTCCTCTGCAGCAAGGGATTTTGGGAAATTACATCCAAATGAGCATGCAATGTGTCACCTTTTGCCTAGAATATCCATTCACATGGAGCCCATGCTGTTTTGTTGCCTTTTTCACCCGCCATAACTTAAAATGTATATGGTAAACCTACCCAGCCTAGAAATATTGTAAAGCAAGTATAAACCAATCTCACACTGATGATACCCATCAAGGTTGAAACATGTCTGTGAGTGGTTTTATTTCCTGTGCTAGTCCCATGCTGTGCTTAAAAGCTGTGTGAACGGTGATGCATTTGCTTAAATGACACACACACACACACACACACATACACACCTACCTATACACACACCAACACACACACACACCTACACCTACACACACACACACCTACACCTACACATGTTGCATACAGTTATAAAATGCACATGTAAAGCCTTTCACAATGGCACAATATTCAGTGTAAGGAAATGTGGACCTTTATCTCATTACTAGCTGAAGCATGTGCTATTTGTATCAGCAGATCTCAGTAATACATGTCCCCCATTATTCCTTTGTATGGATCACCTTAACTCACATAATTCCCATGACATGGACATTGCAGCTTTCTGTAGGAATAACCTGAGTTACTTTAGATCAAGAATGAAAGTGTAAATCATTGGAGTCACTCAGACTGCTGGTTTTGCAGCACGTTTAGCATTAGAGGGACTATGCCAAGGTCTGCAAGATAGGGACAAAACCAGTGCAAAAACTGTACCAGATTTATCCTAGAAGAAATCCTATTTATAACTGTAGTGCAGTTTGTCAACCTCTTAGGCCAGGTCCCCGCTGGCTAGTGCAGTGCACGCTGCAGGGACAAGAGCTTTTTTATTTACACATTTCATTTTTTTTTGTGGTTTGCAATTTATTTTCAGTGGCAGAAACTCAAGGACCAATCTAAACCCCAGATATACCCAGGCATTTTCTTTTCATTCACACTTTTTTTCCTTGGCACATACAGTACAGTACAGGTATTAATTTCCATGTAATACTTGGAAATATGTTACCTGTTGCCTTCTAGGTCACAAAGAGCCTTTGTTGCATATGACCAATCAGCAGCTCCTGGATCCTTTTTAAGCCACTTCTCAAATTCCTGGATATTGGGCTCAGTAAATTCTATCACAATAATCTCTTTGAAGATATCACTGGCTGATAAGAGCTGGTAAACTGATGGGCCCATAGAGATATCAATCATTGTGTCTCCGCTCACACGCCCTGCACCAGCAGAATAGAAAGAATAAAATACACATTCATTATATTTTACAAGCTTTTTTGTTATGAAATAATGAATAAATAAAACGTTGCAGGTCATTAACCCAATAAAATAAAAAAGAATACATTTATATGCAGCAGGGTTTACAATATATCTAAATGATGCATTATAAATGTTACATTTTAACTCACTGAAAGTACCTTACTGTACTGTACGTTGCTAATTATTTCATTTGGAAAACACATATCTTTATACGTAGCCCTCTTGGTATTTAGCTATGTACTGTAATGTGAAGACGGGACAGGAGTCAAACCCCACATAGAGAGATCATTGGCTTGACTATTAATTATTAGTAAGTTAATTAAACACAAAACAAGTTATGGTTAATAAAAAAGTACCAAAACCCACCACCGTACAGTAAATAAAAATATCACTTGTGAGCATAGTCACATCTCTCAGACATTATCTCTTAGGCTAAGGCCCCGCTCCCAGAGTCAGCGCGCCCGCACTGCAGACAGGCGGTGCGCTGACACTACACAGACCGCGATATGCGGTCTGTAGGGAACGGGAGCCGGAGCGGGAGGTGGGCGGGAGTGGGAGGATTGACAGGGAGTGGGGGCGTGGCTTGAGCGGAGGGACCCGCTATTCTCCCCCCCCTCCCTCCCTCCACGGGCTCGGGCTGGAGCTGCTGATGGTAAGTAAAACACACACACACGCAGGCACTCATACACACACACACACAGGCAGGCACTCCCGCACTCATACACACACACACACGCGCGCGCACACACAGGCAGGCACTCACGCACTCATACACACACACAACAGACAGAGGCAGGCACTCACGCACTCAGGCACACACATACACACACACAGACAGGCACGCACGCACTCAGACACACACACAGAAAGGCACTCACGCTTTCACTCCACACTCCTCCCCGCTCCCCGAAGCCTCTCCTCCTCCCGAAGCCTCCCCTCCCCATTGGCTCACAGCCACACCACGTGACGCGTCAACGCTAGACATCACCATTTTCTTGTGTCCCCTAGCGGCTGACGCGCCACAGCGTGTAGTAAGCTGTGCAGCCAGGGGGTACCGGGACCGGCTCAGCAGGATTCCCCTGCTGGTGGGGAACTCGCATGTGGCCGCCCACGCCAACAAGCGCAGCGGGACCGAAGCCTTAGCATACAGTGCTTCCACTGCAGCCAGTAATGACAGGAAAATGAGCATTATACTGCATGATTATGCAGGCCGTATTGCACCGCTTTTTCAGCACAGCCTGGGTAAAAGAAGTGAATCGTTAGTAACCCTCCTCACAGACAGCTTTTTAACTTTTTTGATCTCATCAGTGTGAGGTTGTTACTGGCTATGCTAGTACTGGGTATAATCAGACACTAAACAGGTTATTGTGGGTAATAAAGTGACAAAAACCCTCCACTATACAGTGTACAGAAAATAAAAATACAGCTTGTTAATTAAATTAATTATTAGTCAATAGATTTTTTTTATTAGTGTAATAAATATGCATTAATTTTCTGTATGTAAAAATATGTCAGTCTCCACAAATTCATTCTATGTTACCAATAATTATACAAACCTGAAGAGAAAGTTTCATGCAATTTTCTCAAAGGGAATCCCACACTTTCATCTATCAAGGGATAATTTTCATCACAGAAGTGACCCTCTACAAGTCCTTTTGGATCAAATTCTTCATCATGATAATGTTTGTGGAGAATGGAATCCATTGCAAGTCTTTGGTGCAATCTTTCTGCTGCCTCTGATGTGATGTTGGATAAGTCTTGTAAATTATTTTAAGTCCTTTTAAGAATCAAATACGACGCCACCCAAATCATGAGAACAAATATAAACATTGGATCATATTGAGCTTCATTTTGTCACAAGGAGTCTTATTTCATATATTGACTCTGCTAATATTGTACAATATTCTATTTCTTATTAGTTTGTTGGCTTTTTGCTTGTTGAGAAATCACGAGTCATCTCATGATTCTTATAATGTTTTATAGTTTACTTAAAAGAAAAAGAAACAGCATTTCTCAGTGTCAGTACAGCAAAGGTTAATTAAGGCTTTGCTAAGCTACAGGGGGTCATGCACTAAGCAGTGATAAGTGCTTTTAAGTGAGATAAAAAGCCATTATAGCGTGATATTGCCTGCTGTGAGATTCACAAAACAGTGATAAGTCTTTTAAGTGAGATAAATGCCTTTATAGCGTGATACTGTCTGCTATGAGATTCACAAAGCAGTGATAAGTGCTTTTAAGTGGGAAAAAATGCCATTATAGCACGATACAGCAGTGTTATAACTGCTTTGTGAATCTCACAACAGGCAGTATCACGCTATAAAGGCATGTATCTCACTTAAAAGCACTTATCACTGCTTTGTGCATAGCACCCAGAAAACCCACGTATCACTGCTTAGTGCATAGCACCCAGAAAACCCACTTATCCCTGCTTAGTGCATGACCCCCACAGTGTGTTAAACACACTGGAGGTTATGTACTAAGCAATGATAAGTGGGTTTTCTGGGTGCTATGCACAAAGCAGTGATAAGTTCTTTTAAGTGATATACATGCCTTTATAGCGTGACACTGCCTGTTGTGAGATTCACAAAGCAGTGATAATTGTGCAGTATCGTGCTATAATGGCTTTTTATCCCACTTAAAAGCACTTATCACTGCTTTGTGAATCTCATAGCAGACTGTATCACGCTATGGGGGTTATGCACTAAGCAGTGATAAGTGGGTTTTCTGGGTGCTATGCACAAAGCAGTGATAAGTGCTTTTAAGTGGGATAACTGCCTTTATAGCATGATACTGCCTGCTGTGAGATTCACAAAGCAGTGATAACAGTGCTGTAACCTGCTATAATGGCTACTTAAAAGCACTTATTACTGCTTTGCGAATCTCACAGAACGCAGTATTGCGCTATAAAGGCATTTATCTCACTTAATAGACTTATCACTGCTTTGTGAATCTCACAGAAGGCAGTATCCCGCTATAATGGCTTTTTATCTCACTTAAAAGCACTTATCACTGCTTAGTGCTGTGAAAGCGTAGAAATAAAATCAATGAGTCAAGGGTTCAAAGTAACAACATGAGTTTATCTGTACCAAGGCACCATTGAGAGAAAAGAATTCCAACAAGGAACTCAGGCCTCTGAAAACATATTGCTTGGATCACATTTTTATACATTTCAAAATGAGTAATACACCCCTTAAGGGGGCTGGCTTAGAGATAAATGATAATATGATGACATGCAAAAATACATATTGGTTGATACCTAAATATGCTGCATACGCTATATTCTTATCGATAATTTACCATAATGTGGGCCTCTTAACCTTGTAACATAAGGGAGTTACTCTGTTCAGCCCTGTATACACTGTAACTGTTAGATAATAAAGCCTAAGATCAGCAGGAATGTCTAAGACAGGAGAAATCGCTTACGAATGCTATTTCAATTTATTACATGACTCGTAGGAATTACACAAGGGTGGGTTAGATCCAGAAGCGATACTCTGCAGAATCAAACATTCACAGTTCATTCATTCACGAATGAAACAAATAAACATTCATATAAGCAAACACTCAGAAAATGGTGGTTTCGGCCAAAAATGGAGGTGATTATAGCCACACACATTATCTCAATCTTCACAGTCCTCTCTTTTTATTCTTGAAAACATAGTCTTTTAAGGATAATTCAGATAAAACTCAGAAGCGTTGCACTGGCCTGGAGGGCCCAAGTTTGTATGGCTTTGATAGTTCTGGAAACTCACAGAGCTGCTGGCTATCATATCAGCCAGGTTGATCTTCCTGCCATCATCTTCATCTGTATTCCATTGAGGAGGAATGACTTTTCCTTCTGAGATTGCATCTTCCGTAGTGTCGTCTGTGATCAGTGGCATGGCCTGGGTAGAGGGTGTTACACACCTTTGCAGTATGGTTTTACTGCACATGACAGTCATACAAAACAATCAGAACTGCAAACACACAGACAAATCCATTCATCAGTTTCGCTTCTAGAAAACCAACCAACATGGTAATTCCTAACGAAACCCACCTCTTATCTCCACCTTTCCTTAATCTCTCCTGTATCTCTGTGATCTTCTCTACCTCATGCTCAATCTTACCACTTTGATCTCTACATAACATAACATTGCTCTTTAACTAGGGCACACACTAAAATATAGTCCTGAGTCATTCTATTCTGTAGGGCCATTAATCTAATCTGTACCTGTTCTTGATTAAGTAAATTAATGAATGTAGTTGTATGATTGAGAACATCATCCAGTACATCCGTAAGTACATTGAGCCTGTCATATAGCAACTCAACTCCTACATTAGGAAATAAGCTAGCCCAAAATTGTTCTTTCCATGGACTACTTTTCAACCCCTGTGCGTTGGAAGTGGCTCTGCTATTCCTGATCCTGCCAGTGGGTCATTGTAAAGGCAGGTACAATTGTACCAAGATAGCAAGACCCCGTCCAACCACATGGTAATACTCTGTAGGCCCATTTTCCACAAATCCAATACACTCCTCTAGGTAAACTAGAATTTGTGCAAGCACTTTTTACTATCTTAATTAAAACTGAAAAATTAAGGCCACATCCTCCCTGTAAATTTTTAGTTCAGGGCTGTAAAAACATTTTTACACAAATTTTATTAGTTGGTGGAGACACCTGACCCATAAATTGATTTGTTGTTCCCAGTGCAAAATCCACCTAAAGGAACTTCATTTACCAGTGGAATTCGGTTTAAAAGTTTAGAAAAAAGTTCCCTGTAAACAAATTCAAATTAACATTTCATCATTTTAAATTCGGCATTAGTGTAAGGTATCCCTACTCAAGGGGTTAAATGTAATTCTCTCTTACGTCATTGGGGGTTACTAGAGTATGGCAGGGATTCATTGTATATATTCCCTTGTGACCCATTAACCTGTGTAGCATTGTGCAAGATTGTATGATTGTCTGCAAAATGATGTGACCATAAAACAATAAACATTACAAATATTTCAAAACTGATCATCCCTTGTCATCATCTGGATGGCGTAGGCTGATCTTGCCTAGCGGGGCATACATCTTAAAACACACTCTAAAGCATAAAAAAATAATATTGAGTCCTGAAAAAACAAATTGTTCGTTTAAGTCCGGGCCTTGATAATATTGAGTTCAGAAAAAACAAATTGTTCATTTAAGACCGGGCCTTGCCTGAAGTCTTAATTCCTTGGTGGTTAAATGTTCTAGGATTATTGTGCCTAGATACACTAACAGTTGGTAAAAAATGCTGGCTTGATGATTCTTTGTCTTTATTAACTGTTTACGGTGGTGCTGGCACTTTTTTCTTGCAATGATGCTGCTTTGTATTCTCCTTGGTAGACTGTATAAGCTGCACCTAAGTTTGAGAGACTTAAACATTTCATTAATAAAAGCACAAGGAGAGCGCATTTAAAGACTATAATTTAGTATCAGCACACATGTTTTGTTTTTCACCACTATCTTGGCATCCGCGTATAAAATAAACACAAAAATACCTTGCTCACCATTTACAAAAGAAAGAAATCAAAGGTGCATAGGAAAGTATCGTAAGAGAACACTGATAAGTGACAAGAGGTTGTCACTAAAAGTCCCTAAAGCTTGCACTCATTGTAAACTGTAAAATATACATAAAGTACCAGTTAAATAACTAATACCACTAATATCTAATTTATTACAGACCAAATGGGAAATATCCACATAAACTTAACTATAACACAACTAAAACATATACAACTTTTTTACAAGCTAAAAACTTACGAAATGCATAAAATGACAACTAATATATCATAAATAAAAGAGTCCCCATGTGAACGAAACGGACAGTATACGGTAAACAAAAATGCTAATAGAGTGTAAAGCCCTATCAGAACATGAGGGGCCAGTGACCATAATATACTAACAATGCTAATTAGCTTCACCACAAAACACTGCGTAGTAGCAGCTCATCACATTAATTCTTAGTTCCCAAACAGGCTCAAAATAAAGCTATCCAATAGTTATGCTGGAAAATGTAAAGAGGAGGGGTATACATAACAAAACAACACACATAAGGTAATGTTGCAATGAACAAAATAGGCAGCGTCCGCATATAGACAGGTGTGTTATGGAAAATCATATAAATTATCCTCTCTTTTGTTCATATGCAAATCCTATGACGTGAACAATATACGACATAAAGAATGATGGTATTTAAAACATCAGCAGCTTGAGATTTAAATATATATATATCATGAATTTGACAATAGCTACTGCTTTAAAAAATAAATTCTAGATTACCTACAGTTGCATTCTTTAAAATGAGAGGCTATAGATCAGGGTTCAAATTAAGACACCAAGTACTGTTGTTGGGAGATGCCCATAAACTATGAGGTATTTATCCTAAAATAGATACAAAAAACAGAAAGCACAATAAATAAGCATAATTTCACATTTCTCTGATACAGAGCAAAATGAACTTTACAAAAAATAAGATAAAAAAAAACAAAACAGACCTGTTTGATCCTGCAAACTTAGTCCAAAAATAAATACATTACAGAATCATTCTCTTTCTCCATACTATAACTAACCTGCTTTTAAACAATTTTTTTTTCTCTCAGCTTCTAGTTAACTTTTCATGTCTGGAACGTGGTCTTTGTACATTCCTTAAGCTGGAGATGGGGGGGCCAGCCCGCTTGGCTGCTTTTAACCTTCCCTCTTTTAAATGACTGCTGTTCAAAAATCAGACGAGCAGTGTATTTAAGAAAACAAACCGTTAGTTTCCTAATATAAGTTTGAACAGAGAAACCTTGATAACTAAAAAGCAAACACAAAACCATCTCTGCAACCCTTCCTATAAAAAAAAATCGTATTGTTTTATTTACTATTAATTTCTTATCTTTCTTACACACACCCACACACACATATACTGTACACACGTTCTCTGAGTTTATCTTCCATCAACATTAATTCTCCTTTCTACAAAATTCCAACATGATCTTAATCTCGTGGGCCAGAGTAAAACTTAATAAAGCTTCCTTACGCCATAAGATCAGACTCTTTCTTTTTGTTTAAATAAAAAATAAACATTTACTTTTTAAAACTTTGCATTCTAGATATACCTTGCTTTTAGTCCTGACTCCTCTAAATCAGCACATAAAATTTAAATTTAAAACTTCATTTAAATATTGTAACAGTATTTCCGACGCCCAGGAACAAAAATGTGCTACAGTAAAAAATACAAATTCATATTTGAGTCAGGGTGAAATGACTTCTTTTTACAACTGACAAATTTTCATTCTCTTTTAAAATATTACACTAACAGACTTTAACATACAATACTTCCTAGGTTTATTTTAAATGCTACTGTCATGCCTTGTAAATGGCAGCAGGCTTAATACACTTTGACAAAAGGGTAAACTTAAATGACCCTTTTACAAGAGATTATTTGTTATTTTTATGATTAGTACAACAAGTGACAATGTGAAGCGCTATGTACACTAATGGTGCTATATGAATAAAGACATGCATGCATACATACATTAACTATCAGAGGGACACCCAAACACTTCACTCCATGACATGTATATTATTATGCCTTCAAACTAGTTACTATGAACTTTCTAAGATAAAAACAAAAACATTTAAAGAGGATGTCCCCTTCTTTTTCTATGCAGTATTAATGCATTCAGTCCTAAAAAAACTACTTTAACATTCTTAAATTCTAGCCCTTTCTTCCTAGGTTAATAATTAACTTCCATGTCTCACAGACATGCAACTCCTGTGCCTCACAAACATGCAACTCCTGTGCCTCACAGACATGCAACTCCTGTGCCTCACAAACATGCAACTCCTTTTCAGTGAAAAAGGGTGAGAAAAGGGGGAAGAGGAAAAAGGGGGGTGAGGAAAGGGAGATGAGGAAAAGGGGATTAGAAAAAGGGGGGTCCACTAATGCTACAGTTATTTTTAAAACAGAGCCTGATATGTTTCACTTTCCTTCTTATTTAATATATTCTGCGTCACTAAATATCCATTTTTAAAACATTTTATTGCCATAAAGTCCACACATAATTTCAAGGGACGTACCCTTCGCCGGCGACTGCTGAGAACGTAGGTTTCCCCATAATTCTCCTGTATTACACCGATCAACATTAGCTGACCATGGGCCTCATGCAGTAAGCGTTGATAAGGGAATTATCACCATTTTATAGCCAAAATTGGGTTTGAGATTCAGTAAGCGCCGATAAGTGCTTGATTTCGCCAGGTTTCGGAGCCGATTATTTTGTTATGGCCAGTCGGCTGCCGATAAGCCTGTTTTCGCCACTGATCGCCATTTTTTTAAATCGGCTGGATTCAACAAAAAAAAACAGCTTATCGGGGCTGATCGGCACTACGAAATTGAGATGTTATGGCCGATTTCTCCCTCCAACTAAAGTTGGCAGTTTGGACGGGAGAACGATCGCTAAGGGCCTCATGCAGTAAGCCCCGATACAAAATTTTCGGCACGAATTGCGAAAATGTTTTTTTTGGGCGATTTGCCCTCGCAGTATTCAGTAAGGGCCGAATCCTTCCGATCCCTGCTGAAGCACTGCGAAAGCAAAGCTGCCGATGAGCTGTGGCGATACAGCCTGGCTCCCGATAAGGCTCCTGATAAGCCTTTGGTGCCGATAGATGTTTGCAGCTGAGAGAGACAAGCCGCTCTCTCAGCGCAAACTTCGGCACCAAAAAAAGTATTTAAAAACAACTTTTATTCATAGTGTACATGTGCAGGGGGTCTTCGGAGCTGAACCGCGTTGGTTTGAGGTCCGGGGACCCCCTGCCCCCAGAGATACAGGCCCCTTTATGAGGTGCCGGTATCCCTCGGCGTTTAAAGGTCCCGATCACGTGACCGCGACCTGTAAACAAACCAGAGGGATACCGGCACCCCATAAAGGGGCCTGTATCTCGGGGGGCAGGGGGTCCCCGGACCTCAAACCAACGCTGTTCTGCTCCGGAGACCCTCTGCACATGTACAGTATAAATAAAACACACACACATCAATAAAGACTCGTTCCTTACCTTGGCGGCTATGTGCAACGGTAATGAAGCAGCATGAATGTCTTTTTAATTATACTGTACAGTGAGCAGGGGGTCCACTGAGCTGAACCGCATTGCTTTGTGGAGCAGGGACCCCCTGCTTCCCGAGTTACAGGCCCCGGTATGTGTCATCGGGTGGCAGTGTCGCCGCCATGTTTATAGCGTCCCCGCAATTAACATGGCGTCCACACTGTAACCGATGGCCCAAACCGGGGCCTGTAACTCGGGAGGCAGGGGGTCTCTGAGCCACAAATAAATGCGCTTCAGCTCAGGGGGCCTCCTGCTTCCGCACAATATTATTAAAATACATTAATGCTGCTTCATTACCATAGCGGATAGCCGCTAAGGCAATGAAGGGGTTAACGCATAGTAGCATGTTTATTGGGGACAAATGCCCCCAATAAACATAGCAGCAATACACAACATACAGTATAGTAATGGGCAGAATGACTATTATCCACAAATGGATAATAGTGCAGTTGTCCATTTACAATACATACACAACAATAAAGACTTTAAATACATATAGCACTCACCCATGTCCCACTGCCACGATGAAGGCCATCCTCATCTTCATCCTGCCCATGCCCCATCCGCTTCTGCAAAACAAACACAAGAATTACAACATCCAAATTAATGTCCCCTAACCCCTTAATCACCATAGCGGTTATTAACCGCTACAGTTATTAAGGGGTTAAGCCACCATCACCCACATACCCTCCCCCACAAAGCCCCCCAACCACCCTCACCCAATACCCACAGGGGAGTCCTACCAAATACCCTTGGGCCTAATACCCCCTCCTCCAGCACATACAGTACAATAATGAGCCAAATAAATATTATCCACATAGGTATAATACATTATTTGGCCATTATTAAACACATTCAATACCGTGAAAATGTAAAGAAAATTGTACTAACCTCATCAATAAGAAGTCTCCGTCGCCAGCATCATCCTTGGGGTCCGTTGCCAACATTATAAATAGCCACAACATTTCAATATCATTAACATAACACTGAACCCCTTAATCACCTTATCGGGTACTAACCTGAAAGGTAATTAAGGGGTGAAGCCATCCTGCAATGCCTACAACAGTTATGCATAATATCCTCAGTGAAATAAAAACCAATTGCCTAACCAAATTCCATTTAATCATTCAATCTGTAGGCTCACATGCCTCATAAAACATTGCATTTACAGTGTATACATGTAGCATAACATGTAAACTGCATGTACACGCTGCAAATCAATGTTAACAATACAATAATGCCACTCAAATCGCCATACATCACAAGAAGTATATTATTTAATACAATAAACTCACCATCAATGAATTACCACACATCAATTACATCCCTAAACAATTAAAATACCATCCATACCAATTACACAATGAACTAAAGCTATCCTAACAGAGAACAACTTCAAAACATAGTCAAAAGTACACCAACAATTACAATATAATAAAGCAAGGCTTTCCATATCCTACTGTACGGCCTGGAAGCCCAAAACTTACATCTGTCTAAAAATAAAATACATTTAGCACACATCAATGCATAGCCACAATGATTAACAATACAGAATTAGAAGCTTTAACAACACTATCATTTCTTACCCTGTATATATATCTGTACACATACATACAGACATACATACAGTGGGAAGAAATGATATGCATTGTAAAAAATGAAAACATGAAAAAGCAACACAAAAAACAGTTACATTAAGTACATTTCTTTATTTAACTTACCATTACTTGCCCCCACCGACTCCCGTTGATCAGCTTACTCACGAACCAATCCACGACACCATCCACGACACCATCCAGGAACAAATCCACGAACCAAACCAGGAACCAATCCAAGAACAAGTGCAGGAACCAATCCAGGAAGCAAGCCACGAAGAAATCCAAAAAACAATCCACGACACGATCCAGGAACAGGAACCCATAAAAGAAAAAAAACATAACAAATTAAACATTAAAATAATAAAACATGACAATCAAGGGTTGTACTAGTTTTATTCTTAGTGAATCTGTATTACAATACCTTGATCCGGGTCTTCTTGACGTCCGGTGCCACGCCCTGGTCTTCAATCTTCAGGAGGAGGTCCGTCCTCCTCGGCATCTGCCTTCAAAATGAGACGACATAGGCTTTTATAGGCCTATGACGTCACATTTGTCGTCATATGGTTCCCACGGCCCTGATTGGGCCGTGAAAACCATGTGTTTTGGCCGATGTAAAAAAATTGATGACGTCACTTAAAGGCAATGCCAGCACAGCCAATCAGAATGGCTTTGCTGCTATTGCCTTTAAGAAAATGTCATGAAATGACACATGGCCGGACTCACATGGTAAGCCAGCCAATCAGAGCGTGGGAACTCCATCCCTACTCTGATTGGTTCAAGTACCATGTGAGTCCGGCCATGTGTCATTTCATACACAGTATATTCATGTTCCTTTACATTACACAATGCTTGTAATGTGTCACGCATCTTTAAACGTTCATGTACATCTAAATTCTCATGTTTACATCTAGGTTTGGGTCCTCCCTATTTTCATGACGTCACTTATTGGACGCTCAATCACATTGCATGTTTACATTGTAACCGTAGCATTACAAGCACTTCAACCTAACTTATACACACATGTACAGTAATTCATCATTGGGACACCTTGTAAACTCATTCTATAGCAACTATCCTCATTACAGAAATGCATGCATATGCACACGACTATTCATTGTTGGCAACATGTCACAATAACATGGCTAATTACACATGTTACACAAAACTTTTCCCACATCAATCTCAGCCTTTTTGTCTCATTACATGACTGACTCTTGCGTTCAGAAGTTTTACATGCATTGCACATGCAACTATTTATTTGCAAGCAATGTTTGTACAAAGCTTCACCTCACATCATTGGCAAATATCATCATTCCCTGCAGAATACACACAACAAATACTTATAACAACAACTGCACACAGCTTGCCACACAAGTACTTTATTATGTTAATGTAACACCTTGCATTTTACTATGTCACCTGACATCATCACATACCTATTTAAAGGACGCCCATTACCTGCTCATTCACAGCTACTCATTTCAAAATGTTGAGATTGTTTAGGAGACGGAGGAACATTCTTTTCTATGACATGCTTGATGATCAAGAGAATCATATAGGGCAAGGGAGGGACACACCGAGGGACAGTGACAGGGACAGTCACGCGGATACGACAGGGACAGGGAGAGGGACAGGCCGAGGGACAGGGAGAGGGACAGGAGATCAGAGGAGAAGACAGAGGAGACAAGTTGTGCCTCGTCCGCGTCTGTACAGGGAGAGAACCCTGTTAGATGGGATGAGTGAGGAGGAGATTGTAAGTCGCTATCATTTGAGTTCAGCAGCAATCTTATCTCTTTATCAGGAGATAAGGGGAGATTTAGATTTTTTCACAGCCAGAGGTCGTGCAGTCCCTGGGCTTGTTAAAATGCTGTGCTCATTACATTATCTTGCTTCCGCGTCATACCAGACAACTGTGGGCATAGTGGGCGGGGTCTCGCAATCTACATTCTCGCGGGCCTTTACCCACTTTCTCTATGCACTCAATAGACGCGCTAGGAATTATATTCATTTTCCTACAGAGGCAACAGAGTGGCTGGAAGTCAGGACTGGCTTTTATAATATAGCAGGGATACCATGTGTGCTGGGTGCAATCGATTGCACACATGTTGCTTTGATTGCACCTAGTCAGAGTGAGCATGTGTACCGCAATCGTAAGCACTACCATTCACTCAATGTACAGGTGGTATGTGATGCCACGATGAGGATAATGCATGTGGTACCCAAATTCCCTGTTTCCAGTCACGATTCCTCTATCCTGAGGAACTCTTCAGTCTTCCATGCGTTCGAAGAGGGACATTTTGAACATGGTTGGCTGCTGGGTGAGTACACATTTACATGTTCTAACACAAAACACATTTTTATTTAGGAATGTTGGCATTGTACAATTTGATCACTAATGTCAGCTTATGTGTGCTCCATTCATTATAGGTGACTCAGGATACGGAATTAGGCCGTGGCTCTTGACTCCGGTGCTAAACCCTCAAACTGAAGCAGAGGAGAGGTACAATGCAGCCCATATATCTACAAGATCTGTTATAGAGAGGACATTTGGCCTACTCAAGACCAGATTTAGGTGTCTGGACAGAACTGGTGGGGCTCTTCTATACAAGCCTCAAAAAGTGTCTGATATTATCCTTGCCTGTTGCATTTTGCACAATGTTGCACTCAGGCACAATGTACAATCAGACCTAGCTGAGCCTTTGGTAGACGAGCATCCCACCCATGTAGCTGCTGAAAATGAACAAACAGCCAGTGGTGGCCAGACACGCCAGAATCTCATCAATTCATTTTTTTCTTGTAAGTAAAAACAGATATGTTCCAAGTTCTACTTTTATACTTACATTATGTTATCTTAACAATAATGTTTTTTTATATAACCTTCTGTTAGGACACAGATGAATATGGGTTGCACACCTTTCTTTTCTCTGCTGTGTGCACAAAGGGATGTGGCACCGGTATGTTATTGTTGCACAGGTTATATAATCCCTCTTCAATTGTACATTAGTTGTGTGTATGTGAATACAACTGGGGTAACAAAGCACTCATATTTTAGCATTGTGTTGTTCCTTATGCTAACACAATACACATATTATGCCCATACTCATTCATGCTTCTAGTATGATTACATACAATGTTATTGGTGCAGTGTAACATGTACATCCATATGATGTGTACACCAGGCTCATTTACATTTTGAATGTGATTACATATACATGGTGTTGGACATTTAACACCAAATACACACTTTGCTGTGTTGCTTACGGTACTGAAGATGGCATGTCAATGTTTGCTATTTATATATTGTTCCTTTGCATTATAGGTATATCTCCAGTATGACTGATCATGGTATATATATTTGCTGACATCTCTCATAAGATGTGCCTACCTCAATCTTCCTATAATTATTTTAAGTAAAAACACAACATATTGGTTTAAATACAAATGTAACATACATGTACTTTCTGTATCATGTATATGCATTTAGCTACTCTTGAGCTTTCATGTGCATTGTATTAGACAATGATTACTCCCATTTCATCACATTTTATGTATGTTTCCTTATAAATTCCATTCATGTAATATAGAGGTGTTTGGAGAAAAGGGGATAACTGTACTTATTTGTTTACTTACGGGAGCTCATTCATCACGGATGAAATTGACTGATCATAACACTCCATGCATGAATGCCTGTAATCACAACAATGCGTACTACATCTTATATTTAGCAAAGTTGGTGTTTTTTTAATGCTAGGAATTAATAGTCAACATTAATTTAAATTTGTGACATGTGTATGTATAAGTCACACGTGTGTGGATGTGTCCTACATGTACCAAGTGTAAAACTGTTAACAGAAAACACAATTTTGTTGCAAATGTTACTGTCATTTAGCATTTCTAATTTACCTATATGACAATGTTGGTAATATTTTTGCAATATAAATCACGTCACTTCATCATTATCATGATGATAATTATCAAGTATTCTCACAATTGTAACGTCAATCATGTGCACATTAGCATAGACACACTTTTTAAGACAACTGTTTGTGTCTGTATCAATTTGTGTAGGATCCATGTATAACACCGACAAATGATAACACCAGCTTTATTATGGTAGCTTATATCATCATATTGACTATACTATGTATTTTTAGAAAGTTTAATAAACACAGTAAACTATAGTTAGTTAGGTTAATGAAATATACACAGAAACGTACTTCATTACATGATGTTGATGTCATATTCAGAACATCATGCATTGTAGGGGACCACAACATCTGGCCAATAACATTAATTGCTACAGTCCCAAACCATTTTATCAACATACCCATGTAACAAGAGATTTTTAACAATAAAGGGCTAGTTGGTTGTAAGTGTCCTTTACATTGGGAGAAGGAGTGGCTCAGTGAGTAAAGACACACACTGGCACTGAGAGTTTGAAGCAGGGGAGTCTGGTTCAATTCCCGGTGTCAGCTCCTTGTGATCTTGGCCAAATCACTTTATCTCCCTGTGCCTCAGGCGGCCAAAAATAAATTGTAAGTTCCACGGGCCAGGGACCTGAGCCTGAAAAATGTGTCTGTAAAGCGCTGTGTACAACTAGCAGCGCTATACATGAACATGCTCATATTATAATTATTATTATTATTCTTATTATTATTGTTACATAGTTTCGACAGTCATACGTTCCATTACACAATAGAATACACAAATGTGTTAGCAGAGTGGGAATGGTTGTTATATATAAAACACACCATGCCATAAAATGATAGTAGTCATTAAAGAACACTCAATAAAAATTCATGAGGCACTATTTTGCAACATCATTATGTTAATTAAGTGCTAATGCAATATAGGCATAAGTGTATCACATTTTTAATTGTTTGTTAATAAGCGCTGCAAGCAATATAAAATTAGTTCCATATGTAGTATAGTAGTCGGTGGCTCCTCCTCACAATCATCTCATATAAAGGTAGACTCTTCAGAAATCATACATTGATCTGATTGTATCTTCCCCGACATCTCTGAAATACAGCAAACACATGATGGTCAAAGATGGCACCTTACTATATATGTATCCGTGACAACGCGTTACACAGCTCTATATGATTGTGTACATACACACGTCACTCACTTATATGTTAGAACTACAAGTGTACATCAGTATGTAATGTTTCTTTAAATTTGTAGCAGGCATAACTATGTATATGATGTGAACGTTGCCTGTATACTGAAAAATGTGCGCGCACATCTTAGTGTGTGCACGCACTTCACGCTTGGGTCCACTAACTGTTTGCGCATGCGCAAAACAAAGCGTACGTTGTGCGTTCAATACATCTTGAAAATATAATTAAACATAAAATCTTTATTTCAAATACAATGAATACGAAACTACATTCGTTCTAAACGAGTACATCTGTATTCTTTTTAAACAGACGTGTTTGGACAGAAAGGACGGCCGATAACACAATGCGCAAATGCAATACGTGTGACGTCATGTTAAACCAGCGTGAAACGCACGCTAACACTCCTCCCACTCAATTAACATTTGGCTAACGCCCAGTGTACGCCCCCACTGTATGACACACTGCAGTTACCGTTACTATAACAAAACATGACAGCCAATAGGCTTTGAGGCGCGCACGTCGCTTGGGGGCGGGACTTACATCCGTAATCCTTTTTAAGGACGCCTTGGGCCATGACAAGGGTCCCACGTCATACGTGGTGGACCCGCTTTTAAATGTTGTAGATGTAGCATGATAACAAAACAGGTATGTGTTAGAGTTATGGTAAAATGTTGCTAATATGTTTAAAGTGATAGGAAAGTACGTATATTTATTCCGTCAGCAATGTGTACTACTCTTTCAGGTTCTACTATATTGTATTCGGAAACAATTTGTTTGTGATCGCTACATGTTATGCAGTCTGCTATGTTACGCTGTATCCACGCATTGAAAGGGAAAATGGTGGTTAGAAAAAAAAAAAATTTAAACGCAGAGTCAACTCATAACGGTTATTATATTTACCATTCTTCTAGAATTAACTCTTCGTCTGGCTGCAACTGGTCGCTCCAGAAATGCAAGGCTTTTTCATCCACGCTTGACCCACCCGCTGAATCCAGTATGACACACATCTCCTCCATGAAGCGCTCATAGGAATCGCCACTGCTTTCTTCAAACAATTGGTCGGGAGGTATGTTCATTTCTTCGGGTACCCATTCCAATGCATTTTCAGCTGAAAGGCTTGGTACATAATCATAGTAGTTATGTTCTTGTAGAATGTGGGTTTCAGGAATGGAGGGTGCAGATATTGCAGCAGGTATCGATTCACACGGAACAGTAGTAGCGGATCCATTGCTATTGGCATTAGGAATAAATATGCCTTTAACCACAATATATGTGCCTTCTTTCACGGTGAAATGTTTTTCTTTGGCAATCTTCCAGAAACCATAGTTGTGTTCTAGCTTATCCTGCACACGTTCAAAAAAGTTATTAGTTGATAAAGTGAATCTTATTGAGGAATTAAAATTGCGCGCATGCCGACGGTTTTGGTAATAAGGATATTTTGCTCGAATCAAATCATAGATTTGGCGTGTGCTTGCTTTGTGTCCGCAAGTTGATAAAATTGCTTCTGATACCATGTATTTATAACCTAAATTCGGATTCATAATTTTCACCAATTCATCAGCCATTGCAGATTAGCACAAAAGATGTGTGCAGGTATCTGTTCTTTGCTCATCAAAATGAAACTGCTCAATGGCTAACAAATTGCTGTGTTTCCTTTTCAAGGTCAACAAAAGTATAAACTGTAACTCCTTATTTCAAACGCCAATTGGATTTCTAGTTTTAATTGCTTGAACATTTGTGGATTGTGAAAGCCGCATGTGGGACAAACATGTATCCTTTTTTTATCTCGTTTCTGAAAACATTACTACACTTTTCATTCAGTAACATTGAGTTTTCTTGCAAAATAACAAAGAGCACTGTGTGAAAATAGTGCTTAGACAGCCATATCAGTAAATACACACACCTGCAAAATGAAATGTTTTTATCCCACATACATTTCTGTGTGTATTTGAAAGTCTGGTTAAGTCCCTGTCTGCATGAGTTTAAATACGTGTGTATCTATATATATATAAATATATCTCTCTCATAAATATATATATATATAAAGTGTATATTGTACTATATGTATATTGTGTGTATGTGTATGTGTATGTGTATGTGTATGTGTATGTGTATATTTATATATATATATATATATATTATATATAAAAAATTAATTTTTTTTTTTTATATATATATATACTGTATATATTATATATATATAAAAATTTTTTTTTTTTTTTAAATTTTGCTGGAGTACACACAACATATTGATGGCAGTAAGTAGGCCTTGTATGAAACCTATTTAAATGGTGATAAACATGAGTGACTTAAGTAATAAACATTTGTTTGCGCCGAATAATGTTAGAGGCTCACACTTAGTATAGTTCTCAAACATTAGGCCTGTATTATTTAAATACTGTGTTTTCACAAGGAAGCATGAAGTGTATGTTTTTTGTAAATACATCTATACCAGTTTAGATAGTACTATATATACATACACACACACAGTGTGTGTGTGTGTGTGTGTGTGCATATATGCATACATACTACATATATATTAGTATAAATTCAGAGATGTTCTTGAAACAAGAACACATAAATGATTAAAGGACAACATTACAATGGCCAGCAAAGGTAAGTAATATTTAACACAAAATCCTGCTGTACACGTACAAGAAAGATGTTTGCAGTTAAATAGGTACTTTTATAATTGCATGTGAATAATATGCAGATGCAATGATTACATCAAGTAACACACCCAAATGCAATGTTTTTCTGCAAAGTCAATGGCAGCTTCTCTAAACTTAGCAACTGGCTCCTGGTGGACCATTACTGAACAGACGATTAAAACATAATTATTTATAACACTATTCATTAATTAGGAGTGTTAACATTTCCAAAACTTCACATGTACAAGAACATATTTGAAAGTTTGGAAACAACACACTCTTCAGCATACATACAATATTAATTAGATAATCTGAAGTCAACAAAACAAGGCCAAAGACATATTTTGTGAATTAGAACATTTATTTTTTTTGTTCCTTTTGAGACCGAGTAACAGGCCTGCTTGTTGTCTCTTGAATTTTCCTTTTTCGTTTGCCACCAACTTTAGCTACAACAGAGCCACTTTGAGTGGCCTCTGGCACTTCTCGGGCAGGGCTTGTGGCCAGTGACTCACCTACAGGGTTTTTGGGCAGTGATTCACCTACAGGGCTTTTGGGCAGTGATTCACCTACAGGGCTTTTGGCCAGTGATTCACCTACAGGGCTTTTGGGCAGTGATTCACCTACAGGGCTTTTGGGCAGTGATTCCCCTACAGGGCTTGTGGCCAGTGACTCACCGACAGGGCTTGTGCCCACTGACACATGTGAGCAAGTTGGTAGACACTGCACAAGTGATGGTTGGTCTGTTTCATGTGTGTCTTTTGTTGTTTTTGACCAAAAACTGGTCAGTAGTAACTGCTTGTGTTTTGTTTTTGTGGGCTCCTTTGTAGGTGTCAGCTGCTGATTTTGTACAGATGGCAGCGGTAGTATGTCGTCAGGAACCTGCACAGCAATGTCTGCTACTTGACCGGTAACATTTGGACCTGGTGAATGAAGATCAGAAGCATGTGGTGAAAACTGACCAGCATGAACAGATCCTGCCTGTGAGCTGTTCAAGTTGAATTGTGGTACATTCGTCATTCTCAAGTAATTAGCTTGTGTTTGCTGAACTACTAATGCCTCGAATGAGGTGTTGATTTTTTACAACTGTTTCGGCACTTCAATGAAGACTCTGTGGAGATGTGCCAATTGTGAAACTGTTTCTTCCTGCAGTGCAATCATCCTTTCCAGCACTGTCATCAGGTCAGAATGGCGACGATTTTCTGCTTCCACAATTTTTCCCTCAGAAGCTACAATTGCATCGTATGTCGTATTTGCTGGACGATTTGGCGGTAAAACAGTTTCAATTGGAACGTCTTCATGGTCACTTGCTTCTATTCTATTTGTGTGTCTATGGCGGTGGCGTCATCATCATCATCATCATCATCATCATCATCATAATCCTCTTCATCATGTTCTACAAATAAATGTACACATTATTAAATGGCATGTTAATCTCTGCTGTGTTACTATGTAATTCTACTGTGTCATAAGTAACAACTAACATGTTTCCATACGTTTTATAACCTCACATTAAAAACTACCTTGACTTAAGAATAATGTTTGGACTCAGTATGAAATATGAATGAATGAAAACTTGCTCTAAACTCACAACTCCTACATGATAGTTAACATCAGTAACACAATACATGTTGCCTTACACTTCATTTTCACATACACTAAGTAATCCTATTTAAAGAAGATGTGCAAAACAAATAATGAACATGACAACATAACATATAGAAGAGCACATATTATATGGCCACCAACTGATACACTCACCTTCTAGGTGTGTTGAGCTGGCTGACCCAGGTGAAGACACTTGTTCTGTCTCAGGTGACACATGTCCTCCAGGGGCAACTATATTTAACAATAACATTAGTTTTACAATTACATGTGTAAATATTGAACAAACAGTTATTGTATGTTCTGTATTTATGAGTACCTAACAGCATCAGTTCCTTTACCCAAAATGTGTGTGTGAAAGTGAACATAAATAGTTGTAATAACAATGTACATGCCTGTGTACTTAGAAGTTTTGAGTTCCCTAACATACAACATACTATGGTTCTGCAGTAATGCGTGAGGAAAAATACATAAAATTAGTACATAAAAATCATATGTTGTGTAGTGATATCAGTATCATAATGTACATAACTATCATGAGATGACCATTCACAATGGTTATCATGAAGGTGGTCATATTGCAAAAAGTGTTGTATTTGGTAGAGGATATGTGTGGTACATTAATATAAGATGTGGCACACCTGAATGTGGCTGTGACTCAACAAGACAAGACATGCAGTGTGTGATAATGTGTCGTTGATAGTAGTTCAACTATAGATATGAGTGAACTAATGTGGGACGTACGCTTTGATAAGTAATGAGTTGTTGGGGCATTTAGTAGCTAAAGTGAAGCTTTCAAATGAGTGTGATTAACTTCAGTTGTGCTAGTCAGGTTGTAAGAACGGTATTCCCTTCCCCAAAAAGCCTAATGAGCCACACCTTTCAATTACTTGAAACAGGTGAAAATGGTGTGAACTAAGTTGACCCTAAAATGAGGCTGTAATTAGTGTGTGTGCTGAACCCCACCCCCTCTGTTGAAGTGTATGCTGTGATGAGATATTAATTGCAGCTGCTTTAACACAATGGTAGATGAGCTAAATAGTCGTGTGCAGTTTTTAAGTTATGAAAACAATGACATAACATATGATACGTGTGCCTCATTATGCTGTCTGTATATGACTTAAATCAAAATGGACCTTTTCATTAACAACTATAGATGTGTTAGTGCAAGTGATGTTTGTAGGCCGTTGCATGCAATATATTTGATGCATGCTTAAAATAGGCAGTAATGTCATGTTTGTCGGAGTAAAATAAATAAAATACACAATAATATTCTACATATTTATGTTCTGTACCTGTAGCTAGTAATAATTTCTCTTTAACATGTGTTACACATGTGTACTACCCTGTTGTTCCCCATCTTCGCCCACCATCAATTGATTCCACTGCAGCAATGCATTTTGGGAATTCACATGTAAATGAGCACGCAATGGCACGTGCTATATTAGTTACTGCTTTTAGTAGGACTACAACATATATGTCTATTTAGATATATATATATATACAGAATCAGACATATACATATATAGATGCAGGTATGCTTATATTGTGAAGACAGTATAAAAAGCAGTGTAAATATGCAAAATAACTGTAAGCAACGACACGCCTAGTACATTAATATTTCTCACCTGGTGGAAATTGTGAGGGATAAATTCCAATATCACGGTCACCAGGTAAGCCTTCCACGACGACGGGAAGTAATTTTCCCCGAAGCAGCTCCTCCAATGGACTTAATATGAGACGTTGTGGTGTCGGGCCACCTCCAGTGCCAGTAGCATGCACGCGTTGGTGTTGTATTTTCTTTTTCAATTTGGACCTAATATCATCAAATCTCTTGTGACAACTCCGCTTGTCCCTCACATGATTCCCACACGCATTGACACCAATGACTATTGAGTCCCACATTTCTTTTCTGCTTGCTGAACTTGTCCGCCCTTGAAAAACATATCAAATATATGAGGTAAATTAATAATAATAGAAGCACCAGTTTCCTACACTGCTAGCTGTTCCAAGAGATAGCAAACATGCTGTTTTAGGTGTAATATGTGAAGCACATGAGCATTCACTACTAAACCTATACATGTAAGCAAGCTTGCATTCATATTGTATGCAGTTATGGCAAATTGACCGCCTGTGTTTAGTTGTCCTTGTAACGCATGATAAAAAGCTGTGTTTCCACACTAATTAACATAGAAAGATATTGTGAACCCATATTTGCATATGAACAAAACTCAGATGACCTAGGATCACATGTATTTGAATAATAAATGTAAAGGTACACTTACCTAGTAAATGTCCATATATACTGTCATAGTGCTCCAGAATGCCAGTGACAAGAGCTGTATTTTCCTGGTCATTGAAGCGAGGATTACGTGGCTTCTCCACACGTTTCTTCCGAGCAGGTTTAGGGTCAGAGCTTGGCTGGTGCTGACTGGACTCTCCTTCTTCCAATGGAAGAGCCTCCAAAAGCTGCCCACCAGCAAGCACGCCACCACCATCCACCCCATCAGCAACTGCGCCACCAGCAGCACTCCCAGCACCAGCACTCCCAGCACCAGCACTCCCACTCCTAGCACCAGCACTCCCACTCCTAGCACCAGCACTCCCACTCCTAGCACCAGCACTCCCACTCCTAGCACCAGCACTCACACTCCTAGCAACAGCACTCACACTCCTAGCACCAGCACTCCCAGCACCAGCACTCCCACTCCCAGCAACAGCACTCCCACTCCCAGCAACAGCACTCCCACTCCCAGCAACAGCACTCCCACTCCCAGCAACACCACTCGCAGCACCAGCACTCCCACTCCCTGCAACACCACTCTCACTCTCAGCAACATCACTCCCCTGAACAGTACGTTCACTCCGACGCGTACTCGCACGAGTAGCACTCCCACTCCCACCAGCATCACTCTTCCCACGCTTTGCGGGCATACTTCCAGCACTCACAAAAAACAGACAAGAAATGTACAGCCAATCACACGAAACACTTCCACATATAAAACAAGACAAAGATGTAAACAAAACAACAATGGACAAAGCTCACCCAATACACAACAAGTCTCTCAGTCAATATGCAAATGTTCAAACAGCCAGCTCTGTGCGTCTCTCTCTCTCTCTCACTCCCAACAACACAGAGAATGATTAGCAGTACACGTTGCCTTTAAATATGGCGCGCAATCCAATACATGCTTGTTTCGCCTGATTCAGCAAGATTTGTGATTGGGCAACCTAACAGCACCCCGCCACGCACGCCGATACACCTGTGTGTGATCGGCTAATCTTCGTGAGAGTGGGCGGATTTGTTTTCGGGTTGATTTTGAATGTATTCGGCACTTACTGCATACGGAGAGGAAAAATCGCCAATAACATGACTAATCGGTAAGATTGCCGATTTCACATAATCGACGCTTACTGCATGAGGCCCCATGTACCTTACACCGATCAACGTTAGCTGACCATGTACCAATATTACACCGATCAGCGTTAGCTGACCATGTACCAATAAGGTGCCCCAACCCTTGGTATAATATAAGTAGAATATAGAGTTAAGGAACGGTGGCCTTAAAAATAGTTACCTGCTGTTCCTTAACAATAGTTCTCTCCCCAAGTTCTAGGAGACTTAACACCTTATTAATTTGTAACGTTTTTTGGGAACCGGCCTGACCCACCCAATCTCACATTGGCCCCTGTGTTCTAACCGGTCCCCATTACAGTGTGATAGTGTCTGGTGGTGCACCTGTTGGCAACAGGACTCCTGAGTCTCCCGCATGATGGTGTATGGGGAGGACCCGTCCAGACAGGCAGCTGAGGTAGTGTGCTGAGTCCTACCTAGTTCCAGTACAGCGCCTCCACCTCATCAGGGTCCCTTCGGTCACTTGGGTATGGTCCTGGCGAGGAACTCCTCTGTGGTGCTCCTCTCTGTACAATCACTCCACACATGTACACGAGAGGGTTTGTAATTAAGAGCATCTTTATTGCTTGAGGTGGGCTAGCTGCCCCTTGCAGTAGTTTCTCTAGCCACTCATAATCATTCAGTGCTTCCCTTTGAAAGGTGTAATTCTCCTTTAATAGGGATTCCCTATCCCAGCCGGGATGTCTTTACTCTGTGCCAGGTCCCTGGACACAGTCCTCTTATTCAGCTACTATAACATAACTCTTACTCCTCTCAGAACTCTGGCAGAACTCCCCAAAACCACGCAGAACTAACTCTTAGACACAGTGCTGTGCCTATGTACACTCTGGAAGCTGACACACCTCTGACATCACTAACCATGGAGTCAGAGCCTGTGACCACTCCCATCCATACACAGGGCACCTCACCAGGGTGTGAGGGCAAACCTCCATAATTACTGCTGGCATGCCCACAACTTACCAGGCCTTACTGTCAGCAGGAGAGATGACTGTAGCCATTTTACATGACCGCTACATTCTCCCCCTGGTGAATCCCATCGACCTCGCTGGGACCTAAATTTACATACCTTCTTCCAGGAAGCACTGTAACACATAACACATAATTGTTAACATCCACAGATGTTACTATATAACAGAAAAATGACCACAGTGACATCTCGCCAAGCCCGCCCCGACCAGCAGCCACGAGCCCGCATAATGCCTTAGTACCCCCTAATAGTAGTGACTCGGGTCAGGTTTTCTAACCTCTCTACCACCCATGTCCAGGACCGTAACATGATAATGCCTAGGCAGTCCCCTCTCGGGCCTATAGGTCACCCTGTGTTTGTGTAAATTCCTCCCTATACTCCACACTCGCATCAGGTGATCTATTCTGTCCTCTGCCCTCCTTCCAGTAACTTCATTCCCTTTACTGACCAGGTACATCTCGATGGTTTCCCTAAGCCACCTTTCTCTGTTTTCTTCTATCTCCTCCATGAGGGGTTCAGGGACATAAGGGTACTCCAACCCGTGGGAAGACTTATATCGAGCCATTATTGCCCGTTCCGCTCTACTGATCCTAGTCAGGTCAGCCCTACCTGCCCTCCCAGGTAGCACCCATGACAGGGGTTCATCAGGTTCCACAGGATCTGACAGTGTGTCGGGACCCATGGGCTCTATCTCCCTGTGCTCAATCTTAAACCACCGGTCCTGCAATTCCCTATCTCTTTGCTCAGGAGTGAATTCTCCCTCGGCCCACCAAAAATCGACTACATCCTCCCTTCGGATAAGGAATCGCGTACGATCCATCCAGGCCACATAACCTTCAAAGAGTGGGGCCCACCAACTGTGTTCCTTGAACCTGTGTGAATCCCCTGAGTCACTCTCTTTCGCATCCCCCCATGAGAATACCCCCGATGTCCGTGCCGACCGTGGTACGGACCACCGTGATGATCCCAGGGCCTTGTCCTCTGTTTTGTTGGTCGCAGGAGGCAACCACCGGCCTACCGCGGCCTTACCTAATTCTCCCCCTCCCCGAGAAATGCCCTCCGTAGCGCAACTGCGCTGTCTTTCCCCAGTCCGTCTCTCCTTCCCCCCCAAAGGTACGTCCACAAGTTCCAGGCTAGGCGGGGACCCCGTGGAACAGGTGATGGGGGCAGGGGTTTTACCTAGGGCGTGGGGTTGGGCGTAAGGGCAAGAGGGGATACGCCACGGGGCTACGACCCGTTCCCGGCTGTCCATGGACTGATCCAAGGAGGATAGCTCACCCTCCTCAGTCTGCGGTTCGCCCATCCAGCTCTTGGGCCTTTGAGGTGATCGGGGACCTTCACCCGATCGCCCAAGCGTCGCTGCATCCTTCCCGTCTGTTCCGCCATCGCCACCGGAAATGATGTCCTCACCGGAACAGGAAGCGCCGCCATCTTGGGTTGGACCCCCATGCGGGATCTCTTCCTCGATGACGACATCCGGAAGCTCCGCCGTCGTCTCCACCGGAAGTGGTATCTTCTCCGCACATGCGTCTTGGGCCTGGCACGGCCTTGTTTCCGCTACACCGTCTACCGGAGCAAGGTAAGTAAGTGGCTTTCTCTTACCATTCCGCAGGGGTGTAGGCGTCTCTCGCCCGTCGCCACCATATCCTGGGTCGGAGGGACTCCGTCTCTCGGCTCGCCGATCTGCGGGGGACGTCCTGCTTTCCAGGCTGCTACTCACGCCACGAGGTGTCGTCCTCCCCGGTTCTGTCCTGGGCCTCGATTTCACCTCCGCTAGCTCGCGGAGATCCTCATCCGAGTAGTCTCCCTTCCCCGACTTAGGGGTCACCGATCGGGGCGATAGTCTCTTTTCAGTGCGGTCGGGGGGTTATCCGACCGTCTCGGTTGCTGCTGACCCAGCCGATTTAATCGACTCCAGTCCCCTTTCTCCGGGACTTGCACGACTGATCCACAGTGCACCAGGGGACTCGGCGAAGCGCCTGGCCATATCCCCCGGGGGGTCAGCAGATTGGTTCGGAATGAACGTCGGCAATGGCCACAAGTATAATGTCCCGCATTGTGGGCAACGTGCCGCTGTGTTAACAATGCCTCCGGGCAGCCCGCATTGAAGGCAGAGCCTGACCACCATCTCGGTGTTGGCCACCCTAACTACCAGTACCCCGCCGGGTACCGAGTAGGGCTGGGTGGAGACCATAGTGCCCACAGTGGAGGAGCAGGCCATTCTTCTGGTAGGGACCACTTTCTGTATGGGTCTCTCCAGGTCAGTGCTTCCTCGCAACTGACTGGTAGAAGTTGCTGGGCCAGCCACTTCCTGCTTCGGCTCCTCCTTCCGCTGGCATAGCTGGAACCCGCCCCCAGGGGTTGCAATTATGGGCGGGTCCCACAGGGGAATAGCATGCCCCTTAATTAAGGCCGCGCCTTTCTCAGTCCTGGGGGGTGCGGTCGGCGTTTTCGCGCCAATTTCCTCATCAGAGTGGGATTCTTTGCCCGCGGCTAGTTCCCGCCTTCTCCTGGCAGCTGCCTTTCATGCAAAATATCCCTCCTTTTTGCACGCTACCTCCGCGGCCGGCACTACTTCTTGTAGTGGCGCCATCTGGATATCAGTCCCCGGGCCCAGTGGGTGCATTCCCACAGGCCATAGTTGAAAGTCACTCCCCCTGGTGGAAATCAGGGGAGGGTCCCCTAGACGAGTGAGTCACTGTCCATGAAGGCGCAGCCATAGCTTTCGCGCCATACCCCCCATCAGGGCGGGGCTCTGCTGTTCGCGCCATTCCCGGCCAGCTTTTTGCAAGTCCTGGATCAGCCAATTTCTCTGCGACTGGCCCACGCGGTCTCCCTAGCAAGCGGGAACCGCCATTTTGGATAGCTTTTAAGCCCGAAATGTCAGTTTGTTTGCTTTCCTCGCTGGGTTCCCCCCCAGTTATCACAATGTCCTCACACTCTTCAAGGGTGGCCCCTCGGTGTCCCAGACAGGACAAAAACGGGGCAGCCACAGCCTTCGCTCCACTCCAGAACAGATTAGTTAAAGACAGCTCAGCAACAGTTTGCTCTTCAGTGGGGCGCACACCACGGGTGCCTTCCCCATCAGCCTCTGGTCGCCATGTTGGGCTCTCCGAACCACGCGGATCCTCCATTCCTTGGGTTGTCACGCTCTCGTACCAATTATCGTACATGGGGCTCCGCTCTGCGGGGCAGCCACCACACCAGTACAATAAAGATTTGCTCAGATGCACCACCACATGTGTACCTGATCTAGGCTGGACTCATGTTGCACTACCTCAGGCTAGGCTCACTCTCTCAGTGTCTGCTGTAACTCCTTCCTCCCAGTCTGTGCTCCCTATGGTAAGTGTCTGGAATGGGCTAGAGTACTCTGGCTCTGCCATGCAGTACTTGGGGCGTCTACCTCTCTTGGTCAGCCTAGCGCAGACCCTCTCCAGGATTCCTGGCCATGTTAACAGGCTATCCCTTCTGGCGTCCTACCAACTAGCACTACCTCAAAGTGACTCGGTCAGCTATAGCCCGGCTCCAAACCCCTCACTCCTTTCAGGCCCTTAGGTCGTCCCTGCGAACTGACAATACCCTGTCAGCCCCTGACCACCCCTAGGTCTGTCCCTACGCAGCACAGAGTGGCAGCAGACACTCTCCCTGTTTCCCAGTGTGCCTAGCTAGAGCCTGTCCTGTTGACAGATCTGATCTCAGCAGCTCGCCTCCAAATGTAACGGTTTTTGTGAACCGGCCTGACCCACCCAATCTCACATTGGCCCCTGTGGTCTAACCAGTCCCCATTACAGTGTGATAGTGTCTGGTGGTGCACCTGTTGGCAACAGGACTCCTGAGTCTCCCGCATGATGGTGTATGGGGAGGACCCGTCCAGACAGGCAGCTGAGGTAGTGTGCTGAGTCCTACCTAGTTCCAGTGCAGCGCCTCCACCTCATCAGGGTCCCTTCGGTCACTTGGGGATGGTCCTGGCGAGGAACTCCTCTGTGGTGCTCCTCTCTGTACAATCACTCCACACATGTACACGAGAGGGTTTGTAATTAAGAGCATCTTTATTGCTTGAGGTGGGCTAGCTGCCCCTCGCAGTAGTTTCTCTAGCCACTCATAATCATTCAGTGCTTCCCTTTGAAAGGTGTAATTCTCCTTTAATAGGGATTCCCTATCCCAGCCGGGATGTCTTTACTCTGTGCCAGGTCCCTGGACACAGTCCTCTTATTCAGCTACTATAACATACCTCTTATTCCTCTCAGAACTCTGGCAGAACTCCCCAGAACCATGCAGAACTAACTATTAGACACAGTGCTGTGCCTTATGTACACTCTGGAAGCTGACACACCTCTGACATCACTAACCATGGAGTCAGAGCCTGTGACCACTCCCATCCATACACAGGGCACCTCACCAGGGTGTGAGGGCAAACCTCCATAATTACGGCTGGCATGCCCACAACTTACCAGGGCTTACTGTCAGCAGTAGAGATGACTGTAGCCATTTTACATGACCGCTACAAATTATTATACCTTCCGGGCCCTTACTTGGCCCTGCCGTTTAGCGGCACACGGTAGAACCTGAGTTTATGGCAATAATATAAAAACAACAACAACAATACCTGATCAGTATAATATTTATAAACTCACATGATACAGGGTGCCCCGTCACTCAGGTAGGTTGCCCATAAAGAACAAACTGTCTACAGATTACTCAAACAATTAATCTAACAGCTTTTTTTTGTTTAAAAAGGATAAAGCCATACCTTATTCCAAGTGTGCACGTTTGAGTAATGTAAGCAGCTGCTCCGTCTGGGTTTCCTGCTCCCGAGATATTGGGTGTCCCTATTCAAGGGCCGCCATCTGTGAAAGTGTAGAAATAAAATCAATGAGTCAAGGGTTCAAAGTAACAACATGAGTTTATCTGTACCAAGGCACCATTGAGAGAAAATAATTCCAACAAGGAACTCAGGCCTCTGAAAACATATTGCTTGGATCACATTTTTATACATTTCAAAATGAATAATACACCCCTTAAGGGGGCTGGCTTAGAGATAAATGATAATATGATGACATGCAAAAATACATATTGGTTGATACCTAAATATGCTGCATACGCTATATTCTTATCGATAATTTACCATAATGTGGGCCTCTTAACCTTGTGACATAAGGGAGTTACTCTGTTCAGCCCTGTATACACTGTAACTGTTAGATAATAAAGCCTAAGATCAGCAGGAATGTCTAAGACAGGAGAAATCGCTTACAAATGCTATTTCAATTTATTACATGACTCGTAGGAATTACACAAGGGTGGGTTAGATCCAGAAGCGATACTCTGCAGAATCAAACATTCACAGTTCATTCATTCACGAATGAAACAAATAAACATTCATATAACCAAACACTCAGAAAATGGTGGTTTAGGCCAAAATGGAGGTGATGATAGCCACACACATTATCTCAATCTTCACAGTGCATAACCCCCTATAAAGGCTTTTTGTCTCACTTAAAAGCACTTATCACTGCTTAGTGCATAACCCCCTTAGGATGAGGTGCCGCAGTACATACTAAGCCCATGCAGTACGTAGGGAGAATATACATGGAATTAAAGAAATGTCCATTCTAGGAACAAGTGTTTATTCTAAACATACAGTACGTGGATTACACAGACCTCTGGCAACTGCTTAAACCACATGGCTACCATACTACTGTCAGTTTACACATGCATCCTTAGTAAACACTATACAGGTGACCTGTGAGTGGATGTTACCATGATCCTCACAGGAGATACAGCATGTGATCCATTCTCTGCCAGATATGTGCGCAACAACTGATGCTTTGCAAAAGGCATTAAATCACAATTGTTTTGGAAGTTCACAAATTAGAATTTATCCCCAAAAATATATTGGACACAGAGGAGGAATATTTAATTTGCATTCAACTAAAGTACTGCAATAAGTAAAGAACCAATACTAATAACACACATTTAAAGGTAAATAAAGACAGAATTTCAGAAAATACTGTAAGATATTGTTGATGGAAACAGGAACATATTTTCTAAGCAGCGTTCTGAATAAGACACATTACAGTTCATTGACTTGATTACACAGTAAGGTATCTTCTGCTTAGCAAATATGGAATAATGTGTATTGCATTTGACTATTAAAATTAAAATAATCTCAGATGGATGCATTTTTGCATTTTATTAAGATCTAAATACAAATAAATAAAGCCAATTGCATGTTTCGGGTGACAAACAAGTTACCAGACTTCAGCGAGGGAGTTTGTACTTAAATTGGGTAAATAAGTATTGACTTATGAATAAGATAAATCTCTGCAGACATCTATTAATGATTTACTAAAATTGGTGATTTCTTGTGTTTCTAACGCAAGATTAATAGATTTGAGGAACATCTCTGAAAATGATGCAGCAGTTTTATAATCGGGTCTTTAGATTGGACAGGTAATGGTCATGTATGTAAATCTCATTCCTACATAACAAAGAGGCATCATAAACAAATTCTTTTATTTAAAGTTAAAAGGGTTATTTATTCCAGTCTTCCAGTTGTACAAATAGCAGCAAATGTTATCAAAGAGAAATGTTGGAAATAGGAGAATAGAAAGCAGTGATCAGATCTGAAAGGGGAAATATCTATCCGTCTGGGTCCAAAAGAGTTAATTGTTTAATACACCCCAAGGCTGGTAATGGTCAAAGTTAGGCTAGTTAAATAGTGTGGGCGTGTGCTACGCCGTGCGCGCGGGCGGCAGTTTTAGTTGGCTGAGGTGAGTCAGCCATTCTATAATGGTGCCGCGCTTTCGCACGGCAGGGAGCTTGGAGCGGACCGACGAGGGAGAAGATGAAAAATGAATGATTTTGCGGCGCTACCGGTACTGTAATGTATGTGTGTGTGTGTATGTGTGTGCGTGTGTGTTGGTATCAAAGTTAAAGATATAAGGGTTATTTATTCCAGTCTTCCAGTTGTACAAATAGCAGTAATGTTATCAAAGAGAAATGTTGTTGGAAATAGGAGAATGCACAGCAGTGATCAGATCTGAAAGGGGTAAATATCTACGCATCTGGGTCCAAAAGAGTTAATTGTTTAATGCAACCCAAGGCTGGAAATAGTCAAAGTTAGGCTGGTTATATAGTGCGGGCGCGAGCTACGCCGTGCGCGCGCGGCAGTTTTAGTTGGCTGAGGTGAGTCAGCCATTCTATAATGCGCACGGCAGGGAGCTTGGAGCGGACCGACGAGGGAGAATATGAAGAAATGAATGATTTTGCGGCGCTACCGGTACTGTAATGTATGTATGTATGTATGTATGTTTGTGCGTGTGTGTATGTGTCAAAGTTAAATAAATAAAACATATTTTTATTACAACATTTTTTTGTATTTAAAAAATATAATTTCATACATAATTCACAATCTCTACACACACATACACACACACACACACAAACACACACAGTACCTTCACTCACAGCATACACAGTATACACACGAAAGCATGCGGCACGTGCACGCGCATTCGCACATGCACGCACGCGTGCGCGGCCGCAAACAGTACAGAACGGCCCTTAGTCTCCTGCAAGAGGGAGTTTGAGGATTGATGTACATTATACGGCCTTCATTGTACATCTGTAAAAAGGGGAGTTGGATAAACAGCATTTAAACTAAAGTTTTATGAAACTAAAATGTCAAGTTGTATTTTTCAAGAAAACATCTCTTCGATTTAAGAGCAATAAATAAATAGATATTCATATATGGCATTGTGGTCAGAGGATCGTTGGAGACATTTTCGCTGTGAGTGGATATTCTGGGTTAATGATTATTGAGCACAGTGCATATTTAGCATATATCTAGATAGATATACCCAAATGTGTATATTTTATTAGCTTAGTTCATTAGTAAACTCATTCATCTTCACTTACCCAATTGCTAACCATCTCATATATCTCCAGGCAGAAGAACATGAACCCCTGATTGATGGGAAATTAATGAATCATGACATTATCCAGGGTATTTGGCCACTACATTATAATCATGTTGGCTTCACGGATTACTTGAACAATGAGAGAGTGACATTGCTTTCTGTTTCTGTATAACATTTTTTGGGGCCTATTCTAGTACTGTATGTTTGATAACTTTGCTGCCATCTCGAACGATGTTGCATTTTTCTACTGAACGGTTTGTCGTTTGTGTTATCACGGTATTCAGAAAGAATGTGAAACCATTTCAACAAGTCTCAAACTGTGAGGTGGGAAAATGCCCATATTGATCGGTGTGGCAGAGATGTGATCTCAGCCTTTTTCTAAGTTCTCTCCCGTACGATCTGGCTGCAGCCTGTAAGAGCTGCATAGAGAATTGCACGGAGAGAGCCGCCTCTCCCTGCACAGCTTTCACAGGCGATGGTAGTGTCTTTATTTCAATCTTAATCAGGGCCGCCAACAGAAATCATGGGGTCCAGGACAAATGAAAGTAGCACCCCCGCCCCCCGAACCGATAGCACACCTACCATGTAAAAATATTTTTTAGCGTGCAACTGTTACTTAACTGTTTTCTTATTGTAATATGCAATCTGTTTATTTTTATATTTTAAACAGAAGACAGGTGACTGCCAGCCTGGGTGGGTGACTGACTGTGTGGGTGACTGACTGCCTGGGAAGGAGGGTGGATGACTGACTGCCTGGGTGGATAGGTGAATGACTGCCTGGGTTGACTGCCTGGGTGGTTGGGTGACTGGGTGGTTGGGTGAGTGACTGGGTGACTGAGTGACTTGACTGAGTGACTTGACTGGGTGACTGAGTGATTGGGTGGGTGACTAATTATTGTATTGTATGTCTTTATTTATATAGCAAAAGGAAAGTAGAATGATCCAGGGCAACTTCGGATTTCTTTAGAAAAATTTATTCAGCACAAAAAAACACAACGTTTCATCCCTCCTAGGGGACTTTATCAAGTGACTGGCTTGCAGAGACTACAAAAATGTCCAGTATAAATCGTCAAAACATCCAGGTGAAAACATTTAAAGCACCAATTACCCCCCAGTAATCCCATGATGGTCAGCATCTTGATCCTCCATGCGGTATGCATTCCGGTCCGGTCGCGTTGACGTCATCAGATGGTTCCTGCGCGTTGACATCATCATCAAGTCCCTCTGCGTGGTGCGATCCGGCTGACCATCATGTGATTACTGGGGGGTAATTGGTGTTTTAAGTGTTTTCACCTGGGTGTTTTGACTATTTATACTGGACATTTTTGTAGTCTCTGCAAGACAGTCACTTGATAAAGTCCCATAGGTTGGATGAAATGTTGTGTTTTTTGTGCTGAATACATTTTTCTAAAAAAGTCCAAAGTTGCCCTGGATCATTCTACTTTCCTCAATACTGGATTTTTTAGGCAGATATCCCTGAACCAGGAGCACCGGTCTTTGCAAGTATTTTGATTTATTTTTTGTGGTGTGCAGCTTCTCTTGTTACATTTTATTTATATAGCGCCATAAATGTACATAAAGCTTCCCAGTAGGAATACATGTTGTAATCATATAAATAACAAATAAAATAAATAACAGATTATGGGAATAAGTGCTTCAGACATAAAAGTAACATTAAGGAAGAGGAGTCCCTGCTAAGAGGAGCTTACAGTCTAATTGTTAGGTAGGGAGAACGTACAGAGACAGTAGGAGGGAGTTCTGGTAAGTGCATCTGCAGGGGTTTAAGCTTTATGTATCATGTGTCCAGTATTATCCAGTGCTATTCATATGCTTCTTTAAGCAAATGTGTCTTAAGGTGGGTCTTAAAGGTGGATAGAGAGGGTGCTAGTTGGGTATTGAGGGGAAGGGCATTCCAGAGGTACGGGGCAGAAAGTGAGAAAGGTTTAGGGCGGGAGAGAGCTTTAGATACAAAAGGGGTAGAAAGAAGACATCCTTGAGCAGAACGCAAGAGTCGGGATGGTGCATAGTGAGAAATTAGGGCTGAGATGTAAGGAGGGTCAGAAGAGTGTAAAGCTTTAAAAGTGAGGAGGAGAATTGAGTGTGAGATGCGGGATTTGATCGGAAGCCAGGAGAGGTATTTCAGGAGGGGAGACGCGGAGACAGATTTAGGAAAGAGTAGAGTGATTCCGGCAGCAGCATTGACTTGACTTTGTGACTACAGTAGGTGTGTGACTGGGTTGGTGATAGTGACTGGGTGGGTGACAGTGACTTCATGGGGGGGTGAGTAACTGGGTGAGTAACTTTGAGTAACTAGTTTGGGTGGTGGGTGGTATAACTGAGTGACTAGGTGGGTGACTGAGTGACTGGGTGGGTGACTGGGTGGGTGAGTTGGGTGGGTTAGTGACTGCCTAGGTGGGTGAGTGACTGGGTGGGTGATTGAGTGACTGCCAGGTTGGGTGAGTTGGTTGGGCGGGTGATTGTCTGGTTGGGTGAGTGGGTTGGTGGATGACTGAGTGGGTGACTGAGTGACTGGGTGGGTGACTGAATGTGTGGGTGGGTGACTGAGTGACTGGGTGGGTTACTGAGTGACTGGGTGGGTTGGTGACTGAGTGACTGGGTGAGAGGGTGACTGAGTGACTGGGTGGGTGGCTGATTTAGTGACAGAAAGGGTGGGTGACTGCTTGGGTGGTTGAGTGAGTGGGTGGGTGAGTGGGTGGCTGAGTGGGTGGCTGACTGAGGGACAGGGTGGGTGACTGAGTGACTGGGAGGGTGGGTGACTAAGTGACTGCTAGGGTGGGTGCATTTGGTGGGTGGGTGAGTGGGTGGGCAAGTGAGTGGGTGAGTGTGTGACTAGGTGGGTGACTGCCTGGGTGGGTGAGTGAGTTGAGTGAGTGGGTGAGTTTGAGTTACTGGGTGGGTGACTGCCTGGGTGGGTGACTGACCTTGACCGGGTGGGTTGTGCTTCCTGCTTCCTTGCCCGCCAGACGCTTCCGCCCTGCCCCTGATATAGGAGCCAGACCACTCGGGATAATGCACTCCCTGTACGAATTTGGCAGGTTATCGAAGCATTCTGAATAGCAAATCTGCCAAATCATATGGAAAGTGTAAAAAAAGCTAGATGAGTTGATTATCAAACCTACTAGAATATGCCCCATTGCCTGGTGGGGGTGGTTTGGAGACATGAGTAAAATCTATTGCTCCAATAATATTTGGTTGCAGCAAGAACTGGAATTGAGAATCAGGCCTTATTCTTAAGGAAAGTTACAAACCAGTAGTGCAATGTCTCAGGGATATAAATGAAAAAATAAAGTGTAAAACTGTCTAAATCCTTTGACTTCCAGCGATCACGACCGCATGACGTCAGCCGTCGCGGTCGCGCCCACGACGGACTGCATGTACTTGCTATGGTTCTGCGTTACGTTGCAGTTGCCATAGCCAGTACTATAAACGCAGCCCAATACTGTACACATGAATCACTGAAACCTTCATTAGGCCGAGGCCCCGCTGCCTCAGTCAGCGCGCCCGCACTGCATGCAGGCGGCGCGCTGAGAGGCAATTGACCGCTACCTGCGGTCTGTAGGGAGCGGGGGCATGGTTTGAGCGGAGGGTCCATTCATCCCTCCTCCCGTCGGCCTGACCGTCCGCCCCCCACAACACACACACTTCCCCCCCTACCTTTTGGATGTGGGGGAAGCTCACTCCAGCCCCTGGCGCTGATAGGCTCACCAGCGCACCACGTGACGTGTCACCACTCGGGATCGCAATTCTCTTGCATCCCCTGGCGGCTGACGCGTCACAGCGCGTAGTGAGCCTCATCGGAAAGAGGCAGCGGGCACAGACAGGCAGGAGATAAGGGGCTGGTGGCCCGCGCACGCGGCTGTTCGCAGGGTCTTCAGCCTTAAAGTGTTAAGCAAGCACACTGATCAAAGAACAGTATTCAGGTGTGTCTGATGTAAAATGTAGTGCAACGTGTCGATATATGGATGATCCCTGTGTTTGGGGACGCGAATAAATGACAGTCGTACAACCAAAGTTCCTGGTGCTCATTATAATACAACTTTCTACCTCATCGTCCAGTCGCCTGAATTCCAGCACCCAGAGCTAAGGTAACCCATGGGGAGCAGCCAATTACCCATTATGGACAGCTGCAAATCACATACATGTTATTGTTACCGCCATGCGACTACTGAACAAATAAAAAAATATATATACACACAGGCACTTCAGTATTAGGTGATACATTTTTATATTTGGACTAAAAATTTATATCATAGGACAAACTTTCGAGAGTTTCTCTCATCTTCAGGTCAAGCAATACTTGATTGACCTGAGGAAGAGAGAAAGCTCTCGAATGTTTGTTCTATGACACTTTGTTAGTCCAATTATATAAAAAAAAAGAAGTTATCACCTAATACTGAAGTATATGTGTTCTTCAGCACTCATTTTGTCTGATTTGGGTACATTTCTGTTATTAGGTCAGTTGCAGGCACTCTTTCATTATATGTTAAGTCTATAACCAGGAAATAATATATTTAATTTATTTTAATCACGACCATGGTGTCCAGAGGTAGCGTGCTCCTTGCTGGAGGCTGAGAACTGGAATCCCATGGGCGAATGGTAAGAGATGCTCTGCTAAAAAAAAAAAAAAAATGATATATATCTGGATTGCTCCAAAACACATACGTTTGTGAAATGCGGCAGAGTTCTGTCAGTCCATCTGGAATTTTATTATGTTGCAACTGGCCAAATAAATATTTATTCTTATTACTTTTTGGAGCGATCCAGCCTTATCATTATTTCAGCAGTGCACCGGTTAACTTTCCCCCACGGGATTCCACTTCCCATTCTGCTGTAAGGCACCTTCCTGCGGTGGAAGATAGCTGACAGTGCAAGCAAGTCACTGAACTGCAGAATGCTGCGTAGTAAATATGGTCCTGTTTGCAATCAACAATATTTGACAGTGTTTTCTGAAATACTATCTTTATTAACCTTTAAATGTGTTTAGTTGAAAATGAAGATGTCCTTTTTATCTAATACATTTTTTGGACAAATTCCAGTTTGTGAACTTCAAAAACAATTGTTATTTAATGTCCATTGCAAAGCATCAGTTTTTGCGCACATATCTGGCAGAGAATGGATCACATGCTGTATCATCAGTGAGGATCATGGTAACATCCACTCACAGATCATTTGTACTGTACAGTATAGTGTTTACTAAGGATGCATGTGGAAACTGATAGTAGTTTGGTAGCCATGTGGTTTAAGCAGTTGCCTGAAGTCTGTGTAGTCCCCGAACTGTTTGTTTAGAATAAACACTTGTTCCTAGAATGGACATTTCTTTAATTTCATGTATATTCTCCCTACGTTCTGTATGGGCTTAGTATGTATTGCGGACCCCACACAATGCTGAGGTTGTGCCCTGAGGACTTGTGTATTTTTAAAACTAAACTATTGTGCAACTATTTTGATCCGTAAGAACGTGAAAAAAAAGCAAGGACATTAGATATTGTACTTGGAAATCATTACTTTTTATAGTAAGCAATTAGCAGTAACATGTTATATTCTTCAGGAATATTTCAGCGTCCAGAGCATGAGACAGAAGAAAGAAAAAAAACCACAACATTTTCTCAACCCCTGAATGCACTTTTGCAAACATTTGCTATTTCAATGAATCTTTCATATTTTTTTTTAATGTTATAATCAAACAATTGCCCTTACACATTGATATTGAATGAAAACATTAAGTAGTGTATAGACAGAAGAAAGAAAACGAGGCATTTATTGATTATACCATTCTTGAAAAGGTCCTGTTAGACATTGTAAATGGAGGAATCATGTAATAAATACATATTCTTAATTGTCTCTCCTATGTAAATATTAATCTTCCAGAATTAGATCATTAAACCTCCCTCTCCTTGCGCGCTATAACATACACAAGGTGTTCATAATCTATTAAATCACAGCCCTTTCTGCTGGGGACCACATCCATATTCTCAATGACAAACCCGGCATCCCTGAGAGCTTCTCTTAAAAACTTCTCATCATATGGCAGGATAAAGAACTTGTGCTCATTAACCACATAATATGTCATATTAAATGCCGCAAAGAGTAACATGTGACCCCCAATATTCAGTAGTGATGCACATTTTCTCAGGTTGCTCCGGTAATCATCCTTGTCTCTGCTAATAACATGTAGCACCCAAAGGCTGAGCACACAGTCAACTTTTGGCAAGACGACAGGGTCTAGAGGATTGTCTTTAGAAACATCCCATTTTACAACCTGTTTGATAACTCTTCTTACTTTGTCTTCCTTTACCTGCCATTCCTCTCTGAAATTAAACACAAAATACTATTATTAGTGTCTGAATACATATATATGTGAAAGTCAAATGATTGACAATAGAGATGAGTTAAATATGTTGCACATAGTTATACATGCACATGGAAGAATATTCAGTGTAAGTAACTGTGTGCCTTTATCTCATTACTAACTGAAGCATGTGCTATTTGTATCAGCAGATCTCAGCAATACATGTCCCCCATTATTCCTTTATATGGAACACCTTAACTCCCATACTTCCCATGACACGGACATTGCAGCTTTCTGTAGGAATTACCTGTGTTACTTTAGATCAATAATTAAAGTGTAAATCATTGGAGTCACTTAGGGCCTCATGCAGTAAGCGTTGATAAGGGAAATATGGCCATTTTATAGCCAAAATTGGGTTTGAGATTCAGTAAGCGCCGATAAGTGTTTCATATCGCCAGGTTTCGGAGCCGATAATTTGGTTATGGCCAGTCGGCTGCCGATAAGCCTGTTTTCGACACTGATCGCCACTTTTTTAAATCGGCTGGATTCAACAAAAAAAAACAGCTTATCGGGGCTGATCGGCACTACGAAATTGAGATGTTATGGCCGATTTCTCCCGCCAACTAAAGTTGGCCGTTTGGACGGGAGAACGATCGCTAAGGCTGCCGGAACGGCACTTAGAAAAAAAACATCTTCTGTACATCAATGGAAGTCAATGGAGCGGGGACGTATAACAGTATAGTACTGTTTACGTTTCATTGCTCACAATACAAAGGGGATTTGCATTACAGTGTGGGGGCATTCCCTGCATTGTGTCACAGCTGACGTGTCTTATTTGCATAACATTCGACTTTTACATGTTTTCAGCATTTGCGGCTCACATTACTCATCATGTGATGATGTGTCAAGGGAAAATACTATACTACACTCTTAAAGGAGAACCTCACATCATATCACACATTTTACTGAACTGAGCGACAATTATTTACATGATGTTACACATGTCACACATGTCACACATTCACCGTATATTCATGTTCCTTTACATTACACAATGCTTGTAATGTGTCACGCATCTTTAAACCTTCATGTACATCTGTCTTCTCATGTTTACATCTAGGTTTGGGTCCTCCCTATTTTCATGACGTCACTTATTGGATGCTCAATCACATTGCATGTTTACATTGTAACCGTAGCATTACAAGCACTTCAACCTAACTTATACACACATGTACAGTAATTCATCATTTGGACACCTTGTAAACTCATTCTATACCAACTATCCTCATTACAGAAATGCATGCATATGCACACGACTATTCATTGTTGCCAACATGTGACAATAACATGGATAATTACACATGTTACACAAAACTTTTCCCACGTCAATCTCAGCCTTTTTGTCTCATTACATGACTGACTCTTGCGTTCAGAAGTTTTACATGCATTGCACATGCAACTATTTATTTGCAAGCAATCTTTGTACAAAGCTTCACGTCACATCATTGCCAAATATCATCATTCCCTGCAGAATACACACAACAAATACTTATAACAACAACTACACACAGCTTGCCACACAAGTACTTTATTATGTTAATGTAACACCTTGCATTTTACTATGTCACCTGACATCATCACATACCTATTTAAAGGACGCCCATTACCTGCTCATTCACAGCTACTCATTTCAAAATGTTGCGAATGTTTAGGAGACGCAGGAACATTCTTTTCTATGACATGCTTGATGATCAAGAGAATGATATAGGGCAAGGAAGGGACACACCGAGGGACAGTGACAGGGACAGTGACGCGGATACGACAGGGACAGGGAGAGGGACAGGCCGAGGGACAGGTAGAGGGACAGGAGATCAGAGGAGAAGACAGAGGAGACAAGTTGTGCCTCGTCCGCGTCTGTACAGGGAGAGAACCCTGTTAGATGGGATGAGTGAGGAGGAGATTGTTAGTCGCTATCGTTTGAGTTCAGCAGCAATCTTATCTCTTTATCAGGAGATAAGGGGAGATTTAGATTTTTTCACAGCCAGAGGTCGTGCAGTCCCTGGGCTTGTTAAAATGCTGTGCTCATTACATTATCTTGCTTCCGCGTCATACCAGACAACTGTGGGCATAGTGGGCGGGGTCTCGCAATCTACATTCTCGCGGGCCTTAACCCAGTTTCTCTATGCACTCAATAGACGCGCTAGGAATTATATTCATTTTCCTACAGAGGCAACAGAGTGGCTGGAAGTCAGGACTGGCTTTTATAATATAGCAGGGATACCATCTGTGCTGGGTGCAATCGATTGCACACATGTTGCTTTGATTGCACCTAGTCAGAGTGAGCATGTGTACCGCAATCGTAAGCACTACCATTCACTCAATGTACAGGTGGTATGTGATGCCACGATGAGGATAATGCATGTGGTACCCAAGTTCCCTGGTTCCAGTCACGATTCCTCTATCCTGAGGAGCTCTTCAGTCTTCCATGCGTTCGAAGAGGGACATTTTGAACCTGGTTGGCTGCTGGGTGAGTACACATTTACATGTTCTAACACAAAACACATTTGTATTTAGGAATGTTGGCATTGTACAATTTCATCACTAATGTCAGCTTATGTGTGCTCCATTCATTATAGGTGACTCAGGATACGGAATTAGGCCGTGGCTCTTGACTCCGGTGCTAAACCCTCAAACTGAAGCAGAGGAGAGGTACAATGCAGCCCATATATCTACAAGATCTGTTATAGAGAGGACATTTGGCCTACTCAAGACCAGGTTTAGGTGTCTGGACAGAACTGGTGGGGCTCTTCTATACAAGCCTCAAAAAGTGTCTGATATTATCCTTGCCTGTTGCATTTTGCACAATGTTGCACTCAGGCACAATGTACAGTCAGACCTAGCTGAGGCTTTGGTAGACGAGCATCCCACCCATGTAGCTGCTGAAAATGAACAAACAGCCAGTGGTGGCCAGACACGCCAGAATCTCATCAATTCATTTTTTTCTTGTAAGTACAAATAGATATGTTCCAAGTTATACTTTTATACTTACATTATGTTATCTTAACAACAATGTTTTTTTATATACCCTTCTGGTAGGACACAAATGAATATGGGTTGCACACCTTTCTTTTCTCTGCTGTGTGCACAAAGGGATTTTGCACCGGTATGTTATTGTTGCACAGGTTATAGAATACCTCTTCAATTGTACTTTAGTTGTGTGTATGTCAATACAACTTGGGTAACAAAGCAATAATATTTTAGCATTGTGTTATTCCTTATGCTAAGACAAAACACATATTATGCCCATACTCATTCATGCTTCTAGTATGCTTACATACAATGTTATTGGTGCAGTGTAACATGTACATCCAGATGATGTGTACACCAGGCTGATTTACATTTTGAATGTCATTAAATATACATGGTGTTGCACATTTAACACCAAATACACACTTTGATGTGTTGTTTACGGTACTGAAGATGGCATGTCAATGTTTGCAATTTATATATTGTTCCTTTGCATTATAGGTATATTTGCAGTATGACTGATCATGGTATGTATATTTGCTGACATCTCTCATAAGATGTGGCTACCTCAATCTTCCTATAATTATTTGAACTAAAAACACAACATATTGGTTTAAACACAAATGTTACATATATGTACTTTCTGTATCATGTATATGCATGTAGCTACTCTTGAGGTTTCATGTGCATTGTATTACAAAATGATTACTCACATTTCATCACATTTTATGTATGTTTCCTTATAATTTCCATTAATGTAATATAGAGGTGTTTGGAGAAAAGGGGATAACTGTACTTATTTGTTTACTTACGGGAGCACATTCATCACTAGCATAGACACACTTTTTAAGACAACTGTTTGTGTCTCTATCAATTGGTGTAGGATCCATGTATAACACCGACAAATGATAACACCAGCTTTATTATGGTAGCTTATATCATCATATTGACTATACTATGTATTTTTAAACGATTAATAAACACCGTAAACTATAGTTAGTTAGGTTAATGAAATATACACAGAAACGTACTTCATAACATGATGGTGATGTCATATTCAGAACATCATGCATTGGAGGGGACCATAACATCTGGCCAGTAACATTATTTGCTACAGTCCCAAACCATTTTATCTACATACCCATGTAACAAGAGATTTTAAATTTAAATGGCTACTTGGTTGTAAGTGTCCTTTACATTGGGAGAAGGAGTGGCTCAGTGAGTAAAGACACACACTGGCACTGATAGTTTGAAGCAGGGGAGTCTGGTTCAATTCCCGGTGTGGGCTCCTTGTGACCTTGGCCAAGTCACTTTATCTCCCTGTGCCTCATGCGGCAAAGAAACATTTGTACGTTCCACGGGCCAGGGACCTCAGGCTGAAACATGTGTCTGTAAATCGCTGCGTACAACTAGCAGCCCTATACATGAACATGCTCATATTATTATTATTATTATTATTGTTACATAGTTTCGACAGTCATACGTTCCATTACACAATAGAATACACAAATGTGTTAGCAGAGTGGGAATGGTTGTTATATAAAAAACACACCATGTCATAAAATGTTAGTAGTCATTAAAGAACACTCAAGAAAAATTCAAGAGGCACTATTTTGCAACATCATTATGTTAATTAAGTGCTTATGCAATATAGGCATAAGGGTATCACTTTTTTAATTGTTTGTTAATAAGCGCTGCAAGCAATATAAAATTAGTTCCATATGTAGTATAGTAGTCGGTGGCTCCTCCTCACAATCATCTCATATAAAGGTAGACTCTTCTGAAATCATACAATGATCCGATTGTATCTTCCCCGACATCTCTGAAATACAGCAAACACATGATGGTCAAATATGGCACCTTACTATATATGTATCCGTGACAACGCGTTACACAGCTCTATATGATTGTGTACATACACACGTCACTCATTTATATGTTACAACTACAAGTGTACATCAGTATGTAATTTTTATTATCATTTGTAGCAGCCATAACTATGTATATGAAGTGAACGTTGCCTGTATACTGAAAAATGTGCGCGCACATCTTAGTGTGCGCACGCACTTCACGCTTGGCTCCACTAACTGTTAGCGCATGCGCAAAACAAAGCGAACGTTGTGCGTTCAATACATGTAGAAAATACCAGTAAAATCACATCTTTATTTCAAATACAATGAAGATGAAACTAAAATCATTCTAAACGAGTACACTGGCGACACACTTTATTCGAGCTTGGCTAGTCCCACGAATTCGGGTATACCTGGGTGTATTGAGGTTTGTGACTGTTTTCTGCCCGAGTGCATTGAGGTATTTTCCAAGCAGGGATTGAAGCATTTTATTTCCACTGGCTGCAATACTGCACAGTATATATATATACTGCATTACAATTCATGAATTTATGCCATCTGGTAGACACGCGAAGCATTGCAGCCTATTAAATCCTAATCATTATCATTTAACAGATCAGCCGCCCGTCAGCCAGGCATGAACCCAGGCTGGGAAGGCAAATGCAACGGGGCTTGTCAGAGGTGAGGAGCGGCGCATTCCAGGTATCTGCCAGGTACATACCGGGTATTTGCTCGAATAAAGTGTGTCGGTGCAGTACATCTGTATTCTTTTAAACCAGACGTGTTTGGACAGAAAGGACGGCCGATAACACAATGCGCAAATGCAATACGTGTGACGTCATGTTAAGCCAGCGTGAAACGCACGCTAACACTCCTCCCACTCAATTAACATTCGGCTAACGCCCAGGGTACGCCTACAAACACTGAGCCGCACGCATCACACACTGCAGTTACCGTTACTATAACAAAACATGACAGCCAATAGGCTTTGAGGCGCGCACGTCGCTTGGGGGCGGGACTTACATCCGTAATCCTTTTTAAGGACGCCTTGGCCCATGACAAGGGTCCCACGTCATACGTGGTGGACCCGGTTTTCAATGTTGTAGATGTTGCATGATAACAAAACAGGTATGTGTTAGAGTTATGGAAAAATGTTGCTAATATGTTTAAAGGGATAGGAAAGTACGTATATGTATACCGTCAGCAATGTGTACTACTCTTTCAGGTTCTACTATATTGTATTAGGAAACAAATTGTTTGTGATCGCTACATGTTATGCAGTCTGCAATGTTACGCTGTATCCACGCATTGAAAGTGAAAATGGTGGTTACAAAAAAAAAAAAAAATTAAACGCAGAGTCAACGCATAACGATTGTTATATTTACCATTCTTCTAGAATTAACTCTTCGCCTGGCTGCAACTGGTCGCTCCAGAAATGCAAGGCATTTTCATCCACGCTTGACCCAACCGCTGAATCCAGTATGACACATATCTCCTCCAGGAAGCGCTCATAGGAATCGCCACTGCTTTCTTCAAATAATTGGTCGGGAGGTAGGTTCATTTCTTCGGGTTCCCATTCCAATGCATTTTCAGCTGAAAGGCTTGGTACATAATCATAGTACTTTTGTTCTTGTACAATGTGGGTTTCAGGAATGGAGGCTGCAGATATTGCAGCACGTATCGATTCAAACGGATCAGTAGTAGCGGATACATTGCTATTGCCATTAGGAATAAATATGCCTTTCACGACAATATAAGTGCCGTCTTTCAGGAGAAATTGTTTTTCCTGGGCAATCTTCCAGAAACCATAGGTGTGTTGTAGCTTATCCTGGTCACGTTCAAAAAAGTCATTACTTGATAAAGTGAATCTTATTGAGGAATTAAAATTCCGTGCATGCTTACGGTCTTGGTAATAAGGATATTTTGCTCGAATGAAATCATCGATTTGGCGTGTGCTTGCTTTCTGTCCGCGACTGTTCAAGATGGCTTCACAGATCATGTACTTATACCCTAAAAGGGGATTAATATTGGTAACGAATTCATCAGCCATGTCTGAGTAGCACAAAAGCTGTGTGCAGGTCTGTGTTATTTGCTCATCAAAATGAATGTGCTGAATGGCTAACAAACTACTGTTTTTCCTTCTCAAGGTCATCAAAACTAACTACTTTGACTCCTTATTTCAAACGCCAATTGGCTTTGTAAATCTAATTGGGTTAACAGTTGTGGTTAGTGATATGGGACTGTGGGAGAAACATTTCTCCTTCTTTTATCTCGTTTCTGAAAAACATCCCTAGACTTTGAATTCATTCACATAGTGTTTTTTTGAAAACTAACAAAGACCACTGTGTGAAAATAGTTCTTAGCCAGGCATATCAGTAAAAACACACACCTGCAAAAAGAAATGTTTTTTCCCCGCTTACATTTCTGTGTGTATGTGAAAGTCTGGTTAACTCCCTGTCTGCATGAGTTTAAATACGTGTGTATATATATATATCTAAATATATCTCTCTTATAAAAATATATATATATTTATATATTATATTTTATTTTTTTTAATATTGCAGGAGTACACACAACATTGATGGCAGTAAGTATACCTTGTATGAAACCTATTTAAATGGTGAGAAACATGATTGAATGAAGTAATAAACATTTGTTTAAGCACAATACTGTTAGAGTCTCATACTTAGGATATTTCTCAAACATTATGCCTGTATTATTAAAATAGTGTGCTTTCACAAGGAAGCATGAAGTGTATTAGTTTGTAAAATACATGTATACCAGTTTATATAGTACTATATATATATATATATATATATATATATATACACACACACACACACACACACACACACACACACACACACACACACACACACACACACACACACACACACACACACACACACACACACACACACACACACACACACACACACACACACACACTCAGTGTGTGTGTGTGTGTGTATATATTATTATACATTCTGAGATGTTATTGAAACAAGAACACACAAATGATTAAAGGACAAAATTAGAATGCCCAAGCAAGGCAAAGGTAAGTAATAATTTACACATAATCCTGCTGTACACGTACAAGAAAGATGTTTGCAGTTACTTAGGTGTTTTTATAAATGCATGTGACTAATATGCATATGCAATTCTTACATCAATTAACACACCCAAATGCAATGTTTTGCTGCAAAGTCAATGGCAGCTTCTCTAAACTTTGCAACTGGTTCCAGGTGGACCATTACTGAACAGACGATTAATACATAAATATTTATAACACTATTCATTAATTGAGTGTTAACATTTCCAAAACTTCACGTGTACAAGAACATAGTTGAAAGTTTGGAAACAACACAGTCTTCAGCATACATACAATATTAATTAGATAATGTGAAGTCAACAAAACAAGGGCAGAGACATATTGAGTGAATTATAACATTTATTTTTTTTGTTCCTTTTGTGAGCGAGTAACAGGCCTGCTTGTTGTCTCTTGCATTTTTTTTTTTCGTTTGCCACCAACTTTCGCAACAACAGAGCCACTTTGAGTGGCCTCTGGCACTTCACGGGCAGGGCTTATGGGCAGTGACTCACCTACAGGGCTTGTGGGCAGTGACTCACCTACAGGGCTTTTGGGCAGTGACTCACCTACAGGGCTTTTGGGCAGTGACTGTTCACCAACAGGGCTTGTGGGCAGTGACACATGTGAGCAAGTTGGTACACCGTGCACAACACATGGTTGGTCCGTTTCATCTTTCCTGGTCAGTACTAACTGCTTGTGCTGTTGTGTTTTTGTGGCCTTCTTTGTAGGTGTCAGCTGGTGATGTAGTACAGATGGCAGCGGTAGGATGTCGTCAGGAACCTGCACACCAATGTGTGCTACTTGACCGGTAACATTGGGACCTGGTGACTGAAGATCAGATGAATGTGGTGAGAAGTGGCCAGCATGTAATGATCCAGCCTGTGAGGTGTTGAATTGGGGTACATTAGTCATTCTCCAGTAATTAGCTTGGGTTTGCTGAACAACTAATGCTTCGAATGAGGTGTTGATTTTTTGCAACTGTTTAGGCACTTCAATGAAGACTCTGTGGAGATGTGCCAATTGTGATACTGTTTCTTCCTGCAGTCCAATCATCCTTTCCAGCACTGTCATCATGTCTGAATGGCGACGATTTTCTGCGTCCACTATTTTTCCCTCTGAAGCTACAATTGCATCGTATGTGGAAGTTGATGGACGATTTGGCGGTACAACAGTTTCTATTGGCACCTCTTCATGGTCACTTGATTGTATTTCAGTCTCTTCTGCGGCGTCATCCTCATCATCCTCATCATCCTCATCACCATGATGTTCTAAAAAGAAATGTACACATTATTAAATGGCATGTTAATGTATGCTGTGTTACTATGTAATTGTACTGTGTCCTAAGTAACACCTAACATGTTAGCATACGTTTTATAACCTCACATTAAAAACTACCTTGACTTACGAATAATGTTTGGACTCAGTATGAAATATGAATGAATGAAAAGTTGCTCTAAACTCAGAAGTCCTACATGATAGTTCACATCACTAACACAATACATGTTGCCTTACACTTAATTTTCACTGACACTAAGTAATCCTATTTAAAGAAGATGTGCAAAACAAATAATGAACATGACAACATAACATATAGAAGAGCACATATTATATGGCCACCAACTGATACACTCACCTTGTAGTTGTGTTGAGCTGGCTGACCCAGGTGAAGACACTTGTTCCATCTCAGGTGACACATGTCCTCCAGGGGCAACTATATATAACAATAACATAAGTTTGACATTTACATGTGTAAATATTGAACAAACACTTATTGTATGTTCTGTATTTATGATTAACTAACAACATCAGTTGCTTAACCGAAAATGTGTGTGAAAGTGAACATAAATAGTTGTAATAACACTGTACATGCCTGTGTACTTAGAAGTTTTGAGTTCCCTAACATACAACATACTATGTTTCTGCAGTAATGCGTGAGGATAAATAGATTAAATTTGTACCTTAAAATCATATGTTGTGTAGTGATATCAGTATCATAATGTACATAACTATCATGAGATGACCATTCACAATGGTTATCATGAAGGTGGTCATATTGCAAAAAGTGTTGTTTTTGGTAGAGGATATGTGTGGTACATTAATCGAAGATGTGGCACACCTGAATGTGGCTGTGACTCAACAAGACAACACATGCAGTGTGTGATAATGTGTCTTTGATAGTAGTTCAACTATAGATATGAGTGAACTAATGTGTGACTTACACTTTGATAAGTAATGAGTTGTTGGGGCATTTAGTAGCTAAAGTGAAGCTTTCAAATGAGTGTGATTAACTTCAGTTGTGCTAGTCAGGTTGTAATAACGGTATTCCCTTCCCCAAAAAGCCTGATCAGCCACACCTTTCAATTACTTGAAACAGGTGAAAATGGTGTGAACTAAGTTGACCCTAAAATGAGGCTGCAATTAGTGTGTGTGCTGAACCCCACCCCCTCTGTTGAAGTGTATGCTGTGATGAGATATTAATTGCAGCTGCTTTAACACAATGGTAGATGAGCTAAATAGTCGTGTGCAGTTTTTAAGTTATGAAAACAATGACATAAAATATGATACGTGTGCCTCATTATGCTGTCTGTATATGAGTTAAAGCAAAAATGGACCTTTTCATAAACAACTATAGATGTGTTAGTGCAAGTGATGTTTGTAGGCCGTTGCATGCAATATATTTGATGCATGCTTAAAATAGGCAGTAATGTCATGTTTGTCGGAGTAAAATAAATAAAATACACAATAATATTCTACATATTTCTGTTCTGTACCTGTAGCTAGTAATAATTTCTGATTAACATGTGTTACACATGTGTACTACCCTGTTGTTCCCCATCTTCGCCCACATCAATTGCTTCCACTGCAGCTATGCATTTTGGGAATTCACATGTAAATGAGCACGCAATGGCACGTGCTATATTAGTTACTGCTTTTAGTAGGACTACTACATATATGTCTATTTTGAGATATATATATATACAGAATCAGACATATACATATATAGATGCAGGTATGCTTATATTGTGAAGACAGTATAAAAAGCAGTGTAAATATGCAAAATAAGTGTAAGCAACGACACGCCTAGTACAGTAATATTTATCACCTGCTGGAAATTGTGACGGATAAATTCCAATGTCACGGTCATCAGCCAAGACTTCCACGACGACGGTAAGTAATTTTGGCCGAAGCAGCTCCTCCAATGGAGTCAATATGAGACGTTGTGGTGTGGGCCCACCTCCAGTGCCAGTAGCATGCACGCGTTGGTCTTGTATTTTCTTTTTCAATTTGGACCTAATATCATCAAATCTTTTCCGACAATGATACTTGTCCCTGACACGATTCCCACAGGCATTGACACCAATGACTATTGTGTCCCACATTTCTTTTTTGCTTGCTGCACTTGTCCGCCCTTGAAAAACATATAAAAGATATGAGGTGAATTAATAATAATATAAGCACCAGTTTCCTACACTGCTAGCTGTTCCAAGAGATAGCAAACATGCTGTTTTATGTGTAATATGTGAAGCACATGAGCATTCACTACTAAACCTATACATGTAAGCAAGGTTGCATTCATATTGTATGCAGTTCTGGCAAATTGACCGGCTGTGTTTATTTGTCCTTGTAAGGCATGATAAAAAGCTGTGTTTCCACACTAATGAACATAGAAAGATATTGTGTACCCATATTTGCATATGAACAAAACTCAGATGACCTAGGATCACATGTATTTGAATAATAAATGTAAAGGTACACTTACCTACTAAATGTCCATATATACTGTCATAGTGCTCCAGAATGCCAGTGACAAGAGCTGTATTTTCCTGGTCATTGAAGCGAGGATTACGTGGCTTCTCCACACGTTTCTTCCGAGCAGGTTTAGGGTCAGAGCTTGGCTGGTGCTGACTGGACTCTCCTTCTTCCAATGGAAGAGCCTCCAAAAGCTGCCCACCAGCAAGCACGCCACCACCATCCACCCCATCAGCAACTGCGCCACCAGCAGCACTCCCAGCACCAGCACTCCCACTCCTAGCACCAGCACTCCCAGCACCAGCACTCCCACTCACAGCAACAGCACTCCCACTCCCAACAACAGCACTCCCACTCCCAGCAACACCACTCGCAGCACCAGCACTCCCACTCCCAACAACAGCACTCCCACTCCCAGCACCAGCACTCCCACTCCCAGCAACAGCACTCCCACTCCCAGCAACACCACTCGGTGCACCAGCAACATCACTCCCCTGAACAGAACGTTCACTCCGACGCGTACTCGCACGAGTAGCAGTCCCACTCCCACCAGCATCACTCTTCCCACGCTTTGCAGGCATACTTCCAGCACTCACAAAAAACAGACAAGAAATGTACAGGCAATCACACGAACCACTTCCACATATAAAACAAGACAAAGATGTAAACAAAACAACAAAGGACAAAGCTCACCCAATACACAACAAGTCTCTCAGTCAATATGCAAATCTTCAATCGTCCAGCTCTGTGCGTCTCTCTCTCTCTCACTCCCAACAACACAGAGAATGATTAGCAGTACACGTTGCCTTTAAATATGGCGCGCAATCAAAAACATGCTTGTTTCGCCTGATTCAGCAAGATTTGTGATTGTGCAACCTAACAGCACCCCGCCACGCACGCCGATACACCTGTGTGTGATCGGCTCATCATCGTGAGAGTGGTCGGATTTGTTTTCGGCTTGATTTTGAATGTATTCGGCACTTACTGCATACGGAGAGGGAAAAACGCCAATAACATGACTAATCGATAAGCTTGCCGATTTCACATAATCGTCGCTTACTGCATGAGGCCCGTAGACTGCTAGTTTTGCAGCACGTTTAGCATTACAGGGACTATGCCAAGGTCTGCAAGATAGGGACAAAACCAGTGAAAAAACTGTACCAGATTTATCCTAGAAGAAATCATATTAATAACTGTAGTGCAGTGTGTCAACCTCTTACAGTCTAGAGACTAGAGAATTTGTTAAATTACCATTTTTTTATCTGGTGATAGAAGTCTCCTGTATATATACCCACAAAAGTAATCATTAAGAACCATAACCATTAACCACAGTGGAAATTGATGGATAATGTAACACACACACACACTTATTTTTTATGTTTTGCAATTTAATTTCGTGGCAGAACCTCATAGACCAATCTAACCCCAGATATATCCAGGCATTTTCTTTTGCTTCACACTTTTCTTCCTTGGCACATACAGTGTGCAAGGAAAAATCAAGCGCAAATAATATCACAACAAATCAAAGGTAACACAGATGATATACTATCCTTAATGAGTGCAGCTCCTGACGTAGAATTCAAACCAAATTCAATCAGCAAACGAAGGAGAAACAGGTGCGCAAATCACATCAGGACATGTAAGAGAGAGTAAAAACACCAAATAGTGCAATTATTGTCTACTTCAGCAAATTAGCTTCAATGCTGGAAGTTCTATAAAATTTGCACTCACGTGTTTAACGTGAAATCAGAGCGTTGTGGTTATTCAACACGTGTTGGGTGATATCAGTGACCACTAAAGGAGCCCTTGTTGATGACATCTGGAGTGGAGGACAACTTTAACCAGCCCAATACCTGCTGTGACGGCCGTGAAGCGGATGCTGCTTGCTGTGAATATTTTGTCTGACCCTGTGACCCAGTGTGGTCTGAATGCTCTCAAACAAAGGCACTTATGTAAGTGGAATACTTTGTGTTTTTGACATTAAAAACAGTACTATACTATTTTGCTTTTTCCCTCTTTTCGTATATGGAATTTCCCCCTCTCTATGTGGATCTGGAGTACCTGTCTGGAGACATAAGTTGGTAACTTTGAATAACCACAACGCTCTGATTTCACGTTAAACACGTGAGTGCAAATTTTATAGAACTTCCAGCATTGAAGCTAATTTGCTGAAGTAGACAATATTGCACTATTTGGTGTTTTTACTCTCTCTTACATGTCCTGATGTGATTTGCGCACCTGTTTCTCCTTCGTTGGCACATACAGTACAGGTATTATTTTCCATGTAATACTTGGAAATATGTTACCTGTTGTCTTCTAGTTTACAAACAGCCTTTGCTGCATATGACCAATCAGCAGCTCCTGGATCCTTTTTAAGCCATTTCTCAAATTCCTGGATATTGGGCTCAGTAAATTCTATCACAATAATCTCTTTGAAGATATCACTGGCTGATAAGAGATGGTAAACAGTTGGGCCGATGGAGATATCAATCAATGTGTCTCCTCTCACACACCCTGCACCAGTTAGAAATAAAATACACTCATTATAACAAGCATTTTTGTTATTGGGGTGTAAAAAAAAAAAAAAAAATCCCCGGCAATTAACTCTCCCCCCCCAAAAAAAACCTTCATATTTATGGTTGTGTGTAACATCTAAAGAGTCACATTTAAAGTGAGTTAATTTTGGAGTTCTTATCTCTGGATGTTTTCTTTCTACTGTATATCTTTAATCATGGATGCATTCTGAATATCTGCACTAACATTCTGATTCATTTCTTCAAACGGGTTCTTCAAAAATTCCATGAGCTGAATTCTATCAATTGCAAGAGAAATTAAAATGTAATTCACTATTTGAGTATGTTTCTATGAGTAGATTATTCAGTCCCCTCCCTTAATTGTTATTCAATTGCATGTGATCAGAGTATTTAAGACCATCTTCTGTATCTTGGCTGTGAGTCATATCTTAAGTGTCTGGCAGAGTTAATTTTAGAGTTGTAATTGGAGGTAAAGATTTGAGGAAGATCTGGACTCTGAACAACAACTTTGCAACTGTGAGAACTTAACTTTCTAAATGCTGTGATTATTTTTACTCTTCCCATCATCCAGTACCTGGGAAGTCTCTCCTCCTGCATCTCACTATATCAGGCCTGAACAACACACGGCCCGCGATGACTCCGGCCGGGCACCAGTTAATTAAATATATATTTTTTAAAAAGTTTAAAAAAATGGCGGGGATTCCCTGCGGTCCCGGCCCGCTCCCCGCCCCCCCTCTGCTCCCAATGTGGGATGGAGCGGGAAGTAGCAGCCAGCTCCTCCGGCGGCCTGCTTCCCACCGCTTCCCTCCGAGCTCACCTCCCGTGCCCCCCCCCCCCGAGCCTGCGCCCGCATCCCAAGCCCACCTCCCGTCTCGGGCAGCTGCCGTAGGGATATCGGGGGCAGGAGGGGAAAGCGTCCGGCGGCAAACTGCACCCACCCAGTAAAGGTAACCCACCCAGTTACTGTCACCCACCCAGTCACTGTCACCCACCCAGTCACTGTCACCCACCCAGTCACTGTCACCCAGTCACTGTCACCCTGTCACCCTGTCACCCTGTCACCCAGTCACCCATTCACGGTCACCCTGTCACCCATTCACTGTCACCCACTCAGTCACTGTCACCCAGTCACTGTCACCCACTCAGTCACTGTCACCCACTCAGTCACTGTCACCCACTCAGTCACAGTCACTCAGTCACTGTCACTCAGTCACTGTCACCCAGTCACTGTCACCATATCACTGTCACCCACTCAGTCACTGTCACCCACTCAGTCACTGTCATCCACTCAGTCACTGTCACCCACTCAGTCACTGTCACTGTCACCCAGTCACTGTCACCCAGTGACTGTCACCCTGTCACTGTCACTCTGTGACTGTCACCCTGTCACTGTCACCCACTCAGTCACTGTCACCCACTCAGTCACTGTCACCCACTCAGACACGGTCATCCAGTCACAGTCACTCAGTCACTGCCACCCAGTCACTGTCACCCAGTCACTGTCACCCAGTCACCCACCCAGTCACTGTCACCCAGTCACTGTCACCCAGTCACCCAGTCACTGTCACCCACCCAGTCACTGTAACCCAGTCACTGTCATCCACCCAGTCACCCACCCAGTCACTGTCATTCACCCACCCACTCACCCACTCAGGCAGGCAGTCACATGTCTTTTGTTGAAAATATAAAAAATAAACAGGTTGCATTGTAATGTTTTTTTCTGTATCACAATAAGAAAACAATTAAGTAAAAGTTGCGCGCTAAAAGATATTTTTTCGTGGTAGGTACGCTATGGGTTCGGGGGGGTGCGCTATTGGTTCAGGGAGGGGGTGCGCTATGGGTTCAGGGGGATTGGGGGGGGGCTGCTTCTTTCATTTGTCCCGGGACCCATGATTTCTGTTGGCGGCCCTGTAGGTGATGTGAGGTGCAAGGGGGGAGAGGGTAATGGGTGATGTGAGGTGCAGGGGGGAGGGTGATGGGTGATGTGAGGTGCAAGGGGGGAGGGTGATGGGTAATGGGTGATGGGAGGTGTAGGGGGTCATTGGAGGTGCAAGGGGGGTGATTTGAGGTGCATGGGGGTTGATTTGAGGTGCAAGGGGGTGGTTTGAGGTGCAGGGGGTCATTGGAGGTGCAAGGGGGTGATTTGAGGTGCATGGGGAGTGATTTGAGGTGCATTGGGAGTGATTTGAGGTACAAGGGTGGGGGATTGGAGGTGCAAGGGGGTGATTTGAGGTGCATGGGGGTTGATTTGAGGTGCAAGGGGGTGGTTTGAGGTGCAGGGGGGTCATTGGAGGTGCAAGGGGGGTGATTTGAGGTGCATTGGGAGTGATTTGAGGTGCATGGGGAGTGATTTGAGGTACAAGGGTGGAGGATTTGAGGTGCATGGGGGGTGATTTGAGGTACAAGGGTGGGGGATTTGAGGTGCATGGGGGGTGATTTGAGGTGCAAGGGGGGTGATTTCAGGTATAAGTGGGGAGAGTGATGTGAGGTGCAAGGGGGGAGAGTGATGTGAGGTGCAAGGGGGGAGAGTGATGTGAGGTGCAAGGGGGAGAGTGATGTGAGGTGCAAGGGGGGAGAGTGATGTGAGGTGCACGGGGGAGAGTGATGTGAGGTGCAGGGGGGAGTGATGTAAGGTGCAAGGGGTGAGAGTGATGTGAGATGCAAAGGGGGATAGGGATGTGAGGTGCAGGTGGGTGTGATGTGTGTGCTGTGCAGGGGGTATTGTGTGTTTGATGTGGAGGGGGAGTATTATGTGTGTGGGTGAGGGGGAGAGATGGGGGTATGAGAGATAGATGGGGAGTATCGCAAAGGTTGATAGTGAGGGGTTCTGGGGGAGATATGAGGATGATGATGAGGGGTGCTGAGGGAAATTAGGATGAGGATGAGGATGAGGATGATGATGAGTTGCTGGAGGAGAGATGATGATGATGATGATGATGATGATGATGATGATGATGATGATGATGATGATGATGATGATGATGATGATGATGATGATGATGATGATGATGATGATGATGATGATGATGATGATGATGATGATGATGATGATGATGATGATGATAATTTTACCCTTCTCACTTTGCGAGTTGTACAGGCCTGCACTCCAGTATGCCCTCCCTACTGCTGTTTGTTCTCTCCAACTTCCCCTGTATTTATACACCTCTCCCCCAAATTCTTTACCCCTCAATAAAAAAAAAAAACACCCACACATCCTCTATTCACACTTATCTACTCCCTGCTGCTGGGGATCTCCCCTAAGGCTCCACTTCATGCACTGGCGCACCCACACTGCGTCCAGGTGGCGCGTGCACGGCACTTCACTATATGCGATTTTTAGGGAGTCTTTTTTTGGTGCAGGGAGGGTGGCAAAAATGGCGGCAGCAGACCCTTTTTTGTTAGTTTTCACCCTCTCTCCTCAGCCCACCCCTTGGGTTTCTTGTAGAAACAAACTCCCCCCGCCCTGCCCCCTGTGCATCTGCCTCTCCTCCCGGGGCAGACAAGCTCAGCAGCCGGAGCTGGCCGCAACCTGACAAGGGAAGATATAATTTATTTATTTTTCAACACACAACCCTCCCAGGGTAGGGATACCATCACGCAGCGATTTATTATTTCACAGCAATTAACCCCCTTTAGTTGGAGGCGCCTGAAGCTTGTTTGCTGACACGTCAGACACTATAGGGGTTAATCTGCTGTGCCCCTACCTCTTCTCCATCAGTGCCTCCTTCCCCTGCATTGGGGGGGGGGGGGTCTTCCCTCTGGTTCACAGTCCCGGAGTGTGTCTGCAGGGAGCTCGGCTCACAAAGTAACATAATGAGGAGGTTGTCTGTCCCTGGCCTGGGAGGGAGCAGGGGAGCTCCCTTTGTTGGTGCTGCAGAGTTCATTTGTACCAAGGCAGCACAGTCAAGGGACCAGATCACTATGCAGTCCTGGAAATCTATGGGTTCTCTATGCACACATCGTACACTGATCTGAGGACATTTAGTGTGTTCACTCACTACTACATGTGGATTTGTGCACACAAATTAAAGCACTCCCTAACTTCTGAAAAATAACAAACCCAGGGACAGAGCCCTATTGATTCCGGGCACAGCAGCTGCCTGCATGTACCCAACCCGCCACACAGGCAGCAGTAGCCTGCGAAACGGGCACATCACACACATCTAACCTGCATCATATGGAAGACAAATCGCTGCTCCCCCTCCCCGAAGCCTCCCTCCCGTAGCTCCAGAAAGCACCACTCCTCATTGGCTCACAGCCACGTGATGGATCACCGCTCCAAAACACCAGGCTTGTAGCTCTGGCAGCTGACACGTCACAGCATATAGTGAGACACGTCGGAAGGAGGCAGCGGGGACTTCCAGAAAGGAAATATGGGGCTGGTGGCCAGAGCGCACGCCGCTGACTACAGCGGGTACTCAGCCTAAGCCTGAAGCCAGACATACACATCTGATCTCACCCACGCCTCCCTGCCATCTCTTTCCCTGTAAATGGTGTTAACCTTCTGATTTTAATACCGACTAACCTTAAAATTCGCCCCACAAATCAAGCATCCCAATAGCCTGCATTCATGGCTATAGTCCCACACCCAGTTTCACTCCTAACACATTGTGGCCAAGCAATGCCATCACTTATTCCCTTACCTGCTGTCTCTAAGTATCCCACCATACCACTTAGATTGTAAGCTCTTTGGGGCAGGGATTTCCTTTTCTATTGTCTGATTTTGCTGCACTTATTGTATTATAATTACCTGCACTGTATTTTGTGAAGCACTGAGTACACTTTGGGCGCTATATAAATAAAGACATACAAATGCAGCGGGGTATGAGAATATGATTATATAGCTCTAAATGATGCATTCTGTGTTACATTTTCTCACTGGAAGCAACTTACTGTGCTGTATTATTAAACTTCACGAAGCCCTCTTGGTATTTAGCTATGTAATGTGAAGACGGGACAGGAGGCAAACTCCACATAGAGAGATCATTGGCTTGACTATTAGTTAAACACAACACAAATTATTGTGGGTCAAAAAGTGCCAAATAACCTCCATCGTACAGTGTACAGCAACTAAAAATATCACTTGTGAGCACAGACACATCTCTCAGACAGGTCTGCAATCCTGCCCTTCCCCATTATCTCTTAGCATACAGTGCTTCCACTGCAGCCAGGGATTCTGGGTAATGACAGGAAAATGAGTATTATACTGTATGATTATGCCTGCCGTATTGCACCGCTTTTGCAGCACAGCCTGGGTTTAAGAAGTGAATCATTAGTAACCCTCCTCACAGACAGCTTTTTAACTTTTTTGATCTCATCAGTGTGAGGTTGTTACTGGCTATGCTAGTACTGGGTATAACTAGACACAAAACAGGTAATGGTGGGTAATAAAATGACAAAAACCCTCCACCATACAGTGTACAGATAATAAAAATACAGCTTGTTAATTAAATTAATTATTAGTAAATAGATTTTTTTTATTAGTGTAATAAATATGCATTAATTTTCTGTATGTAAAAATATGTCAGTCTCCACAAATTCATTCTATGTTACCAATATATATACAAACCTGAAGAGAAAGTTTCATGCAATTTTCTCAAAGGATATCCTACACCTTCATCTATTAAGGGATAATTTTCATCACAGAAGTAGGTATCTACAAGTCCTTTTGGATCAAATTCTTCATCATGATAATGTTTGTGGAGACTGGGATCCATTGCAAGACTTTGGTGAAATTTTTCTGCTGCCTCTGATGTGATGTTGGATACTGTAAGTCTTGTAAATTCTTTTAAGTCCTTTTAAGAATCAAATACGACGCCTCCCAAATCAAGAAAACAAATATAAATATTGGATCATACTGAGCTTCATTTTGTCACAAGGATTCTTTTTCATATATTGACTCTTCTAATATTGTACAATATTCTATTTCTTATTAGTTTGTTGGCATTTTGCTAGTTGAGAAATCACAAGTCATCTCATGATTCTTATAATGTTTTATAGTTTACTTAAAAGAAAAAGAAACAGCATTTATCAGTGTCAGTACAGCAAAGGTTAATAAGCTACAGCTGTGGTTCCCAAACTTTTTCGGTTCAAGGCTCCCCAAGGCAATCAGAATTTTTTCAAGGCTCCCCAAAGCGATCAGGATTTTTCCGCGGCGCCCAAAGTAAAAACAAAGGTGTATATACATACCTAACAGTTGCAGTGTGCAGTTGGTGTCTCTCTCAGACACTAACACACTCTCAATCTCTCTCTCTCTGACCTCACTCTCTCTCTCGGACCTCTCTCTCTCTCTCTCTCTGTCAGACCTCTCTCTTTCTCTCTCTCTCTCTCAGACCTCACTCTCTCTCTCAAGTCAAATCAAATCAGCTTTATTGGCATGACGAAAGAACATTTCAGTATTGCCAAAGCTTGAATAATAGGGGGTGGGGGACAATAATTACACGAATACTAGGGATAGGGTGTAATGATTGCAGGGTATATGGGTAACAGTTTCACACAGGGGTGTGGGGGTTAGTGTATGTCTCTCAGCTTGTAGCAGGTGCTGATATAGTGTGCAGCCAGTTCTGCTGTGGTTTCATCTTCTCCCAGGAGGATCGCTATTTTTTGGTTCTCTTCTGTATTAATAAAGTTCTGGATAACAGCAGTGAGTTTCTCTAGGTGGGCACTCCTCACTTCAGAGTATTGTGTGCAACGCAACAGGAAGTGAGTTTCATCTTCTACCTCACCTAGCTCACATCTTTGGCACAGTCTCATCTCCCGAGGCTTGCAGTTCTGTCTGTGCCTGCCTGTTTCTATTTCTAGGCTGTGGGCACTTATTCTGTACTGGCTCAGGGTCTGTCTCTCTTTTGGGTCTTTTACCTTCAGTAGGTAGGGTTCTCTCTGTAGGCTGTGGTAGGTCTCCAGCTTCTTTGAGCGTTGGATATCATTTTCCCATCTTGTCACATACTGCTTCTTCATTCCGTTGGCGATTGAGTTGATTTCTTTTTTCGGCAGGTTGTTAATCTGTGTGGGGTTTTGTCTTGGAGTGAGAGGACAAGTTGTTTGATGGCACAGGGTTTAGTGAGGAGGTCTCTCTCTCTCAGACCTCACTCTCTCAGACTTCACTCTCTCAGACCTCACTCTCTCTCAGACTTCACTCTCTCAGACCTCACTCTCTCTCTCTCTCTCTCTCAGACCTCACTTTCTCTCTCTCTCTCTCTCTCTCTCTCTCGCTCTCTCTCTCTCGGACCTCTCTCTCTCTCTCGGACCTCTCTCTCTCTCTCTCGGACCTCTCTCTCTCTCACGGACCTCTCTCTCTCTCACGGACCTCTCTCTCGGACCTCTCTCTCTCTCTCTCAGGCCTCTCTCTCCCTCTCTCTGGCCTCTCTCTCTCTCTCTCTCTCTCTCTCTCAGTTCTCTCTCTCTCTCTCTCTCTCAGACCTCACTCTCTCTCTCTCTCTCTCAGACCTCACTCTCTCTCGCTCTCTCTCTCTCTCTCTCAGGCCTCTCTCTCTCTCAGGCCTCTCTCTCTCTCAGGCCTCTCTCTCTCTCAGGCCTCTCTCTCTCTCTCTCTCTCTCTCTCTCAGACCCCTCTCTCTTTCTCTCAGACCTCTCTGTCTCTCTCTCTCTCTCAGACCTCTCTCTCTCTCTCTCTCTCTCAGGCCTCTCTCTCTCTCTCTTTCTCAGGCCTCTTTCTCTCTCAGGCCTCTCTTTCTCTCAGACCCCTCTCTCTTTCTCTCAGACCTCTCTGTCTCTCTCTCTCTCAGACCTCACGCTCTCTCTCAGACCTCTCTTTCTCTCTCTCTCTCTCAGACCTCTCTCTCTCTCTCTCTCAGACCTCTCTCTCTCTCAGACCTCACTCTCTCTCTCTCTCTCTCAGACATCACTCTCTCTCTCTCTCTCTCTCAGACCTCACTCTCTCTCTCTCTCTCAGACCTCACTCTCTCTCTCAGACCTCACTCTCTCTCTCAGACCTCACTCTCTCTCTCAGACCTCACTCTCTCTCTCAGACCTCACTCTCTCTCTCAGACCTCACTCTCTCTCTCAGACCTCACTCTCTCTCTCTCAGACCTCACTCTCTCTCTCAGACCTCTCTCTCTCTCTCAGACCTCTCTCTCTCTCTCAGACCTCTCTCTCTCTCTCTCTCTCTCTCTCTCTCTCTCTCTCAGACCTCTCTCTCTCTCTCAGACCTCTCTCTCTCTCAGACCCCTCTCTCTCAGACCTCTCTCTCAGACCTCTCTCTCTCAGACCTCTCTCTCTCTCATACCCCTCTCTCTCTCTCAGACCTCTCTCTCTCTCTCTCTCTCTCTCATACCCCTCTCTCTCTCTCAGACCTCTCTCTCTCTCTCTCAGGCCTCTCTCTCTCTCTCAGACCTCTCTCTCTCTCTCTCAGACCTCACTCTCTCTCTCAGACCTCACTCTCTCTCTCAGACCTCACTCTCTCTCTAAGACCTCACTCTCTCTCTAAGACCTCACTCTCTCTCTTAGACCTCTCTCTCTCTCCCTCTTAGACCCCTCTCTCTCTCTCTCTCTCAGACCTCTCTCTCTCTCTCTCAGACCTCTCTCTCTCTCAGACCTATCTCTCTCTCAGACCTCTCTCTCTCTGACCTCTCTCTCTCTCTGACCTCTCTCTCTCTCTGACCTCTCTCTCTCTCTGTCTGACCTCTCTCTCTCTCTGACCTCTCTCTCTCTCTCTGACCTCTCTCTCTCTCTCTGACCTCTCTCTCTCTCTCTGACCTCTCTCTCTCTCTCTCTGACCTCTCTCTCTCTCTCTCTGACCTCTCTCTCTCTCTCTGACCTCTCTCTCTCTCTCTGACCTCTCTCTCTCTCTGACCTCTCTCTCTCTCTGACCTCTCTCTCTCTCTGACCTCTCTCTCTCTCTGACCTCTCTCTCTCTCTGACCTCTCTCTCTCTCTGACCTCTCTCTCTCTCTGACCTCTCTCTCTCTCTGACCTCTCTCTCTCTCTGACCTCTCTCTCTCTCTGACCTCTCTCTCTCTCTCTCTCTGACCTTTCTCTCTCTCAGACCTCTCTCTCTCAGACCTCTCTCTCAGACCTCACTCTCTCTCAGACCTCACTCTCTCTCAGACCTCACTCTCTCTCAGACCTCACTCTCTCTCAGACCTCACTCTCTCTCAGACCTCACTCTCTCTCAGACCTCACTCTCTCTCTCAGACCTCAATCTCTCTCTCAGACCTCACTCTCTCTCTCTCAGACCTCACTCTCTCTCTCAGACCTCACTCTCTCTCTCAGACCTCACTCTCTCTCTCAGACCTCACTCTCTCTCTCAGATCTCACTCTCTCTCTCAGACCTCACTCTCTCTCTCTCAGACCTCACTCTCTCTCTCAGACCTCACTCTCTCTCTCAGACCTCACTCTCTCTCTCAGACCTCACTCTCTCTCTCAGACCTCACTCTCTCTCTCAGACCTCACTCTCTCTCTCAGACCTCACTCTCTCTCTCAGACCTCACTCTCTCTCTCAGACCTCACTCTCTCTCTCAGACCTCACTCTCTCTCTCAGACCTCACTCTCTCTCTCAGACCTCACTCTCTCTCTCAGACCTCACTCTCTCTCTCTGACCTCACTCTCTCTCTCAGACCTCACTCTCTCTCAGACCTCACTCTCTCTCTCAGACCTCTCTCTCTCTCTCAGACCTCACTCTCTCTCTCTGACCTCACTCTCTCTCTCAGACCTCACTCTCTCTCTCAGACCTCTCTCTCTCAGACCTCTCTCTCTCTCAGGCCTCTCTCTCTCTCAGGCCTCTCTCTCAGGCCTCTCTCTCAGGCCTCTCTCTCAGGCCTCTCTCTCAGGCCTCTCTCTCTCAGGCCTCTCTCTCTCAGGCCTCTCTCTCTCAGACCTCTCTGTCTCTCACTCAGACCTCTCTCTCTCTCTCTCTCTCTCTCAGACCTCTCTCTCTCTCTCAGACCTCTCTCTCTCTCTCAGACCTCTCTCTCACACTCTCTGATCGCATTCTCTCTGACCTCACTCTTTCTCTCTGTCAGACACAGACAGACGGACACTCTCTCTCACAGACAGACGAACACTCTCTCACAGACAGATGGACACTCTCTCTCACAGACAGACGGACACTCTCTCTCACAGACAGACGGACACTCTCTCTCACAGACAGACGGACACTCTCACTCTCTCAGACAGACGGACACTCACTCTCTCAGACAGACAGACACTCTCACTCTCTCAGACAGACTGACACTCTCACTCTCTCAGACAGACGGACACTCTCACTCTCTCAGACAGATGGACACTCTCACTCTCTCAGACAGACGGACACTCTCACTCTCTCACAGCCCACCCACCCCCTGCAGCCCGTTTTTCACCCCCTGCAGCCCGTTTTTCACAACCTGCAGCCCGTTTTTCATAACCTGCAGCCCGTTTTTCATAACCACCCATCCACCCCCTGCAGCCCGTTTTTCACAACCTGCAGCCCGTTTTTCACACCCACCCACCCCCTGCAGCCCGTGTTTCACAAACACCCTGCAGCCCGTTTTTCACACTCACCCACCCCCTGCAGCCCGTTTTTCACACCCACCCACCCCCTGCAGCCCGTTTTTCACACCCACCCACCCCCTGCAGCCCGTTTTTCACACCCACCCACCCCCTGCAGCCCGTTTTTCACACCCAGACACCCACCCCCTGCAGCCCGTTTTTCACACCCACACACCCAACCCCTGCAGCCCGTTTTTCACACCCACACACCCACCCCCTGCAGCCCGTTTTTCACACCCACACACCAATTCCCTGCAGCCCGTTTTTCACACCCACACACCCACCCCCTGCAGCCTGTTTTTCACACACACACACCCCCCCTGCAGCCCGTTTTTCACACCCACACACCCACCCCTTGCAGCCCGTTTTTCACACACACACACACACACACACACACACACACAGCCCGTTTTTCACACACACACGCACACACCCTGCAGCCCGTTTTACACACACACACACACACACACACACACACACACACACACACACCGTTTTTCTCTCACACACACACACCCCCTGCAGCCCGTTTCACACACAAAAACACACACACACACACACACACACACACACACTGCAGCCCGTTTTTCTCTCACACACACATCACTCCCTGCACCTCACAGCACTCCCCTGCACCTTACCCCCCTGTACCCCACCCCCCTGTACCCCACATCACCCCCCCTGCACCTCACATCACCCCCTGCACCTCACCCCCCTGCACCTAACCCCCCTGCACCTCACATCACCCCCCCTGCACCTCACATCACCCCCCCTGCACCTCACCCCCCTGCACCTCATATCACCCCCCCTGCACCTCACCCCCCTGCACCTCATATCACCCCCCCTGCACCTCACCCCCCTGCACCTCATATCACCCCCCCTGCAGCTCACCCCCCTGCACCTCACCCCCTGCAACTCACCCCCCTGCACCTCACATCACCCCCCTGCACCTCACCCCCCTGCACCTCACATAACCCCCCCTGCAGCTCACCCCCCTGCACCTCACCCCCCTGCACCTCACCGCCCCTTGCACATCACCCCCCCTTGCACATCACCCCCCTGCACCTCACATCACCCCCCCTTGCACATCACCCCCACTTGCACATCACCCCCTGCACCTACATCACCCCCTGCACCTCACCTCACCCCCCTGCGCCTCACATCACCCCCCTTGCACATCACACCCTGCACCTCACATCACCCCCTGCACCTCACATCACCCCCTGTACCTCACATCACCCCACCCCCCTGCACCTCACATCACCCCCCTGCACCTCACATCACCCCTCCTGCACCTCACATCACCCCTCCTGCACATCACCTCCCCTGCACCTCACCCCCCTGCACCTCACCCCCCCGCACCTCACCGCCCCTTGCACATCACCCCCCCTTGCACATCACCCCCCCTTGCACATCACCCCCCTGCACCTCACATCACCCCCCCTTGCACATCACCCCCACTTGCACATCACCCCCTGCACCTACATCACCCCCTGCACCTCACCCCCCTGCGCCTCACATCACCCCCCTTGCACATCACACCCTGCACCTCACATCACCCCCTGCACCTCACATCACCCCCTGCACCTCACATCACCCCACCCCCCTGCACCTCACATCACCCCCCTGCACCTCACATCACCCCTCCTGCACATCACATCACCCCTTCTGCACATCACTTCCCCTGCACATCACCTCCCCTGCACATCACCCCCCTTCACATCACCCCCCTGCACCTCACATCACCCCCCTGCACCTCACATCACCCCCATGCACCTCACCCCCCTGCACCTCACCCCCCTGCACCTCACCCCCCTGCACCTCACCCCCTGCACCTCACATCACCCCCTGCACCTCACATCACTCCCCAGCACCTCACCCCCCTGCACCTCACATCACCCCTCTGCACCGCACCTCAACCCCCTGCACCTCACATCACTCCCCTGCACCTCACATCAACCCCTGCACCTCACATCACTCCCCTGCACCTCACCGCCCTGCACCTCACTCCCCTGCAACTCACTCCCCTGCAACTCACTCCCCTGCACCTCACCCCCTGCACCTCAAATCACCCCCTGCACCTCACCCCCTGCACCTCACATCACCCCCCTGCACCTCACATCACCCCCCTGCACCTCACATCACCCCCCTGCACCTCACCCCCCTGTACCTCACATCACCCCCCCGCACCTCACCCCCCCTGAACCTCACCCCCCTGCACCTCACATCACCCCCCTGCACCTCACATCACCCCCCTTGCACATCACCCCCCTTTGCACATCACCCCTGCACATATCCCCCTGCACCTCACATCACCCCCCCTGCAGCTCACCCCCCTGCAGCTCACCCCCCTGAACCTCCCCCCCCTGAACCTCCCCCCATGCACCTCACCCCCCTGCACCTCACCCCCCTGCACCTCACCCCCCCTGCACCTCACCCCCCTGCACCTCACCCCCCCTGCACCTCACCCCCCTTCACCTCACCCCCCTGCACCTCACCCCCCTGCACCTCACATCACCCCCCCTTGAACATCACCCCCCCTTGCACATCACCCCCCCTTGCACATCACCCCCCTGCACCTCACCCCCCTGCACCTCACATCACCCCCCCCTTGCACATCACCCCCCCTTGCACATCACCCCCTGCACCTCACATCACCCCCTGCGCCTTACATAACCCCCCTTGCACATCACCCCCTGCACCTCACATCACCCCCTGTACCTCACATCACCCCCTGCACCTCACATCACCCCCTGCACCTCACATCACCCCCTGCACCTCACATCACCCCCTGCACCTCACATCACCCCACCCCCTGCACCTCACATCACCCCCCCTGCACCTCACATCACCCCTCCTGCACATCACATCACCCCCCTTCACATCACATCACCCCCCCCTTCACATCACCCCCCTGCACCTCACATCACCCCCCTGCACCTCACATCACCCCCCTGCACCTCACCCCCGTGCACCTCACATCACCCCCTGCACCTCACCCCCTGCACATCACATCACCCCCCGCACCTCACCCCCTGCACCTCACATCACCCCCTTCACACCACCCCTCCCCCCCCCTCACCTCACCCCCCTGCACCTCACATCACCCCTCTGCACCGCACCTCACCCCCTGCACCTCACATCACTCCCCTGCACCTCACATCAACCCCTGCACCTCACATCACTCCCCTGCACCTCACCGCCCTGCACCTCACTCCCCTGCACCTCACTCCCCCGCACCTCACCCCCCTGCACCTCACTCCCCTGCACCTCACCCCCCTGCACCTCACTCCCCTGCACCTCACCCCCCTGCACCTCACCCCCCTGCACCTCACATCACCCCCCTGCACCTCACATCACCCCCCTGCACCTCACATCACTCCCCTGCACCTCACATCACTCCCCTGCACCTCACATCACCCCCTGCACCTCACATCACCCCCCTGCACCTCACATCAACCCCCTGCACTTCACATCACCCCCCTGCACCTCACATCACCCCCCTGCACATCACCCCCCCCTTGCACATCACCCCTGCACATATCCCCCTGCACCTCACATCACCCCCTGCACCTCCCCTCATCTCAGATCACGACTGGACTGCGCGCGCTCACAAGCAACGGGCACCGGAAGTGCCGCACTGCAAGAGCGTGCAGTCTTGAGAGCGGCTTGGGGGGGGGAGGGGTGGAGCAGGCTCGCTCGCGGGGTGAGGGAGAGGGGACTAGGCTCGCGGGGGGAGGGAGAGGGGGCTCGGCTCGAGGGGGAGGGAGAGCAGACTCGGGGGAAGGAAACCAGACTCAGGGGACAAAGAGGAGGGGGGAAAACAGCAGCAGCAGCCGTCGCGGGCCGCACAGTGAGTGCCGGCGGGCAGCATGCGGCCCGCGTGTTGTGCAGGCCTGGTCTAGAGGATTGTCTTTAGTAACATCCCATTTCACAACCTGTTTGACGGCTCTTCTTACTTTGTCTTCCTTTACCTGCCATTCCTCTCTGAAATTAAACAAATACACTTTTATTAGTGTCTGAATACATATATATGTGAAAGTCAAATGATTGACAATAGAGATGAGTTAAATATGTTGCACATAGTTATACATGCACATGGAAGCCCTTTCACAATAGCAGAATATTCAGTGTAAGTAACTGTGTGCCTTTATCTCATTACTAGCTGAAGCATGTGCTATTTGTATCAGCAGATCTCAGCGATACATGTCCCCCATTATTCCTTTATATGGATCACCTTAACTCCCATACTTCCCATGACACGGACATTGCAGCTTTCTGTAGGAATAACCTGTGTTACTTTAGATCAAGAATGAAAGTGTAAACCATTGGAGTCACTCACAGACTGAGGGTTTTGCAGCACGTTTAGCATTACAGGGTCTATTCCAAGGTCTGCAAAATAGGGACAAAACAGTGAAAAAACTGTACCAGATTTATCCTAGAAGAAATCATATTAATAACTGTAGTGCAGTTTGTCAACCTCTTACAGTCTAGCGACTAGATAATTTGTTAAATTACCATTTTTTTATCTGGTGATAGACGTCTCCTGTATATATACCCACAAAAGTAATAATTAAGAACTATAACCATTAACCAGTGGAAATTGATGGATAATGTATTTTTTAACACACACACACACACACTTTTTTATGTTTTGCAATTAAATTTCAGTGGCAGAACCTCATAGACCAATCTAAACCACAGATATATCCAGGCATTTTCTTTTGCTTCACAGTTTGCTTCCTTGGCACATACAGTACAGGTATTATTTTCCATGTACTGTAATACTTGGAAATATTTTACCTGTTGCCTTCTAGTTCACAAAGAGCCTTTGCTGCATATGACCAATCAGCAGCTCCTGGATCCTTTTTAAGCAATTTCTCAAATTCCTGGATATTGGGCTCAGTAAATTCTATCACAATAATCTCTTTGAAGATATCACTGGCTGATAAGAGATGGTAAACTGTTGGGCCGATGGAGACATCAATCAATGTGTCTCCTCTCACACACCCTGCACCAGTTAGAAATAAAATACACTCATTATAACAAGCATTTTTGTTATTGGGGTGTAAAAAAAAAAAAAAAAAAAAAAAAAAAAAAAATAATTCAGCTCCTCCAGCAGCCTGCTTCTCACCGCTTCCCTCCGCGGCCAGCTTCTCGCGTCCCCCACGAGCTCACCTCCCGTGCCCTCCTCCCCCCCCTTCCCCCAACCCGCGCCCCCAAGCCCACCTCCCGTCCCAGGCAGCTGCCGCAGGGATATCGGGGGCAGGAGGAGCAAGCGTCCGGCGGCAACCTGCACCCACCCGGGTCAAGGTAAGTCACTGTCACTGTTAGTCACTGTCACCCAAGTCACTGTCACCCAAGTCACTGTCACCCACCCAGTCACTGTCAAGTCACTGTCACCCACCCAGTCACTGTCACCTACCCACCCACTGTCACCCACCCACCCAGTCACTGTCACCCAGTCACTGTCAAGTCACTGTCACCCACCCACACTGTCACCCACCCACCCAGTCACTGTCACCCACCCACCCAGTCACTGTCACCCACCCAGTCACTGTCACCCACCCAGTCACTGTCATAGTCACTGTCACCCACCCAGTCACTGTCACCCACCCAGTCACTGTCACCCACCCAGTCACTGTCACCCACCCAGTCACTGTCACCCACCTATCCACCCAGTCACTGTCACCCACCCAGTCACTGTCACCCACCCAGTCACTATCACCCACCCACCCAGTCACTGTCAAGTCACTGTCACCCACCCAGTCACTGTCACCCACCCACCCACTGTCACCCACCCACCCAGTCACTGTCACCCAGTCACTGTCAAGTCACTGTCACCCACCCACCCAGTCACTGTCAAGGTCACTGTCACCCACCCAGTCACTGTCACCCACCCAGTCACTGTCACCCTGTCACCCAGTCACTGTCACCCACCCACCCACTGTCACCCACCCACCCAGTCACTGTCACCCAGTCACTGTCAAGTCACTGTCACCCACCCAGTCACTGTCACCCACCCACCCACTGTCACCCACCCACCCAGTCACTGTCACCCAGTCACTGTCAAGTCACTGTCACCCACCCACCCAGTCACTGTCAAGGTCACTGTCACCCACCCAGTCACTGTCACCCACCCAGTCACTGTCACCCTGTCACCCAGTCACTGTCACCCACCCACCCACTGTCACCCACCCACCCAGTCACTGTCACCCAGTCACTGTCAAGTCACTGTCACCCACCCACCCAGTCACTGTCAAGGTCACTGTCACCCACCCACCCAGTCACTGTCACCCACCCAGTCACTGTCACCCTGTCACCCAGTCACTGTCACCCACCCACCCAGTCACTGTCAGTGTCACTGTCACCCACCCACCCAGTCACTGTGTCCCACCCAGTCACTGTGTCCCACCCAGTCACTCTTCCCACCCAGTCACTGTGTCCCACCCCGTCACTGTCACCCACCCAGTCACTGTCACCCACCCAGTCACTGTCACCCACCCACCCAGTCACTGTCATAGTCACTGTCACCCACCCAGTCACTGTCACCCACCCAGTCACTGTCACCCACCCAGTCACTGTCACCCACCCAGTCACTGTCACCCACCCAGTCACTGTCACCCACCCAGTCACTGTCACCCACCCAGTCACTGTCACCCACCCAGTCACTGTCACCCACCTATCCACCCAGTCACTGTCACCCACCCAGTCACTGTCACCCACCCAGTCACTGTCACCCACCCAGTCACTGTGTCCCACCCAGTCACTGTCACCCAGTCACTGTCACCCACCCAAGGGGGAGAGTGATGTGAGGTGCAAGGGGGGGAGAGTGATGTGAGGTGCAAGGGGGGGAGAGGGATGTGAGGTGCAAGGGGGGGAGAGGGATGTGAGGTGCAAGGGGGGGGAGAGGGATGTGAGGTGCAAGGGGGGAGAGGGATGTGAGGTTCAGGGGGGGAGAGGGATGTGAGGTTCAAGGGGGGAGAGGGATGTGAGGTGCAAGGGGGAAGAGGGATGTGAGGTGCAAGGGGGGAGAGGGATGTGAGGTTCAGGGGGGGAGAGGGATGTGAGGTGCAAGTAGGGAGAGGGATGTGAGGTTCAAGGGGGGAGAGGGATGTGAGGTGCAAGGGGGAGAGGGATGTGAGGTGCAAGGGGGAAGAGGGATGTGAGGTGCAAGGGGGGAGAGGGATGTGAGGTTCAGGGGGGGAGAGGGATGTGAGGTGCAAGTAGGGAGAGGGATGTGAGGTGCAAGGGGGGAGAGGGATGTGAGGTGCAAGGGGGGAGAGGGATGTGAGGTGCAAGGGGGGAGAGGGATGTGAGGTGCAAGGGGGCAGAGGGATGTGAGCTGCAGGGGGGAGGGATGTGAGGTGCAAGGGGGCAGAGGGATGTGAGGTGCAAGGGGGCAGAGGGATGTGAGCTGCAGGGGGGAGGGATGTGAGGTGCAAGGGGGCAGAGGGATGTGAGGTGCAAGGGGGCAGAGGGATGTGAGGTGCAAGGGGGCAGAGGGATGTGAGCTGCAGGGGGGAGGGATGTGAGCTGCAGGGGGGAGGGATGTGAGCTGCAGGGGGTGGTGGGATGTGTGTGGGGTGTAGGGGGGTATTGTGTGTTTGATGTGGAGGGGGGTATTGTGTGTTTGATGTGGAGGGGTGTATTGTGTGTGGGTGAGGGGGAGAGATGGGGGTATGAGAGATAGATGGGGAGTATCGCAATGGTTGATAGTGTTGGGTTCTGGGGGAGATATGAGGATGATGATGGGTGCTGGAGGAGAGATGATGATGATGATGATGATTTTACCCGTGCGGCCCAATTTATTTTTCCTTGGAGCAGTTCGGCCCTTCGCACTTTACGAGTTGTGCAGGCCTGCACTACAGTATGCCCCCCTACTGCTGTTAGTTCTCTCCAACTTCCCCATTATTTATACACTCCTCCCAAATTTTTTACCCCTCAATAAAAAAAACACCCACACATCCTCTATTCACACTTATCTCCTCCCTGCTACTGGGGATCTCCCCTAAGGCTCCGCTGCATGCACTGGCGCGCCCACACTGCGTCCAGGTGGTGCATGCACAGCACTTCACTATATGCAGGCTTTAGGGAGTCGGTTTTTGGTTCAGGGGGCGTGGCAAAAACGGCAGCAGCAGCAGACCCTTTTTTGTTAGTTTTCTCCCTCTCTCCTCAGCCCACCCCTTGGGTTTCTTGTAGAAACAAACTCCCCCCGCCCTGCCCCTGTGCATCTGCCTCTCCTCCCTGGGCAGACAAGCTCAGCAGCCGGAGCTGGCCGCAACCTGACAAGGGAAGATATAATCTATTTATTTTTCAACACACAACCCTCCCAGGGTAGGGATACCATCACGCAGCGATTTATTATTTCACAGCAATTAACCCCCTTTAGAGTTGGAGGTGCCTGCAGCTTGTTTGCTGACACGTCAGACACTATAGGGGTTAATCTGCTGTGCCCCTACCTCTTCTCCATCAGTGCCCTCCTTCCCCTGCATTGGGGGGAGGGTGTCTTCTCTCTGGTTCACTGTCCCGGAGTGTGTCTGCAGGGGAGCTCGGCTCACAAAGTAACATAATGAGGAGGTTGTCTGTCCCTGGCCTGGGAGGGAGCAGGGGAGTCCCTTTGTTGGTGCTGCAGAGTTCATTTGTACCAAGGCAGCACAGTCAAGGGCCTAGATCACTATGCAGTCCTGGAAATCTATGGGTTCTCTATGCACACATCGTACACCGATCTGAGGACATGTAGTGTGTTCACTCACTACTACTTGTGGATTTGTGCACACAAATTAAAGCACTCCCTAACTTCTGAAAAATAACAAACCCAGGGACAGAGCCCTATTGATTCCGGGCACAGCAGCTGCCTGCATGTACCCAACCCGCCACACAGGCAGCAGTAGCCTGCGAAACGGGCACATCACACACAGATCTAACCTGCATCATATGGAAGACAAATCGCTGCTCTCCCTCCCTGAAGCCTCCCTCCCGTAGCTCCAGAAAGCTCCCCTCCTCATTGGCTCACAGCCACATGACGGATCACCGCTCCAAAACACCAGGCTTGTAGCGCTGGCGGCTGACACGTCACAGCATATAGTGAGCCACGTCGGAAGGAGGCAGTAGGGAACACCAGAAAGGGAGTATTGGGCTGGTGGCTAGAGCGCACGTCGCTGACCGCAGCGGGTCCTCAGCCTAAGCCTGAAGCCAGACACAGATCTGATCTCACCCATGCCTCCCTGCCATCTGTTCCCCTGTAAATGGTGTTAACCTTCTGATTTTAATACCGATTAACCTTAAAACTCGCCCCACAAATCAAGCATCCCAATAGCCTGCATTCATAGCTATAGTCCCACACCCAGTGTCACTCCTAACACATTGTGGCCAAGCAATGCAATCACTTATTCCCTCACCTGCTGTCTCTAAATCTCCCACCATACCACTTAGATTGTAAGCTCTTTGGGGCAGGGATTTCCTTTTCTATTGTCTGATTTTGCTGCACTTATTGTATTATAATTACCTGCACTGTATTTTGTGAAGCACTGAGTACACTTTGGGCGCTATATAAATAAAGACATACAAATGCAGCGGGGTATGAGAATATGATTATATAGCTCTAAATGATGCATTCTGTGTTACATTTTCTCACTGGTAGCAACTTACTGTGCTGTATTATAAACTTCACGAAGCCCTCTTGGTATTTAGCTATGTAATGTGAAGACGGGACAGGAGGCACACTCCACATAGAGAGATCATTGGCTTGACTATTAGTTAAACAAAACACAAATTATTGTGGGTCAAAAAGTGCCAAAAAACCTCCATCTTACAGTGTACAGCAACTAAAAATATCACTTGTGAGCACAGACACATCTCTCAGACAGGTCTGCAACCTGCCCTTCCCCATTATCTCTTAGCATACAGTGCTTCCACTGCAGCCAGGGATTCTGGGTAATGACAGGAAAATGAGCACTCAGTGTGTCACTTTTTGCTCCTTGTCCATTTTAACATGGACCCCAACAAGCATACAGTAGGTCTGCCTTATTACACAGCTTTTCAGCACAGCCTGGGTTAAAGAAGTAATCCTACTCACAGACAGTCGTTTCAGTATCGGTTATAGTTTTGTTACTGGATATGCTGGTCCTGGGTATAACCTGACACAAAACAGTTATGGTGGGTAATAGTAACAAAAACCCACCATACAGTGTACAGCAAATACATGCCACTTGTTAATTAAATTAATTAGGAAATTCATTTATATTTGCAATAAATATACATTCATTTTATGTATATAAAAATCAGTCAGTCTCCACAAATTCAACAATATACAAACCTGAAGAGAACGTGTCATGCAATTTTTTCAAAGGGAATCCCAAATTATCATCTATAAAGGAAGATTTTCCATCACGAAATAGGTATCTACAAGTCCTTTTTATTCAAATTCTTCATCATTATACAAGTCCTTTTTATTCAAATTCTTCATCATTATAATGTTTGCGGAGACTGGAATCCATTGCAAATGGTTGGTGCAATCCTTCTGCTGTGATGTTGGATAAGTCCTTAACTGTCAAATGAGACACCTCCCAAATCATGAGAATAGATATGTATTAACATTGGATCAAACTGAACTTTATTTTGTCACAAGAATTCTTATTTCATATATTGATCCTATTATTGTAGAATATTCTATTTCTTATTAATTTGTTGGCTGCTAGTTGAGCAATTAAAAGCCATCTCATGATTCTTATAATGTTTTATAGTTTACTTAAAAGAAACCGCATTTTTTAGTCTCAGTACGGCAAAGGTTAATTAAGACCTTACAGAGCTACAATGTGTTTAATACAGTATGTCCTGAAAATATATTAACCCCAGGGATTAAATTAAATCATGGGACATAGCATCTGAGTTCTGTAAATATTAGGAACACACAGAATTACATTAAATGTCTGTCCCAAGTTACACAATCCCACCATCATACTCTGCATTTCTTACCCATCTGAATCATTTAGTTCACATTATACATGACACATTTTCCATTCTAAAACCTATACACAAATACTTTGATTTTGGTTAATTATATCAGTGTTGTTGAAAGCAATAATTACATTTTAGGAGGGCAAGATAGGTTTATATTGCTCATCTGTACCCATATAAGTTGTGTGATATTGTCTTTGTCTGTGGTAGGAGGAATTAGGTTTTGATTTTTTTTTTTTAAATTGAGACACACACACACATTTTTGTGTAAGGAGCATGCTGCTAATGAAAGGATTGGCCATGCAGATGCAGCAAAGAGTATTCAAACACTTGCCTTTGAAAATCTGGGGCAATCTCCCAGTAATGCTGCAACATCTGTGACATTTCTGCAAACAGACTAATGGCCCATCAGATTAACACAGCGGGGGTCCCTGGCAGTCCCATTCAGTTTGAATGGGACTGCCAGGGATCCCCGCTGTGTTAATGCGATTGGCCATTAGTCTCTGCAGAAATGTCACAGAAATGTTGCAGCATTACTGGGGTATTGCCCCAGATTTTCCCAGGCAAGTGTTCGGATACTCGTGGCTGCATCAGTACATATGTGAAAAAACAGTGAATCCTTGCGCTTCTTCCATTGGGCTAACAATACATGGGGAAATAAATATACATGGAAAATGCACTCCCCGTATGAGTTGGACAACTCATCAAGGCTTTCTGAATAGCTACCTACAGGTAGGACAATTTTGCGATAACTGCTCAAATACACACACACACACACACACACACCAATTCTCTGCATTGAAAACCACCAATGCCCTTCTCTATTGAGGGTGGCATATATAATAATAATAATAATAATAATAATAATAATAATAAAAACCTTTAATGAAGTCTCAAAATGAGCACACATGTCAAAGTTACTCAGATCTGGATAGATCACCCATGTTTTAATGAAAAATATATAGTCAAAACTGATTGGCTAAACCTTGAGCTTTCTGAATGCATCATTGTAACAGAAAACTTGCATTCAGATTAATATCAGCATCCAGAACAATTTTTGTAATATTCACTAGATCATTTATTATTGTTATACACAGTCATTATTTAAATCAAGCATTGATTTCCCCTTTTTTGTTTAATACACATACAGACAAACGGCTTCCTCTGGGCGCCCCGTGTCTGTCCGGGCTCAGTAGAACAGTCTTTTAGGGTGAGTGGATAGATGAGACATATCACAATATTCTATTACCAGGCTTCTGCCTGTTTTAGCCAGTCCCAGGCACTAGGACTGCAATACGTTGGTACAAATACAAAACCCTGCTCAACTGAGAAATAACTAAACCGAAGGTTTCCCTGACTGGGGTTGGGCGGCTTCCCTTCTTCCAACAAAATAAAGGAACAGACTTTAAAATAAACATATAAGAAGGATTTACCAACTCAGGGGGGGAAGTTTATCCCCTTTCTGTTTGTTGACAACAGTCCAGGCTCTTGGAGAGAGAGAAATCAGGAAACCAGCTTTAATACCTGCTTCACATTTAGCAGGGCAGGTGAAAGATATCAGGCAGCAGCCAGTCTCTGGTCTGGATTCCTCATCCCTCAATTCTAGCACCTTTGAAACCATGGGATGGAGCACATCCATTCTGTGGCTGCACTTTCCAGCCTTAAAGCTGCAGTTCAAGCAATATCCTGCATGTGTGTTTTTTTTTTTAAATAAATCAGTTCTGTATTAAGAATTTTTTTTTTTTAGCATTTTCTGTTTTAAAAAAAACAACTTTGAAAGACTAATTTTCTTGTATTCTATTTTAACAAGCATGTTTGTTCCTATAGCAACCATTTACATCCCCCATATCTAAAGATTAGCAAAACGCAGCCCAAACCACAAACCTGAATCTCATCCTGGGAGTACCCCTATAGTCCCACCCCCTCCCAACACTGCCCACAATTTTCAATTTGGCCCAGTATCTGAAGAGGAGATTATACAAGCGCTCCTCAAACTAAAACTAAGCAGCCAATGTGGACCTGACTTACACAAATCTAGGTTCCTACGACTTGGTACCCCAGCCATTGCCAAACCAATTGCGTCCATAGTCAACTCTATCCTGTCTGCAGGCCATATCCCTAAAACCTGCAAAACTGCCAGAGTTGTCCCAATCTTCAAAAGTGGAGACAAAAACACTGTCTCAAACTACAGGCCAATCTCACTTCTCCCAATTCTATCCAAAGTCATGGAAAGATGTGTCCACTCCCAATTAAGCGATTTCTATACCAAGACAAATTTCCCTAGCCAATTACAATCTGGGTTTCGTCCCAAACACTCCACTGTAACTACCCTGCTAAAAGTTTGCAATGAAATCCAGTGTGGAATGGAACGGGGACAACTGACTGGTGCAGTATTCCTAGATTTTGCAAAGGCTTTTGACACAGTTGATCATGCTATCCTGCTTAACAAACTCCAGAGCTTTGGAATAGGGAAGCATGCTTTAAACTGGTTTCAGTCCTACCTATCAGAAAGATCCCAACATGTGTCCATCTCAGGCTCTAACTCCAACCCCCTGGATATCACTTGTGGTGTCCCGCAAGGCTCTGTTCTGGGGCCCCTACTCTTCTCAGTGTTCATTAATGATCTTCCCACAGCTTGTAAGGAAGCCTCAATACACATGTATGCAGATGACACAATCCTATATGCACACAGCCATAGCCTCTCCGACCTTCAACACATACTTCTAAATGTATATAAGTAAACTTACAACAGCCATTGCTGCTTGCAGCCTTTGCTCTTAAGCAGAAATGCTTTTAAGTAGAAATCTTTAAAGTAGTATGGAGGTTTAAAAAGGAAGTTCAAAAAGAAGTGGAAAAAGTGGACACAATCTTCTGCTTCTGATTCCTGCATTTGAACTACGCTGGAAAGGAGGTTATCATCCCAGACTGCACATCTCAACACATTGCTATTGCTGTGATGCCACCTTTACTTTTTATATTTACTGTAACCTCACTTATTTTCAAATTATGCATTTCCTTCCACCAGCCTCATCATGTCTCTAACTCTATTCATATTTCGCCATCTCTCCTTACTTCACCACTTCTCAGTTCACATGAACTCCTCTCTTACCTGCGCCCTCTGTCACCACACAGTTATGCCGCCTGCACTAAAACACACCCCTACAAATCATCCTCACACATCCTCTTTCTATCCATGCTTCTCCTCCTTGCTTCTGGGGATATCTCTCCCAATCCTGGTCCCTGCCTTATTTCTACTTGCTCTCGTCCTCGCCTTCCACATGCAACTTCTACTCCTTCTGGTGTCAACTCCTCTAACCTCATACCCATCCCCTGCCACCCTCCCTCCTCTCTCCCTTTCTCCTGTGCCCTTTGGAATGCTCGCTCCCTCTCTAACAAGTTCCTCTCTGTGCATGACTTCTTTCTCTCTCACTCCCTGCTTCTCTTTGCTATAACTGAGACCTGGCTCACTCAGTCTGACTCTGCTCTGGAAGCTGCCCTCTCCTATGTTGGCCTTTCCTTCTCCCACACTCCACGCCCTGGTGGCATGGGTGGAGGCGTGGGGCTCCTGCTCTCCTCTCTCTGCCGTTACAGAACAGTTTCTATTCCCCCCTCTCTTGCTTTTCCTTCCTTCGAGGCTCACACAGTCCAGATCTTCTCTCCTCTCCCGGTCCATGTGGCGGTCATCTATCGCCCACCTTCCTCTACTCATCCCCCTTCTGCCTTTCTCTCTCACTTTGAATCCTGGCTCTCTTTCTTTCTCTCCTCAGACTCCCCTGTTCTTCTCCTTGGGGACTTCAACTGCCACATTGATGACCCCTCTCTCCCTTGGGCTTCCCGCTTTCTTTCTCTAACCTCTTCTTTTGGCCTTCAACAGTGGACTGCAGCCAGCACCCACAAGGATGGCCACTACTTAGACCTGGTTTTAACTAAAAACTTCTCTCTCTCCGACTTCTCCATTTCCCCTTTTCCTCTCTCCGACCATCACCTCATCTCATTTTCTCTCTCTCGCTTCTCTCCATCTCCATCTCGCCCTCGTTTTTGCAGAAACCTGCGCTCTATTAACCTACCAGCTCTTGATTCCACTTTACGCTCCTCCCTCTCCTCTCTCAGTTCTGCTTCAGACCCTGACAACCTGGTCAGGAACTACAACTCTGCCTTATCTTCCTCTCTTGATCTTCATGCCCCACTTTCTCTCTGCCGTCCTCGCCCTTCTAACCCCAGACCCTGGCTAAACTCCCACACACGCATGCTGCGTTCCTCCACTCGTTCCTCTGAACGCCTCTGGAGGAAATCTCATACGCTCGCAGACTTCATTCACTACAAATTTATGCTATCCTGTTTCAACTCTGCCCTCTTTCAGGCTAAACAAACCTACTTTTCATCACTAATCAACACACACAAGTCTAACCCACGCCGTCTCTTTTCTGTCTTTGACTCTCTACTCAGACCACCCTCAGCTGCCTCCTCTTCTTCCTCCATCTCACCTCAGGACTTTGCTGACTTTTTTAAGGAAAAGGTGGAGTCCATACGGCAGAACATCCCATCTGTTGCCTCCTCCCATCCCACAATGCTTCCCAACTCTCCTCCTGTCTTTCTTGACTCTTTTTCTGCTATCTCGGAGGAGGATGTATCACTGCTGATCTCCTCTTCTCCCTCTACCACTTGCCCTCTTGATCCCATTCCCTCCCATCTCCTAAAACCTCTTGCTCCTTCTATAATCCCTATGCTCACACAGATCTTTAACTCTTCCCTCTACTCTGGTACCTTTCCTTCATCCTTCAAGCATGCAACCGTTATACCATTACTCAAAAACAGCAAGCTTGACCCTACCTGTCCTTCTAACTATCGACCTGTCTCCCTCCTGCCTTTTGCCTCCAAACTCCTTGAACGTCTTGTATTCTCTCGATTGCTACACTTTCTCAACACCTATTCTGTACTAGACCCTCTACAATCTGGCTTCCGCACTGCTCACTCTACTGAAACAGCCCTCACTAAAATAACTGACGACCTCCACGCTGCCAAAGACATAGGTCATTACACTCTGCTCATATTACTCGACCTCTCTGCAGCATTCGACACCGTGGACCACCCTCTTCTCCTTCACATTCTCCATACTCTTGGTATTCGGAACAAAGCTCTATCCAGGATCTCCTCTTACCTCTCCCATCGTACTTTCAGTGTCTCTTTTGCTAACACCTCCTCCTCCTCTATTGATCTCTCTGTGGGGGTACCCCAGAGCTCTGTCCTGGGACCCCTTCTCTTTTCTCTCTACACACTCTCTCTAGGTGACCTAATCACATCTTTTGGGTTTAAATATCACCTCTATGCTGACGACACACAAATTTACCTTTCAACCCCTGACCTTACACCTGCTATACAGACCAAAGTTTCTGAATGCCTCTCTGGAATATCCTCCTGGATGGCCATCCGCCGACTGAAACTTAACATGGCAAAAACAGAGCTCCTTATACTACCTCCCAAACCTGGCCCTACTAGATCCTTCCACATTGCTATTGGAAATACGATCATTCACCCAGTAGCCCAAGCACGCTGCCTAGGGGTCACACTTGATTCCTCTCTCTCATTCTCCTCTCATATTCAAAACGTTTCTAAAACTTGTCGCTTTTTCCTCCGCAATATCACAAAGATACGCACTTTCCTCTGTTACTCAACTGCCAAAACTCTGACTCAGGCCCTCATTCTCTCACGTCTCGATTACTGCAACCTCCTGCTGTCCGGCCTTCCTACCTCTCACCTGTCTCCCCTACAATCTATCCTAAACACTGCTGCCAGAATCACTCTACTCTTTCCTAAATCTGTCTCAGCGTCTCCCCTGCTGAAATCCCTCTCCTGGCTTCCGATTAAATCGCGTATCTCACACTCAATTCTACTGCTCACTTTTAAAGCTTTACATTCTTCTGCCCCTCATTACATCTCAGCCCTAATTTCTCGCTATGCACCATCACGACTCTTGCGTTCTTCTCAAGGAAGTCTTCTTACTACCCCCTTTGTATCTAAAGCTCTCTCCCGCCTTAAACCTTTCTCACTTTCTGCCCCACACCTCTGGAATGCCCTTCCCCTCAATACCCGACTAGCCCCCTCGCTATCCACCTTTAAGACCCACCTTAAGACACATCTGCTTAAAGAAGCACATGAGTAGCACTGGATAATCATGGACACATGACACAAAGCTTGGCCCCCTGCAGAAGCACTTACTAGTATTCCCTCCTACTGTCTCTGTACGTTCTCCCTACCTACCAATTAGATTGTAAGCTCCTCGGAGCAGGGACTCCTTCCTTAATGTTACTTTTACAGTATGTCTGAAGCACTTATTCCCATGATCTGTTATTTATATTTGTTATTTATATGACATGTATTACTACTGTGAAGCGCTATGTACATTTTATGGCGCTATACAAATAAAGACATACATACATACATACATTATCTATTAGCATACAGTGCTTCTACTACAGCCAGGGATTCTGGGTAATTACAGGAAAATGAGCACTCAGTGTGTCACTTTTGCTTCTTGTCCATTTTAGCAGGAACCCCTACAAATTTATTCCTGCGATATTGCACAGCTGTTCAGCACAGTCTCGGTTAACCCTACTCACAGTAACCCTACTCACAGACAGCTCTTTCAACCCTTTCAATCTCAGTTATGATTATTAATGGCTATGCTGGTACTGGGTATAACCAGACACAAAACAGTTAATGGTGGGTAATAAAGTGACAAAAACCCTCCACCATACAGTGTACAGCAAATACCACTTGATAATAAAATTAATTATTACTAAATAGATTTTTGTATTAGTGTAATAAATATGCATTTATTTTCTGTATGTAAAAATATCTGTCTGTCTCCACAAATTCATTCTATGTAACAAATAAATATACAAACCTGAAGAGAACGTTTCATGCAATTTTTTCAAAGGGAATCCCACACCTTCATCTATTAAGGGATATTTCTCATCACAGTAGAAGGTATCCAGAAGTCCTTTTGGATCAAATTCTTCATCATGATAATGCTTGTGGAGACTGGAATCCATTGCAAGTCTTTGGTGCAATCTTTCTGATGTGATGTTGGATAAGTCTTGTATATAGTTTTAAGTCCATTTAACAATCAAATATGACGCCTCCCGAATCTTACAGTATGAACAAATATTAACATTGGATCATACTGAACTTTATTTTGTCACATGGATTCTTATTTCAAATATTGACCCTTCTAATATAGTACAATATTCTATTTCTTATTAATTTGTTGGCTTTCTGCTAGTTGAAAAATCACAAGTCATCTCATGATTCTTACAAAGTTTTATAGTTTACTTAAAAGAAAAAGAAACAGCATTTGTCAGTGTCAGTATGGCAAATGTTAATTAAGACCTTGCTGAGCTGCAGTGTGTTTAATACACTATATCATGAATATATATTAACCCCAGGGATGTAATTAAATCATGTACTGTATGTAGCCCTTTTTCTGACACTCCAAAGAGACTACGGGTACTGCACACACCTGTGGCTCCAGGAGATCTGAGCCTCCGCTAGCTGTTAGCCTGGGGTAACACTTATTAGCGCAGCGCCTCCACTTACCCAGGATCCCCGTTATGTGAGATTCCCCTGGGCAAGAATCATAACAACACACTTTCAATGGGTTTACTATAATGCAATAATAACCTTATCACTTATACTTGGCATAACTCATAGCACATAACACTGCTAACTGGTAATGTCTTTATAACGTTAATGGCTCAGCCACACTCCTAAGGAGTATTGTCCTTTTCCGCCACCGCGTGCCCTGCACACCGTGTCCTTGCATTAACTTAGAAATGGTTGTTAGGTAGGCTCAGTACTTTGGCCACTTCCCTAGTGTCCCCAAAGAGTTATACCTAAGGCGGGATCAGCGCCAGTTGACCGGTGTTGGTGCACTTTATGTAAATACCTCCCAGTCACTGCGGTGACTGGCAACAGCTTCAAAAAGGATCCGTCGATCCAACGCGTTGCTTCCAGATATCACGTTGTCCAGCCGTCTGGTTCCAGATGACTGCAACCGCCGCAACTCTGTGCCTTGTCTCTAACTGGTACTCAGTAAGGGGTGACGTTGCTACAGTACCACTATGGGGCGTCCCTGCAGCACAGCAGCCTACTGTGACTCAGGGATTCTCCTAGGGGCCTGCGGGGAAGAGCTGTCCTATGCAGGCGGGTCAAGGACCTCCCGCACCCACACTACCTTCTCCTTCACCTTCCGGATCCCCTCTGCATAGCGTGGTCTCTCCCCCACACTTCCCTTTCCTTCTTCCGTAATCCCAGCCTTCTGATTGGCTCCGACATCAGGTGACTTTCCTAGAGCTCATGGGAGTTGTAGTGCACCAACGGAGCCTTTCTTGTATTGGTCCGTCGTTCGTGCGCTTACATTGCACATGCGCGACCTCTCCGCACAGAGAAGTACATTAAATGTCTGTCACAAGTTACACAATACCATCCTCATACTCTGTGCATTTCTTACATATCTATTTCATCAGTCAGTTCTCAAATTAAGCATTACACATTGTTCATTCTAAAATCTATACACAAATTCTTTCATTTTGGTAAATAATATCAGTGCAGTTGAAAAGCAATAATTACATTTTAGGAGGACAAGATTATTTGTATTGCTCATCTGTACTCCCATTTAACATTTGGGATGCACATTGATACCCTGACATCCAAAACCATTGCCAAAATAGGTATACTTTATACTGTAGTAACAAATCCTCCCTATATCTGCTGGTCAGAAAGCGTATTGCACAGCAGATGCTAATGCCAATTATCGACTATGGGGACATAGTATACGGCTCAGCACCCCAAACCCACCTGAGCAAACTTGATACCCTCTAAAATTCAATATGCCATTTTGTTCTCCAATGCAACTACAGCACACATCACTGATAAATACTCAAAGAACTAGATTGGTCATCACTTGAGTCTAGGCGCAAAGTTAATCTCTCCTGTCTTTCTGGCCAAGCTACCCACCTATCTGAACAAGCTCCTCACCCCTACCACATGCAGCACTTATCAGCTGAGATCTGACTCCAAAAGACTGTTCATGGTCCCAAGGTTCAGCAAAGTATACGGCTGCTCCTCCTTCTCTTACTGTGCACCTCACAACTGGAACAATCTACCGGAGATTCTCACAGCCACCACCAGTCTAAATTCTTTCAAAACTAAAGCTATCTCACATTTTAATCTGCTTTGTAACTATTGCATACGCCTATAATTATATTATCTTTAACTGTGCATGCAATGTCTTCTATATAATGTATACCCTGTTCACTCATGTAACTATGTATTTGTAAACATGTATTATTTGTCATCATAACTCTATGCCCAGGACATACTTGAAAACGAGAGGTAACTCTCAATGTATTCCTTCCTGGTAAAACATTTTATTTGTAGCCCTCTTTCCCTCTAACATGGACCGGTCTACTGGTGCTGACTTTACCTGCTGGCTCACAGAGATCTGAGCCTCCGCTACTGGGAGCCTGGGGCAACAATATAATAACTGGCAGCGCCTCCACTTGCCCAAGATCCCCAATGTGTGCGATTACCCTGAACAAGAACAATAGCTTGCAAATATAATGTTAACCTTTACTGCATAGGTCATACACAAATACATTAATAACCTTTGGATACCAGTGGCCCCTGCCACGCTTCATTGTACAGTAGTATCCCCACCACAGTGTATGTCCCACACTATGTCCAACGTTACCGACCAGTCACTTAACCCATGAGTGTCTTCAAGGAACCCACCCCAAGGCGGGATCAGCGGCTGTAAGATACCGTATGTTGGTGCACTTATGAAAATATATGCCGGGCGCTCCAGCACCCAGTTGCTGATACTTCAAAAAGGATCGCCGATCCAGCGCATTCTCTCACAATGACTTTCCCACCATTGGGGAATGTCTCTGACGTGCCTTGACTCCACAGCGCAGTCTTGTCCCAAACTACCAGTAGCAGGATCCTCAGTTCAGTAATGTGTCCCTGACAGGGACCTTACTTGATTAGTGTGTAGTACCTATCTAACGGCTGTTCCCTGGAGCAGCCACAAACTAGTGGTGTCTCAGGGCCTGCACTGGGGCTAGGGGAAAGATACTGGCCTACTGCAGTGGGTCACTGACACCTTCACACATACCTCCTCTCCACCTTGCTATCCCTTCACCCACTGACTCGTGGGTCTCTGCTGAACACTTTCCTATCCTGTTAGCAAGAACTACTATTGGCCAGCCTTCACACGCTTGTCCTGCGCATACGCAACATCACCTAGGGCCCCCACACTCATAGCACTACTACGCATGCGTGGCTATGCGTAAGATGGCGGCGCCCTGCTACGGGAGCTGCCGGCGATGCGATCGCTACTCCGATACCTCCTGCGGCACAGCGGGGGTCCCTGCACTCAACGGAGGCAAGGGGGAACACGGAGGACCTGGCTACATCTAAATCAATAAATATATTTAATTGTGTCTTTGATGTCTTGTCTTTGCAGGAGAATAAATTTGGTTTTGATTGATCAGATTGTGGTCACTATGTAATCTAAACAAAACATACATTACTATGAAATAATGTCAAGATGTTCAAACATAACCCTCAAAACCCTTATCAAAAACCTCAGTCATTAACTAGGAAGAAAGAAATTGTAACAAACATATTCAATTAATAATATATACATTTAATTTATTTTCACCTTTATTTTTCTTGATATGATATTTTTCATTTGCAGGTTGGAAATGAAACACTTTACTGTACATTGAATGGAACCACCGCCCACACACTAAATCTGGCTCAAATCCCTTAAACTAAACCCCGGTAACCAGGTAAATTAGTATGTATTTAGCATGTTACAAATATGTATTAATCTGCAAATTACAAGTATACATAGGGGTCTATTCTTGTAGCTTTGAGATGTGCATATCCATGCGGAAGGATCCCTATTCCCACGTAAATATAGCGGTCGCCGTATTCTTCTTACATATCCAACCCGTGGGATAAAGGGATTTTTAAAAGCTATTTCATGTCACCTTTGTATGCAAATCTGTGTGAATTGTTCAAATGCCACTCCCCTACTCACTACACTGTGTCCACACCCACTGCCCTCACACACACAGACACCCCTCACATACACACTCTCCTCACACACACACTGCCCTCACACATACACACACACACTGCCCTCACACACACACACTGCCCTCACACACACACTCCCCTCAAACCCACTCCCCTCATGCCTACTCAACTAACACCCACTCAACTCATGACCACTTCCACTTCCATCACACACTCCCACTCACCAAATAAAGCTCTCACTCTTAACAGCACTAACACACAATGCCTAAAACGGCTGCTGTGGTACCTCCCAGTGCAATATATACCTGGCTTATGCCTGAAAATAAAAATGTGTATAAATTAACTTCTTTAAATCCATAGGAGCCAGGGATTAATCATTTAATTGTACTGTAGCTAAGGTAGCCACAATATTAATACCAACACCCTAACTACCGTACTATTCATTGTATGGTATAGAGCTACAACTGCTATTGCATACAAGGGTTTAACCCCCCCCCCCCATAGTCCTCCTTGATGGCCTAACCTCCCTCCTTTGACACTTATCCCCATAATCCCCCCCCCCCACACCTTCACCCCCCTCCTCAACAAACCTAACCCCCTCCCTCCACCTCTACAGTACCGACCATTAGTCCTTCTAGCCAAAAGTGGTTAATAGGGTTAATGGCCAATATAAACACAATATACAATCACACACCCCCAAAATGGAAGAGGAGGCTATGATGAAGGAGGAGTCTGTTGTGGAGGAGGAGGGCATTATTCTGGAGGCCAGGGTCATGTGTAGGATGATTAGCCCAGATAGGTTCAACTCAGCCCTCTTTCCAAAACACAAGTCCTGTATATTTTCTTCACTTTATTTAGGGAAAGCAGCAATAAAGACAGGCACTTGTGGAAGAGATGTTGGTGTTAGAATAATGTCTCTCTGTGGGTGATTTGTAGTAAGGGCAGGTGAAAATGATTCGGCCCTGCCACTGGAGCAATAACAGGAGGGATACTCACTCAGCCAGTGTTGAAGGTGGAAAAGGAAGTGCCAGTGTATTCTGGGTAGCAAGATAGCCTGGGGACAGACCATCTGTAAGCAAAGCAGAGGGGGAGAAGGCAGACTAGCCCACTCTGAGGGAAAAGCTGGGGTTGCTGTAGCAACTCACTGGCATAATGCAGAGACAGGGATTGCAACACTGTGTCTATCACACGGGTTCTGTGTGTGTGCACAGAGCAAAACACATGCAGCTGGAAATGAGAAACTGACAGGCAGAAACTGCAAAGGAAAGGGGGGGTGAAACAGAAATGTGGTTCTTGTTCCATGACAGGCATGAGGGAGGCTATTGTGGGGGAAGGGAGGAAGTGAGGGCTATTGTTGGAGAGGGTTGCTGGTGTGTGACAGGGGAAAATTGTGGGGCAGGGGTATTGTGGGGGAGGTGGTGCTATTGCGGGAGATGGGGGCTGGTATGGGGCAGGTAGAAATGTTAAATATATATATATATATATATATATATATATATATATATATATGGAAAAAAACCAGACAGCGCTCTCAACAGAACACACCTAAATTGCTGCAACTCTAATTCCACACAGCAAAATGACACACCCAGCACAGATGTCTATGGAAATGGAATTAATTGTAATAAAAAGTGGTCAGGAAAAAGTGGCTGTGTATTATTTGAATATAAAAAAATATATTAAAAAAATTCAAAAATGTTATAAAAGGTGTGTTGGACTGAAAAATGAATTATGTATTAAATAAAAAAGTGTGTGCAAACTATAAAATCAAAATATCGTTTGAAATTATGTCTTGAGTCAAAACTTACAAAAAATAAAAAAAAATACATAAAAAACATATTAAAAGCAATACTTAAATGTCCATAAATGTCCTTTTATAGAAATGTATTGGTCCGGGCAGCTTAATTCTTGGGCTCACCAACCTCCCAACGATACCTATTAGAAAAAAAGAAAGAGAAAAAGCGCCCGATCCATGTTTAAAATCAGATATAAAAGGTTTTAATTTGTCATGAACAGACGATTGCCAACTCACACTTTGTCAGTGAAATAAAAGAATTTTATGGGACCAGCCCATGCATCAGACCGACGTCCAAATTTCACAGATGTACTCTGTCTGCATACGGTTGCTGCCTCTGTGAATAAGCTTTGCTGTTGTCGTTTTCACTGTTTGGACCTGTCTCCATCACCCGGATGGGATTCCTGGTCTGCACGGCTACACTCGAGTAACACCAGTCACAGAGCAGGAAACTCCTGCACTGACGTCTTTGCTCTGGCGCCTGGGCTGTTCGACCACCGTAGTTCCTGTACCACGTGACCCTACGCGTTTCATCCGTCTCAGCGGATTTCATCAGGGGAACAAAAAAAAGAACAAAAAGCACTCCGTAATAATAATCACTGGTGTGGGTGCAGATCCTATAATGAAGAATAAGCAATACGATACCGTTTGGAAACGAAATCAGCAGGCAGCACTCCAGAATTTAACAAACAAGTGTATTGAAAAAATAAACACAAAACCAACGTTTCGGTCCACGAATGGGACCTTTGTCAAGGTGGTGCGACAAAGGTCCCATCCGTGGACCGAAACGTTGGTATAGTGTTTATTTTTTCAACAGTCGTTTGTTCAACTCTGGACTGCTGCCTGCTGATTTCATTTCCAAACGGAATCGTACTGCTTATACATATATACAGTCTTTGACAAACCTATACATTTGCTCGCCCCGGGCGAGTGGATTTAACCCCCGGGCGAATAAATATTGGCCCAAGCAGCACACGTTTGGTACTAGGTGGCGAGTAGATTTTTTTGTGTGGCGAGTAGATTTTTTGGTGATTTGTCAACCACTGTGTATATATATATATATATATATATATATATATATATATATATATATATATATATATATATATATATATATATATATATATATATATATATATATATATATATATACTAGCTGATATATCCGGCGTTGCCCGGGATGTAAATCCGTAATAGGTAGTATTATTTATAAATTGTGGAACAATAAGTGACTATTTGTTGGAAAGGTTGGATAATAATGTTGAAAAGAAAGATGGAAGAAAATGTAATACGATGTTGTATAAAAATAGTTTATTGTAAACACACCACAGTACAATGTATATTTTGGTGACATAAGTGATGTGAAAATGTGAGGCGTGTGTCCTGCTAGGGTGTGAGCGTGTGTGAGACGGCAGGTGGGTGTTCAGAGTGCTGGCTGTGGGTCGAGGTCCTGCTAGGGTGTGAGGCGGCTGTGTGTGGCGAGTGCAGGGGACAGCTGGTCAGTGATATTGTTGCATAGGGGCAGGATGCGGCAGGTGTGTGTCGAGTGTGTGGGGTGGGTGAGAGGCGGCAGGTGTGTGTCGAGTGTGGCGGGTGTCTGTTGAGTGCGTGCGGCGGCTGTGTGGCGCAGTGGTGTGAGCGGTGGGCGGGTGAAAGGCAGAAGTGCGGGTGGGCGAAAGGCAGAGGTGGGAGGGCGGACGAAAGGCGTTGAAGGAGGGGAGGTGAAGGGGGGGTGGAGGGAGGTGAAGGGGGGATGGAGGGAGGTGAAGGGGGGGTGGAGGGAGGTGAAGGGGGGGTGGAGGGGAGGTGAAGGGGGGGTGGAGGGGAGGTGAAGGAGGGGTGAGGGGAGGTGAAGGGGGGGTAACGGGAGGTGGAGGGGGTAGCCGGGAGGTGGAGGGGGGGGGGTGACAGGAGGTGAAGGGGGAGGGGAGGTGAAGGGGGGGGTGGAGGGGAGATGAAGGAGGGGTGGAGGGGAGGTGAAGGGGGGGTGGAGGGGGGGTGGAGAGGAGGTGAAGGGGGGGTGGAGTGGAGGTGAAGGGGGGGGGTGGAGGGGAGGTGAGGGGGGGTGGAGGGGAGGTGGAGTGGAGGTGAAGGGGGGGTGGAGGGGAGGTGAGGGGGGGTGGAGGGGAGGTGGAGGGGAGGTGGAGGGGGGGTGGAAGGGAGGTGGAGGGGGGGTGGAGGGGAGGTGGAGGGGGGGGTGGAGGGGAGATGAAGGAGGGGTGTAGGGGAGGTGAAGGGGGGCTGGAGGGGGGGTGGAGAGGAGGTGAAGGGGGGTGGAGTGGAGGTGAAGGGGGGGGTGGAGGGGAGGGGGGGGGTGGAGGGGAGGTGAGGGGGGGTGGAGGGGAGGTGGAGGGGAGGTGGAGGGGGGGTGGAGGGGAGGTGGAGGGGGGGTGGAGGGGAGGTGGAGGGGGTGGAGGGGAGGTGAAGGGGGGGTGGAGGGGAGGTGAAGGGGGGGTGGAGGGGAGGTGAAGGGGGTGTGGAGGGGAGGTGAAGGGGGGTGGAGGGGAGGTGGAGGGGATGTGGAAGGGAGGGGAAGGGGAGTGAGGGGAGGTGAAGGGGGTGAGGGGAGGTGAAGGGGGTGAGGGGAGGTGAAGGGGGGTGAGGGGTGGGTGAGGGGAGGTGAAGGGGGGTGAGGGGAGGTGAAGGGGGGTGAGGGGAGGTGAAGGGGGTGAGGGGAGGTGAAGGGGGGTGAGGGGAGGTTAAACGGGGTTGAGGGGAGGTTAAACGGGGTTGAGGGGAGGTTAAACGGGGTTGAGGGGAGGTGAAGGCAGCTCACTCACCCGTCCGGCCGCTCACTCACCCGTCCGGCAGCTCCCACGTGGATCATGAGGCGGGAGGCAGCGTGTTGTGGCAGTTCCACTGCTGTGTCCCAGGCGCTCGCTCGCTCTGCTCCCCCGCTGACTGTAGCGGCGCCGGGGGGGAGTGGAGGGGAAGTGATGAGAGGAGGTGAAGGGGGGTGAGGGGAGGTGAAGGGGGGTGAGGGGAGGTGAAGGCCGCTCACTCACCCGTCCGGCCGCACCCTCACCCGTCCGGCAGCTCCCTCACCCGTCCGGCAGCTCCCTCACCCGTCCGGCAGCTCCCACGTGGATCCCAAGGCGGGAGGCAGTGTGTTGTGGCCGCTCCCCCGCTGTGTCCCGGGCACGCGCTCGCTAGCTCCGCTCCCCCACTGACTGTAGCGGCGCTGGGGGGGGGGGGGGTGGTAGAGGGGAAGTGGAGTGAGGTGGGTGAGGGGAGGTGAAGGGTGGGTGAGGTGAAGGGTGGGTGAGGGGAGGTGAAGGGGGGTGAGGGGTGGTGAAGGGGGGTGAGGGATGGGTGAGGGGAGGTGAAGGGGGGTGAGGGGAGGTGAAGGGGGTGATGGGAGGTGAAGGACGCTCACTCACCCGTCCGGTGAGGGGGGGGGGTGAAAGCGCGGGAAACAGTGAGACACGGAGAGAGGAGGAGGCGCGCGCAGGTCACGATGTTCGGGGAGGAAGAGGCGGAGCGGCGGGTAAGAGAGCGGGAGATGTGCTGCTAACACTGTGAGCCCCGCTAATGTATGTAACACCCCCCCCCTTTGTGTGTGTGTGTGTCTCCTTCACTCCGCCTCAGGCCAATGACAGATGTGCGGGGGCGGGCGGGCCAAAGGAGCAATCTCATTGGCCTGGCCCAAGGTCCAATGAGATTGCCGCTAAGGACACGGGGAGGGACACAGGGAGACACATACAGACACGGACACATAGGACACTTTCAGAAATATATAGTAGATATATATACACACACACATACTGTTTGTACATTTTAACTCACTAAAGACACTACATCTCAGCTGACCAAAGGGCTACAACTACATTCTAATTGTAATGACCCCTCCTGACTGATAATATTAAAACACTGGGATGACATTTCAAGTGGGTGACAATGACAAAAATTAACACATGATGCCTTGATTAAGGAAAGCAGTATAGAATGGAAAATACCAGAAAGTCAAGTATTTGTCTTGTTAGGCCTCGTCCCCACTGCTCGTGAATGCGAGCGCTATGGTGTGAATGGTGCGAAGAAGTTACAACCCTCTATGGGTACGTTCCCAGTCACTGCCTGTGTGCGCCTGCAGAAAGCGCGATGTGCTATCACCTTTGCCAAAAGACAAGAAATGTGTCTCCTGGCACGGCAGCCGAATGCTGGCTACAGTCACAATGAAACACTTACCAACTGGGCGCTTGGGGGGCAAAAAACCTAGCCTCATCTAGGTGCAGAGTCATGCTTCAGTAGGCTTGTCCTAAATGTCTTCTTTCCCAGCTTCTCAGTGCTTCTCATTGATATTCCACACAAGGCACTCTCACAAAATCCCGCCAGCCGTGTCTCCAATCAACCCCCGAATCTGTTCTTGTTCCCTGATCAGACGCACTCCTTACAGTACATAGCCCTCGGTTTCTATACTTAACATGGAGCAGGGGCTGCTGACCAATCAGGACAGAGATCGCAGCAGTCAATCAGAGAACGAGGGCTCGCCCGGATAAGCAAATCAGAAGAGGGGGCCGTCTTTGGCATCTCGGACCACCCACAGTGGAATGAGATGCCAGTGAGAGGGAGATTTGAACTGGCCAACTGGAATCGCACTTACGGGGCTGGGGCTACGAAATGATTCCTTTGGCCAGACCCATACTTCCCGAGGAGTAGGCACCGCAGTGTCTCGGGGAAACAATGGCTCTGCTCCATCGAGAACCAGTTGCCCAAGCCTAAATCTCAGCCCTTCCCCGCTCACCATTGTCCGGATCCTAAATACTCCCCCCAGCCTCTGCCACGAGCTGACATTTCTCTGCGGGCAGCCCAACTAAGTGAATTACTGGTGCATCACATGGAGAAATGCCACAAACACAAGGGACTTTTTCCTGGCTTGCTAATTGTTTGGGGATCACTAACAGAAGGAAACAAGTGTTTCTCTTTACTATACAATCCCTGGTCCCCAAAACATACAGTTTCTCCCTTCCAGACATCACACAGTTATTAGCTTTTTTCTGGAAGGCGTTACACTAAACATGACATTACATTCCAGCCAATTATTGGGGTTGCAATTACAGTACAGTATGTTGTACTTTAAAGTGGTTGGACACACACTAAGATTCTATTAACTTTTCTATATTCCTGACATGTTCTGCCAGTCTTGTTTTAAGAGTTTGACAAAACACAGACAGTGCGAAACATATCAGAGTGACTTACCTGCATTCACCCATGTTGTCACCATCCAAATAAATTTGTTTTTTATTACATTTTGTGTTTTTTCCACATTTTTTTGAAAGCAATGCTCCTACTTTTTCACCATTTCCTGGATTTCTCCCTCACTGTCCAAGTTGGGTGATCTGGATATTATAGAAGAATACAGTATCTAATCTCTAAGCCTCTAAAACCTCTTACCAAGTAAAATTTGACTATTCACATAAGGGACACATGCGCTTCATTATATTGTTGTTTTAATTGTTTTATACTTGTTAATTGTTTATATTTTGTGATACAATCACTGTCCCTGTATAGGGTGGAGTGTTGGAGCTAGTGTTCTTTCCAGCCTACAGGGAGTTAATTTCCCATAGAGAAGCTAGTTTCAGCTGCAGCTAATCATGCTGGACTCCAGAATCAAAAGGATTTAAAAGTCAGGAAGTGGCCTGAACACTGAGAGACTGATTTTCTCCAGAGAAGAGGGAAGAGAGAGTTCTCCCCAGCTGGAAGAGGCTGGCACAGTCCCATAGGCTCGCTGGATGGTGGTTGTGGATCCTGCTGGGACTGCCTGGGTTGTAATCCCCGAAAGAAGGAAGGACATAAGACTGCACTGAATCAGGGATGTGCTGTCCAGGATATTGGAACTACAGAGGGATTCTATTAACTCTTGTGGGGTTGAGCCCCCAACAGAATCAGATAAGAGCTCAACATTATATTGCTGTGCCTAGAGACTGTGTATATCGTTTATATATAATAGTGCACGTTTTGGGGTGGTAACTAGCTTAGCTAGAACCCAGTTAGAAAGGGCTAAAGCTGTTGTTTAGACTTCTATGAAGGAGTTGATTTTTTTTTTTTATTTATTTTGCTTTAAAGGGACGGTGGAACAGTTATTGTATTATTTAACCGATGTAAATAAACCCTGTGAAAAGAAGTACAGAGTTTCCTGCCTTAGTATGGGATGCGAGATCCTGCCACGTGATGCAGACATCACAATTTGTATATGGTTCAAGTTTAACTTGACTTGAGTTTTTCCACTGAAAGGTTTTTTTAATAAATCTTCATATCTATTGTTTTTAGACATATGGTTGTTGTCATCTGAGGACCTTTATCTATTTCTCATTATATATAGTTTATTACTCTTCTATTATTTCATAGTACAGTCTATGCACCAGAGGTATTCTCTCTCTCCAAGTCCAGTGGTCCATTGCTGGTGATATGCGGCCCTGGTAGGCAAAGTCTTTCTGGGCACATAACTTCTGCAGTTCTAACAATATTCCTCGACATCCTGAACCTACATGGGCCACTAGAATTGATCAAAGCACCAGGTTATTCCTTTTTTTTACAAGGAGTCGACTTTCCGGGTGCTTTCCGATAAGCACCTGGGCGGATTTCTGGTCCCTCAGGGCTGATCAAACTTCTCTCAAGCCTGGGTCTATCTGTTGCAACTGGGATAGATCGGGTTAAGCCCTCCATAGTCAATTGTGTGAGGTGCCAGTATACTAAAGCTACTCCGGTGGGAGTGATCCTCAAACTCTCAGCCACTCTATTTGAGTTTGCAGTTTTTTTTATCTGTCTCTGCACTTCTTTTTGTTTGCAAAATGTGTGCACTCCAGCAGCGGAAATGTCTCTCAAATGTCCATCTTGGATCTGAGCATCCCAATGAATTTGTGACTGCACTGCATCAATATTTTGCTTCCCAGCTGGTACTTTAGGCTGAAGATGAAAGTAGCCAATGCTGACAACCGCCTGTGACACAGGGCATACAGCTTCGATGATGTTAGAATATAGGTGAGGGGATGTCTTCTGTTTGTACTACAAAAGCGGTCAATATAGGTAGTCATGTAGTTTAGCCACTACCACCCATTTCAATGACAAAGATTCTCTTTTGTGCACCGGGTAATTTCTCTTTGACACACTGATCGCTGGACACAGTATGTTTATTCTCAGTGAGGATCGCCGGTAACGGTATGTTTCTCTCAGTTAGGGTCGCTTGTCACAGTATGTTTATTCTCAGTGAGGATTGCTGGTCACAGTATGTTTATTCTTAGTGAGGGTCGCTGGTCATAGTATGTTTATTCTCAGTGAGGATCGCTGGTCACAGTATTGTCATGTTCTAAGCCTGCAGTACATATACTTTTCCACCGAGATTGCTGCTGCTCTGCTTGGTTTCTCAAGGAACATTCCAGACCATGTAACCTGACACCTCTGCACCTTTACTCACTTTCAGCCTGCCTAAATAAACTTCCTCAGCCTGTCAGTACCTGTTTATACTGGTTCCTCAGCTCCTGCTAGGTTCTTGTGGCTTACTGCTGTTGATATTGCTATTATCCTTTTCATCTCCTCGTTGCTGACCTCTGCTTGTGACCCTGATCATGCTATCTGCCACCTGCCTCCGACCTCCACTTATGACCCCGACCACACTATCTGCCGCCTGCGTCCGACCTCTGCTTGTGACCCTGTAATGCGTAGCTCACCACAAACGAAGCGCGACCGTGGTGCTGAGGTACGGAATTGTGAAATGCCAACCCACAGCCACACGGGTGTGCCTAGGATTTAGATTGGTCATACAAGCAGGTTCAGGAGTACGGAAGGTAGAGTAGTCGTTATACTTGCCGGATCTGGATTGGAGAGTAGTGGATCATTGGGGTACTTTGCCAGGGTCTGGATTGGAGAGTGGAGAGTAGTCTTTGTGAGGTTAGCCAAGGTCAGGTTTGGAGATGTCAGGATCGTCATACGTAAGCCGGGTCAGAGTACGAGAGTAGCGGAAATCCAGAGAACTAAGCAGGGTCAGGCAGCAGGGAGATCAGGAACGAGGCAGGCAGGGTACAAGGCAGGGAAGCAGGATCAAGGCAGGAGTGCAGCAAGGCACAGCGTCACCGGGAACCTGTCTTGCATATGCCACTGACGTCAATGGGTGGCGACTCCATCATGCGCCACTTGCGCACCGCGCATGTCCGTCTTTGGAGCGGGTGCGGAGACTAGGTGCGGGTCCCAAGAGGTAGGTTGATCGTGCATCGCATGCGCGCACGCGTAGTGGAAGCGCCGCGGAACCGTAAGGCCGAGTCCATAGACGGACAGGACGTGCTGAGGCGTGCGGACGCTCCGCGCTGAGCCCCTGCATCCTCAATGAGGATGCCTTGAGAGGGGGCTCACGTGAGCGTCCGCAGGCGCGCGGAGGCGCTGGAGTTTTCAGCCAAGCGCCAAGCTGTTTTTCAGCGCGCTGTCGGCTGAAAACATCCAATGAGAGCGGAGCTGTGTCAACGTCACGGCGCCGTGACGTCGGCGCCGTGACGTCGACATCAGTGCATCGCGGGCGATTGGCCCAGCGACGTCACTGCCCCGCCTCCCTCAGTCTCCCCCCGCCTCCGATCGCGGATGCTGGCTCGCCTGCATGGGCATGAAATCGCCCAGATTTTAGCAGGTGAGCCTCAGCGTCAGCGCGGCTCGGAACTCTCCACCCCTCTATGGCCCGGGCCTATCTCTTGAGTGCCAGATGCAGAAGGCTGCGGGGATGAGTTCCGGCCATCAGGATGGCGAATCCTCACAGACCCCGACCAAGCTATTTGTCGCCTGTCTCCGAAGTCTGCTTGTGACCCTGACCACGATATCTGCTGCCTGCCTCCGACCTCTAATTGTGACCCCAACCACGCTCCCTGATTTTCATGCCACAGGAATCCACTCCAGTTGAAGATGACAAGTATTGATCTTGACAAGTATGTTTATTCTCATTGAGGATCGCTGGTCACAGTATTTTTATTCTCAGTGTGGATCTGTAAGGCTTCTAGTCAAGGTTTTGGCTAGAACCCACCCTTACCTGGCTGCTGTGGATATTTTTATTACTGGCAGCCTGCTATATTGGATGCACCTGTTCAAGGGCTTAAATAGCAGCCAGTGACTTTCAGCCCCTGCCTGAGCATTGTACAGTATATGTTTCCCTTGGTTCCTTACCACTTTGGGTTTTAGTAGCTGAGTCTTCCTTATTCATGAGCCTTCCTGGTTACTGTTGATGTGCCTAGCCTGTTTCTGGGCCATCCTTGTTGGTGAGCCATCCCTGTGGCTTCATTGTTCCAGAGGCTAGCATGTTGCTGTTGTTAGCCTGTTCATTTGGATTCCCTGTTGCTGCCAAGGAACGTGACCCTGACCTCGCTGCCAGCCGCCTACCTTTACCCTTTGCCTGTTGTTTGGACTTTGCACCACTGCCGCCAGCCCTGACGTCCTGCCTGCTTACCGACTACGGATACTCTAACAGGACTCTGTCCCTGGCTGTGGTCAGTTAATTTGCATCCCTACCTCAGCCCTGTGGGTCCGCTTGCTGATCAGAAACGAGCACCGTCACATAATGTTCAAGCCACATACTGACCCCGCTGAGGTGGGGAGAGTGCTTGCCCTACGGGGCCAAATCCTGGATAGGCACTTCGCACTTCGCCCTCCTTACTACGTGGGACAGTGTAATCGCTTCCATCACCTCCAGCTTGCAAATACATGCTAACATTCTCTTCTTGCACATCCTGGCTGAATTTTAATTGGCACCTTCCCCTCTCCCCCCCTTCAGCAAGCTAACCTGTCATTCCAGGAGCCAAAAGATTAATTTTCCACAGCTCCTGTTTCAAGGTCAAGTACACCTCTCACTGTTTCCTCTGCAGTAAGTGCTGTAACCCTTGATGAATCTAAGAATCCTGTTTCAAAGTCATGTCACCCTTTCTCTGACTCTCCTATAGTACCTGTTGTAACCCTTTATAGTTATAAAGCCCCAGATTTAAAAGCAGGTTCCCCTTTTTTTGACTCTCCTATAGTACCTGCTGTAACCCTTGCTAGTTATAAGGCCTCAGATTTAAAAGCAGGTTCCCCTTTCTCTGACTCTTTTGTAGTATTTGATATACCTATCATTAATACTAAAACTCTTGCTTTAAAGTCAAGTTTCCCTTTCTCTGATTTGTTTACAATGTCTGAGGTTCCTCTGACTGTTTCTAAGGCTCTTGCCATAAAGTTTCCCATAGTATCTGGTATACCTAATGTGGATCTCAGACACCCACTTCAGAAACCAGCAGATCTTTCACTAATGTCCCCACTTGGTTAAATATACCTAGTTCTGATGTTTCCAAGACAAGTGCCGCGACTGCTGGGTTCCATGCAATGTTTGATAACCCCATCTTTTTTTTCTAAGTTTCATGCCATAAAATCCCCCATAGGATCTGGTATACCTATTGTTTCCCAGACCCCCACTTCAGAGACAAGAGTACATTTCTCTGATCCCTTTGCAGTACCTAGAGTAACCACTGCTGATTCTCAGACAATCATTTCAGAGGCAGCATATCTTTCACTGACTGCTCTGCAGTGCCTGTTATAACATTGAGGACTCTGCGACTCCCATTCCAAGGACAAGTTTAAGTATCACTGATTTTTCAGCAGCGCCTGAGGTACTTATTACTGACTCTAAGATTCCTACAGCACAGGATAGCTTTCCCCTCACTGGTTTCTCTACAGTACCTTATGTAACTCTTCATGAGTCTGGGACTCCACTCCAAAGGCAAGTTTAAGTCTTGCTGATTCTTCCGCAGTGTTTGAGGTACCCCTTACTGACTCAAAGACTCCTGCTTCAAGGTCAGGTTTACCTCTCACTGGTTTTCGTCTAGTACCTGATGTCCTTACTGATTCCAGGGCTCCCACTTTTAAGACGGATTTACTGCTTACTGATCCCTGTGTAGCCCCTGACATGTCATTTCCTGATTTCATGGCGTCCCCTTCAAAGACAAATGCACCCCTCTTGGACTTCCCTGCAGAGCTTGATATAATCTTTCCTATTTCCTGTGCTCCCGCTGTGGAGACGGGTGTACTTCTTCAGTTACTGGTGCTTCCTCTGTGGATTCTGGGGGCCCCACGGCAGAGATAAGTTTCTGGATAATGGACCAGGCCAGAATTTGGAACCAGGTAAAGTGATCAGCTCATATGCAAGCAAAAACAATAAGGCAACATGATGGACATACTGTATTGCTGAGGTTGAAAAACTCCTCATCATATGTCTGGAAGATCAATCACAACATTGTGTGCCCATTAGTTTAACCATAATTCAAGACAAGGCTTTGAATATTTTTGAGGACATTATGCACCAGCATGGAGAAGGGTCCAAGGATGAAACTATGACTGCTAGTAAGGGCTGGCTGGTTTATGCATTTTAAAAACAGGGCAAAACTTGCATAACATTAAAGTGACCGGGGAAGCTGCTAGAGCTGATAAAGAGGCAGCTAAAACGTTCCCTGCTAAATTAGCAACAGTTATAGAGGATGGTGGCTATTGCGCTCGTCGAGTGTTCAATGTTGACGAGACTGGGCCCTACTGGAAGAAAATGCCCAGTAGAAGCTACATTGCAAAAGAGGAAACATCTCCGCCTGGTTTTAAAGTTGCCAAAGATAGTCTGACTCTTCTGCTTGGATCAAATGCTGCTGCTGATTTAAAGCTAACACCTTTGCTCGTTTACCATGCAGAAAACCTTAGGGCATTTAAGGATTATGCAAAGCCAACGCTTCCAGTGATTTGGAAGTCCAGCCGTAAGGCACAGGTATCAGGGAGCCTTTTTAAGGACTGGTTCAAACACCATTTTGTTCCTGTTGCTGTGGAATTATATTGCAAGATGGAAAATCTTGCATTTAAACCATTGCTACTCCTGGCCATCCTGTGTTCCTGGACAACTTGCATCCAAACATTATGGTGGTGTTCATGCCCCCCAGACCACCTTATTCATCCAGCCTATGGATCAGGGGGTTATTGCTTCCTTCAAGGCTTACTATCTTAGGTGAACATTTGCCCAGGCCATCAGGGCAACTGATGAGGAAGGAGGTCCTACCTTAAAAATATTTTGGAAGGGTTTCAATATTCTGCATGCAGTGGAAAACATTGCAGAGGTACAGCATGGAATAAGGTGAAACAACCCAATTTAAATTATGTTTGGCATAAATTGTGCCCTGATTTTGTCTCTTATTTCCAAGGCTTTACAGAGACAGTTGCAGTGGTTACTGAAAGTGGGTTAAGATCTCAACTTAGAGGTGGAAACAAAGGATATTGAGGAGTTGCTGGCATCACATTTTAAAGTGTTTAGCAATCAAGACCTGCTGCAATTAGAACAGCAAAAAATTGCAGATGAAGAGGTAAAACAATCTGTATCACCACATTACACACACATCCTTCTTTTAAAAAATAAAATAAACATGCAAACATACGTGTAGTGGTGTTCCCCTGAGCCTCTCTTTTCTTGTACCTAGCTGCGAGTGCTGTAGGGACAAGCGGCAGGTCAGCTGGTCCTTCAGGAAGGTGGGGGTCGAGTAGGCAGCATTCGGGTGTCACAGAGGCTCCACGGCGGACCAAGAAGCACAGGGCGCCGCAATGTTGGATCATTGCGCATGCGCAGTATATATGTGTGGCGGGGAGCTCCTGGAAGGTCGCGCATGCGCTGGGTAAGCGCGCGAAAGGCTGGCCAATAGGGAGGAGGCTCTTAGCCGGAACTACAACTCCCATGAGCCTTAGTAAGGTCAGATGGAGCTCAGGAGACAATAGGAAGGCAAGGATTGGGGAGAGGCAGGAAAGGGAAGCTAGCTGCGGAGACCACGCTAGCCAGTGCATCCTGGGGAAGCAAGGGGAGAGAAGGTGTGTGTTGCAGGGGGTCGGTGACCCACTGCAAAGGCCAGAGATTCCCCTTCGGCCCCAGTGCAGGCCCTGATTCACCACAAGCTTCTGGTACTGCAGGGAACGGCCACAGATAGAGACAGCATACCCTTTACTGAGATCAGTAGATAGGGACACAGTGTCTTCGTGTGCTGCTGTGAGAGTGGTGGTTTGGGATCAAGCTGCTGGACTCAAGTAAAGACTCGTGGGAGACTACGCTGGATCGGCGGATCCTTTGCGAAGTACAGTTACCGGCTGCTGGAGCAGTCGGAAGGTATTATACTAAGTGCACAAACACCGGTACCTGCAGGCGCTGATCCCGCTGATATGATTACCATATCCCATTTTTCCTTTTGTGAGAAGCTGAGCACCAGCATTTTTTCCTAGATTGGAAAGTTTACTTTCAGAAATCTATGCAGACAGCACTATTGGCCCTGTGCAGAAGTCCCTGCAGACAGGACTATCGGGCCTGTGTGTTAGTAAGAAGCTGCAGCATTCAGGCCACATCCCTAAAGGGTCATCAACTCATTAGTGAGCTGCTAATATGCAGCTGATTGATCATAATGTACAAGTAACTGTAAGAATAGGAAGTGTGTCATGTTAATTATTGTATATGATACATTGATACATTTTAACACTTATTGAAATGTGTTTACGTGAAAATACAGCACTACTACTCACTAATTAAAAAAACGTGTTTGTGTGTCAAATTGTGCGAGTTCAAACCGCAGCAGTTTTACAGAACATGCCATCCCCACAAGCATTCGCGTTATTAGCAAATAACAATGATGGTTATAGATCTTGTGATAGAAACATTTATATACATGCTGCAGGAATGCGTGTTTTTTTTTAATGCTGACAGGATTGCTACATGGACATTTAGATCCAAAGCATTACATACTGTACATGTGATTAAACAACAGGATCTCTAAGTCCATTTAAGTAGGCAAATGTAATACACTGCATGGTTCTAATTAAGTAAATATTATTTTTCTAATTAAAAATCAATTATGAACATTTTTTGCTAACATTTTCTGGTCACATACAGTATTCTTATGACTTCTAAATACACTGTTGTATGGATTTGTGTAGGGAACATTTAAACATTACATTTGAATAAATCAGGTAACCATAAACATACAAGAAAAAATATTTTGAATCAATCTATCGCGCACGTGGCATCCTGTACTGGAGCTGGTTCTACAGGAGAGGCATCATCTATTTCAGGAGTGGTCAAATCCAGTCCGCAAGGGCCAACAACTGGTCATTTTTTAAAGGATATCCCTGCTTCAGCACTAGTGGCTTAGTCAGCGTCAGTCGTTGACCGAGCCACTAATTAAGCCACCTGTGCTGAAGCAGCGATGTCCTTAAAACTTGACCTGTTGGTGTCCCGTGAGGAGTGAGGATTTTGTCACAGGAGTGAGAAGCCGAGGCCTGAGTCCATATCAGCCTCACCTAATATAAATAGAACAACATCTGCAATTCATTACAAATAATAATAGTTATTGTTATACACTATTTTTTTTTCTGCAAGTACCTGCAAATATTTGTTACTAAATTGTGTTTTTTGTGCCAGTAGATGTAACAGGATAGTAACAAAGCTTACCTAAATTAAGCTTACCTATGTGCAAGCCACCCGTTACAGTACCAGCTTCAAAATCTGTAAACACAGAAGACTGGCGCAGAATGTGCCAATCCTGGCATGACCCTAGGAATCCAGCGAACACAATCATGACGTGCACACGTGCATTCCACGCCCACCTGCATGTTAAGGGATAGATGCTTATGGAGGTTGTGAAAGATCTCCTTCCTGTCGTGTGGTGGTGCAAGCAGCATCTAGAAGGCCCGCTAGGTGATAAAAGCCTAAGTTAACGTCCTGAAACTCTGGTCTAGGATATTTATCGGGACCAAATAACCACCGACATTTAGCCGCAACTCACCAAACCATCGGGACACTCAGTCACTTCGCCGCTAAGGTAAGTTGAATGGAACTAGAACCAACTTACTAAATCTGACCCAAGTCCATGAAAATAAACCCCTGCAACCAGGTAAGTTAGTATGTAGTTAGCATGTTACAAATATGTATTTATCTGCATATTTCAAATATACATTGGGGCCTATTGTCGTAGCTGTGAGAAGTGCATATGGATATTTATTTATTTATAAAATATGTTACCAGGAATTATAGGCTAAAGCAGTAAAATTCAGGGCATTATTGAAAACCAATCAGCTTTCAGAACAGCTGAGACAGGGCAGGGGATTGGTTTGAATTAAGTGAAAGCTCTGAGACATGGCAGGGAATTGGTCAAAATGTATCAGCCACGGTTTGACTCCTCCCCCTCCCGAGCTGACTGAGATTTTCTGAGCAGATTTAATTGAATTAGAGAGACTGCAAAGAAGTAAGTGTGTTGTGTATAGAGGTGCAGTATTGTCTATAGAGGTGCAGTGTTGTGTGTGTGTGTGTGTGTGTGTATGTGTGTGTATATGTGTGTGTGTACACAGAGGGGACGGCAGTGTGTGGATATAGATATCTGCAGTGTAAGCGTATATAGAGGTGGTTTCATGTATTTACGATTTTATTTGAATAAAAAAATCTATTTAACTATACAAAAGTGTCTGTTATTTATGAAATAAGCCTACATTTAGCCTATAAGAGTAATAATCCCCTCAGAACAGGCATTACTGGCCAATAATGCCCTGGCTGGGTTAAAGTCCCTCGGCTTCGCCTTGGGCCTTCAACTCTTCCAGCCAGGACATTATTGGCCAGTAATGCCCTGTTCTTCAGGGATTATTACTTAAGTAATAAATTGAGAGTTACCCCTTGTTTTCAAGTATGTCCTGGGCTTAGAGTTAAATCACAAATAATACATGGTTACAAATACAGTTACATAAGTGAACAGGGTATACATTATATACAAGAAATTGCATGCACACTTAACGATAATATATATTATGGGCGTATGTAAAAGCTACAGACCAGATTAAAATGTGAGACAGCAGGGAGACTTCCGGTGACGTCACCACGGATGGCTGACTAGGTGAAGAGCTCTCGACACCCTCAGAAGAAAAAAGCAGAAAGCGCAATCCCCCCCACACCAAACCGCCCGATTTCAGCTCCCACTATAGTACCCAACACAGGCGAGATGGCGGCCAAGTCAAAAAAGAGCCAGAACAAAGTCGGCAAGTTCTTTGCCCCTGCGCCGCGCCGTGCAGGGCTGGAGCTGAACCCGGACTCCCAAGATGGCGCGGAGGAGCCAGAGCACGCGGCGCTCTGCGAGCTTCAAGAGCTGCTTGACTCAGACCCCCCCTTCCTCAATAAACAGTTTTTTGACTCCTTGATCCTCAAAATGAGGAGAGGGGTGCAGGAGGACACAGAGAAGGCCCTGCAAAGTATCAGAGCAGACCTGGGAGCCCTCTCTGGGAGAACTGATGAGCTGGAGGCCAAAATCGAGGGGGGTCCCAGTCTGAGACCCAGGAAGAAGTTGAGAGATGCAAAGCAATCAGGGACCTCCAGAACGCTCTGTAGGATCTTGAAAACCGCGAAAGGAGGCAGAACATACGCCTCAGAAACAAACCTGAAGAAATCTCCCACGAGGACCTGCAAGCCTTCCTCTGCGAGTTTTCCTCCAGCTGGTGCCAGGCCTCTCCGAGCATGAGCTCCTTATGGATCGGGCCCACCGTGCCCTAGGCCCAAAGCCCACACACACCACCCCCCCACACACACACACCACCCCCCCACACACACACACACCACCCCCCCCACACATACACACACACACACACACACACACACTGACATACATACACACTGACTGACTGACTTACACACTGACTGACACACATACACACAATGACTGACACACATACACACACTGACTGACACACATACACAAAAGGAATTCACACTTAGTGCAAATAGCTAATACAGGGGATGTGTGCCGAGCACGCGCATTATAAGTCAAATTTATTTGCGTTTTGTCAATGAAATTGTATTTTGATTTTTAATTAAAACATCACCAATACAAATACAATTTCTGTGACAAAAGTCAAAGAAGTTTCACTTACTATGCGCGTGCACAGCACACACAGCTTTTTTTTTTTTTTTTTTTCCTCAGAAAAGAAAACGGTTAATGGGGGGATTTCGATGGATAATATTGAACTGTATGCTGATGTTTTCCGGCCGTACAGTATACTGTGTAATAAACCCGAAAAAATAAAACTATGCATTTTTTCTACATGTTCAGTATCGTTTCATTATGTGTCTTCCACAGTATACTGTACAGTGGTATACAGTGCCAAACATCTATGGGCAAAAATAATTTTATTTCTAGGTGCCCTAGAACAAAAGTTCCCACGCCAATTGTCCGTGAACTTGACCAAGGCCCTAAGTAGTTCCCATTATATAAATGTAATGTTGTAATATACAGTAAATATAAATATACATCCTATATACAGTATACGTTGTAAGATTAATTGAAATATACAAAAAATGTATACAGCTGTACTATATATATAAATAGACAAAATATATATACTGTTGTACTATAAATATAAATATACAAAATAAATATACTGTTTTAATATAAATATAAATATACATCCTAAAAATACCGTTGTAAGATTAATTGAAATATACAAAAAATGTATACAGCTGTACTATATATATAAATAGACAAAATATATATACTGTTGTACTATAAATATAAATATACAAAATAAATATACTGTTTTAATATAAATATAAATATACATCCTAGATATACCGTTGTGAGATTAATTGAAATATACAAAAAATGTATACGGCTGTACTACAGTATAAATATGTTGTAATATAAATCAACAGAAATAACAACAGTATTACAGTAGATACAGAACTGTACTGTAGATGTACAGTACAGTTTTCTATATATTTTTTTTGTTAAGTTTTATAAATATACTTACGTGCTAGTTACCCTTGGTGCCTTTTTGCGGCCTCTGTTTTTTCCGTATGCATGATACTGTAGCTCACGGTGGCTGCTGGCACAACGAGGCCAGAAGTAGCTAACCAGCATTGGATATTTGCAATTCGGTGTCCGCTCGTGTACATCTCCTTCATTCGCATGCTGAGATCCTTGGAAATCTTTTTAACAGGCATTGCTGCGAGTAGAAAGAAATACTGTAGAATACAAACACAAGAATGTATATTCGATGTTTAGTCGATGTATATTCTATGTGCAGTGAATCCACAAAATGGATGGTGTATTTATACGTTAATGACTCACATTTGAGTACGCCCACTTTCAACACCTGTACCTGGCCGCCATGCATAAAAGGTCACACACTTTGCATAGCCCACCACTCGCTGATCTTTATCTGAGATTGCCCTTGTCCAGATACTGTACTGCATTGTGCCACCCGCTTCCATGGAGCATCCCCGTTTCTATGGACGCAAGAACACTCTCACCTCTGCCGTGCCTGTCACGCTGAAAAAGAGAAAGGCAGCAGCCGTTTCCACGCCAAGGCCAAAGCGACAGGCTAAGGCCAATAAAGAAAACCTTCTGCTGACCCCAAAGGCTAAGGGTTTTCTTAGACGTCAGCCTCATTACACTGGCGACACACTTTATTCGAGCTCGGCTAGTCCCACGAATTCGGGTATACCCGGGTGTATTGAGGTTTGTGACTGTTTTCTGCCCGAGTATATTGGGTTATTTTCCAGGCAGGGATTGAAGCATTTTATTCCCGCTGGCTGCAATACTGCACAGTATATATATATATACTGCATTACAATTTATGAATTTATGCCATCTGGTAGACACGCGAAGCATTGCAGCCTATTAAATCCTAATCATTATCATTTAACAGATCAGCCGCCCGTCAGCCAGGCATGAACCCAGGCTGGGAAGGCAAACGCAACGGGGCTTGTCAGAGGTGAGGAGCGGCGCATTCCAGGTATCTGCCAGGTACATACTGGGTATTTGCTCTAATAAAGTGTGTCGGTGCAGTATGTGAAGAAGATTTACGGTCATACGCTCTCTACACAAAATGAATGGCAGCCAACCCATCGGACCCGCAGACCACTTCCTCCCATATGCTTCGACGACTCTGCTGTAGCTGTCCCGGAAATCCCGGAAATCTTCATCCCGTCTTCTCCACCCCCATCTTCTCCGGTTCCATCTGATGACGCTGCCGCCTCTGAAATCCACGGGTCACTGTCTCCTTTGCGCTTAGACGACTCTGCTTCTCGCCCGGAAATCCAACGGTCACCTTCTCCATTCCTCTTTGACGATGCTGCCGCTTCTCCTCTACCGGGTATCCACAGGTCCCCTCCTCCACTCTCCATCGATGCTGCTTCTGTCCAGGGAACCCCCATCTCATCCTCCATTGCACCCATCCCCCCAGATGTCCACACGCCATGCACAAGCAGCTCATTAGACCGGATCCTGAATGGGATAACTGGGGATCTCCCCGGGAACTCTATTGTGCTGGCAAAGATAGATCTGCTTCTGGAGACCATGTTAAATGTGGAGCAAAGGATGCTACAAATGGACCAACGGATGCTACAAATGGAACAACGGATGGATCAACGGATGGAGAAGATAGAGGCTGACATAGCGGGCATACATTATTTGCTCGGTGTTAATGCCCCTGTTTCCCCAACGCCGGAGCAGGGGGGTGACATGGATGTGATGAATGGGACATTCGACCCACTTCCATCACCAAGCGCACCCCCATCACCAAGCGTCCCCCCTCCACCAGAAGATGTAATGTGCATGTATGCCATTGAGGAGGACATGACAACCCCGTCAAGACCACGCCAGGAGACAACCCGGAGACCATGACCGGAGGAAAGCTTCCTCCCAGACAACCTACCATCGCCCGTCGCCTCAAGTACACCTGCTCCCAATAGACCTACACCCGCTCGCATCGAAACAGTGCCCGACATCACCCTGTGCGATCTGCCACCGGCGCTCAGGGAGAAGTATAGGGTGAGGAGTGCTGTTGTACCCCACAAATATGCCTTGATAATTTTTAAGCACCATGTTCCCTACACGTTGTACTGCGAGTGGGTGTTCAAAGTGAACTACGATGGGAATCGCCAAAAAAAGGCGCTTCCTGCCAATTTAAGGAAAAAAATTGTGGAAGAATTGCGGCGCTTTTATCCAGTTACAGATCCTGTAATGAAAGGCGTTAGAGACTGCATTAATGGCGTTTTGCGCCATGCAAGGAATCGGCCCTGGATGGACAATGTGGAGGACTTTCAGTGAGACCATACTGTTGTGCTGAACTGTATTGTACTGCACATGTTTTGCCCTACAGTACCTGCTGTACTTAAACAAAGGAGATGTTGTTGTGTGTTTTTTTTACACAGGACATGCACAACTCCAGTCCCTGAGGGCCACAAACAGGCATGGTTTTCAGGGTTGCCCTGAAAACCTGCCCTGTTTGCTGCCCTCTAGGACTGAACTGGTGCAGGTCTGACTGACAGTTTTGCACACCATCCCACTGTACTGTACTGTATACAGTACTGTGTTTCTTTAAATTTCCAGGAAGGTGTTCAAGAGATGATCACCAGAAAGGTTCCCAAGTAAGTTGCACTCAGCCTATTGTTTATTTGTACTTATAATTAAACAGTAGGTGTCCTAAGGTTGCTTATGTTTTACAAACACCAAGGAGATAAGTACATAGGGAAATATTAAAAATTAAAATCATTTTATTAAACTCATCTATCAGAAAAAAAACCCAAATAAACTATATTTTAAAATTCTCTTGCTTCTCTTTAAAACACAGTAAGTACTAATGGTTTACCAATGATAATTATATCGTAATCGTTTGGTTATCACACAGTCACCAGACGCTAATGTATGTAGAAGTGAACAACGCCCTATTAATGGGTTTTTCACTCTCAGTTGTACAAAGTATCAATCATAGTTGCACAAAATGTCAATGTCTGAAATGGAATACTTGTCTCAATAATGGATGGTTACTAATGTAACCCTGCTAAGTTACAAACACAGCAGTAATCAGAACACAGCACATATACTGTTATTTCTTACAGAAGGTAAGTATCAGTATATATAGTATATTATGTAGGACTGTGAACTAACTCGGTAGGCTGCCCCTAGGGTCAATGCAGCCTTACTAAGAATTCTTACTATTGCTGTCTTAGCTATGTAATTAGCATCCATAAACAAAATATAATGCAAATGCGGTTCTGATCTCACACGGGTAAAACAAGGGGTTAATGCCTTGTAAGCACAAATACAATGTTAGCACCAGGTGATACGTTTGCACTTGGTAACGTGTAGGACTGTGAGCTAGCTATGTAGGCTGCCCCTAAGGTCAATACAGCCCTGCTAGGAATTATATATATTTAATTCTCACTGTTTTTGTCTTAGTGCAGATGTGACTCTGATCTCACATGAATAATGAAAAGGGTAAGTGCCTTCTCCACACATATATACATACAATAATAGTACCATGTGTTTTAACCCAGGTCAGGCTTTTTCATATGAGTCAGTAATTGCACTTGGTAATGCACAGATACAGATTTATACAACCGTGTTTGCTCCGCGTCTCTGCATCCAGCGTCTAGTAGCTGTTGAGCATGCTGTGTGAAGCAAGTTCCTCCGTGACGGCTGATGTCATCGGTGATCGCGTCGCCTAACTGCCCTACCGCTGTTTCATGCCGTGGACCGGCACTTCTTCAAGGGGGGAGGAGTGTGTTTCTTTAATAAAGGAGATGTTACTTAAAATGTTTCAACATTGTATTTGTAAATAAATGTTTTTGAACTGACTGCACCAATAAAAGATTTCTCTCACTGTACTGTGCATTGTTTCTATTTGCTCCTTAGATAGTACTGTATAACAAAATACAGAGTAACAAATGTAGATGCTTGCTGCACTGTTTTTTTACTGCCTGGTCACGCAATTGGCTTAGGAACTAGGGAAATTGGCATGGGAACTTCTGTTCTAGGGCACCTAGAAATAAAATTATTTTTGCCCCCAGATGTTAGGAACCCCCTCACTTGACCCCAACAGGGTCCGAGCAGTAATGGTGGCGAGGAGGGTCCTAGCATTGAGCGTAATGGCGGCCAAAGCTTTCAACCGGCTAAGTCAGAATAAGCAGAAACCTGGAACCAACAAGTCCGGTTCTGTTCAACCTAGAGGGCCCATATTCGGTCACCATATAGTCCTAGTTGTGGCAGGATTGCATGGCAAATTGCGACCCTCTCGTGGCAACAGAACGGAGTCAGGGTAATGGTGAATTTCAGGTTTCTGTAATTGACTTGCATGGCAGAAAAAAAGCCACTTTGGTAATGTGCTTTTAAATTGTCTTTTGTTATCTCCGGTTCCGGGGGTCATGCAAAGCTGACATTTTGCCATTATGGCAAGGGTCCTTCCGCATGAGGACCAGGCGACTTTCAACCCGCTCAGACCCACAGAACGTGTTATTTTACATTATATTTATATATTTATATATTTTTATTTTAAAGATATTAACGAATGTACTGTATTTAATTTAAAACATGTGACTGTAAACCATACTGGCTGACACTGTATTTCATCAGGGTGTGAAAACATGTATCAGTTTACGCTCAATTCTCACAGTGCTGTGCACATCACAGTCAGATTTACATTTAAAATTCGAGAGGGTATTTTCCAAAGCAGGCCTCTAAGGGTTGGGGTAGGGAGATGGTGTGATTAGACGCAGGCGCACTGAGGCTTTGGATTAAGAACACAATGGCAATATGCAGAAGGTTAATGACCCAGTAGTGAGAGGGGGTTGTCAGGATAGAGTGACTCAGACCTTTGACGCTTGGCTAGGGAGGGATTAAAAACTCTGGAGGTGTGTGGCTGAAATAGTTAGCAGCAAGCACTGTAATTTCAAAAGGCAGTTCATCATAATAATTTGACGAATAAACCCCCAAAGACAAGCCCCAAATACAGTACATAAAAAGCAAGTTACTTTAACTCCCTGTGCCCCATGCACCAAAAACAAACAGATTTTATACACAGTACAGTATATATACTGTATACTGTATTATAAAGTAATATTCATACAGTGTAAACGTCCATTTTTCAGGTATCTCCATGTTTTGCAAAAGTTTCTCCGAATTCAATGTGGCAGAAGAATGTAATAAAGGCTGCAGTACTGTATGTATTACTGTGTGTTGATGGTTATAATTGCTGTGCACTTGAAATGTTTCAACATTGTTCAGTATTTGTAAATATTTTTTTTTGAACTGAGTGCACCAATAAAAGAACATGTTCATTTCTCTCACTGTACTGTGCATTGTTTCCATTTGCTCCTTAGATAGTACTGTATAACAAAATACAGAGTAACAAATGTAGATGCTTGCTGCACTGTTTTTTTACTGCCTGGTCGAGCAATTGGCGTAGGAACTAGGGAAATTGGCATGGGAACTAGGTCAATTGGCGTGGGAACTTCTGTTCTAGGGCACCAAGAAATAAAATTATTTTTGCCCCTAGATGTTAGGAACCCCCTCACTTGACCCCAACAGGGTCTGAGCAGTAATGGTGGTGAGAAAGGGTCACTCCGGCGAGGAGGGTCCTAGCATTGAGCGTAATGGCGACCTAAGTCAGAATGAGCAGAAACCTGGAACCCACAAGTCCAGTTCTGTTCAACCTAGAGGGCCCATATTCGGTCACCATGTAGTCCTAGTTGCGGCAGGATTGCATGGCAAATTGTGACCCTCTCGTAGCAACAGAACGGAGTAAGGGTAATGGTGAAGTTCAGGTTTCTGCCATTGACTTGCATGGCAGAAAAAAAAACACTTTGGTAATGTGCTTTTAAACTGTCTTCTGGTATCTCCTGTTCCGGGGGTCGTGCAAAGCTGACTTTTTGCCACTATGGCAAGGGTCCTTCCGCATGAGGACCAGGCAAATTTCAACCCGCTCAGACCCACAGAACTGTTTTTTTTACATTATATTCGCGCAATTGGCGTGGGAACTACTTAGGGCCTTGGTCAAGTTCACGGACAATTGGCGTGGGAACTTCTGTTCTAGGGCACCTAGAAATAAAATTCATTTTGCCCCCAGATGTTAGGAACCCCATCACTTCACCCCAAAAGGGTCCGAGCATTTACAGTGCTGTACTTTAAAATAAATTAAATATGCAATTTTACTATTACTGCGGGCGCACAGACTGTGTAGGTTGAACCGCGAAGGTATTAGACTTCAAACACAACAGCTCACAAACGCCCCCATGTGTTTTTACATGGCATTGCAGTATTGCAGCCAGCGGGAATAAAATGCTTAAATCACAGCCGGGAAAATAACGCAATACACTCCGGGCGAAAACGATACAAAACCGAACATCACCGGGATATACCCAAATTTGCGGAACTAGCCGAGTTAGAATAAAGTTGGTCGCCACTGTATCATGCATACGGAAAAAACAGAGACCGCAAAAAGGCACCAAGAGTAACAAACGCGTAAGTATATTTATAAAACTTAACAAAAAAAAATAATATAGAAAACTGTACTGTACATCTACAGTACAGTTCTGTATCTACTGTAGTACTGTTGTTATTTCTGTTGATTTATATTACAACATACTGTACAGTAGTTTGTCTATTTATATTTACAGTACAGCTGTATACATTTTTTGTATATTTCAATTAATCTTACAACGGTATATATGTGATGTATATTTATATTTATATTACAACAGTATATTTATTTTGTATATTTATATTTCTAGTACAACAGTCTATATATTTTGTCTATTTATATTTATAGTACAGCAGTATACATTTTTGGTATATTTCAATTAATCTTACAACGGTATATATAGGATGTATATTTATATTTATAGTACAACACAACAGTATTCATTTTTTGTATATTTATATTTACTCTATATTACAACATTACATTTATATACATTTTATATTGCTGCATATTAATAAAACAATATAATTTCTTTACATTGTAGGGTGACAACTCTTCTGGTGGACAAAATAAGTGAGGAGAATGATGAGAGGAGTGCATTAAGGGTTAAAAACACTCTGCAGGAAAAGCACAATCTGACTGTCCGAGACCAGCATAAAGAAGATGAGACGCAGCATTGGATGGAAATATGGACGTGTGAGGTTAGTACTGGACAGTACAGGAGGTAAAAGTGTTGTTTAGCAAACTGTACTGCACTGTACCGCTAAAAAAAATTATTCCTTGTCATTACAGAGCGTACCCCATGATACGGGACGCAAACAAAATCAAAAGATTGGTCCAGGCCCAGGCATGGATCGACAGCGGGGAGACTTTCCAGGATTGCATCTTCACTGATGAGTCTACTGTGTCGCTGGAGAGATTTGCAAGCTTTGCGTTCCACAAAAAAGGCCGCATATCTTTGAAGCCGCGGCAAAAACACCCTGTGAAGCTGCATGTGTGGGGTGCCATCTCTAGGCGTGGACCGGGATGCATTGTCATCTTTGAAGGTAAAATTTATCAAATATAATGTCGCCTAATGCACTGTACTTGACTAGTGTTGCCTTACCGTATGCACTGTACTGTACTATTGTGCAGTTTTTTGAGCACTTTTCTTTTCTTGCTATAGGAATCATGAATAAAGCTTACTTCCAAGACAACATTGTGCCCGAGATAGTGCAATACATCACACTTGACTTTCCCAATGGTCACCGCTTCTACCAGGACAACGATCCCAAGCACACCGCGTCAACGGCGCATATCCTTGAGCGCGGCATCAACTGGGTGAAGACGCCAGCGGAGTAAGTGCAGTAGACCGTGTCCCATTTTTGTTCCCCACTGTTTTTAGCTCTTAAACCAATTGTCCTTTCTTTCCAATGACAGATCGCCAGACTTCAATCCGATCGAAATGGTCTGGCTTCAGCTGAAGGACCATATCCGGAAAGTGGCGAGAGACCTCCAAAAAGGACGAGTTGTTGAAAGGCATACTGAGTTTTTGGAATGATGTACTCACCGTGGAACGCTGCAATAAATATATAGACCATATTGCCACTGTGTTGCCCATTGTCATCATGCGTAATGGGCAAGCATCAGGAAAGTAGTACAGTGCTGTAGTATTGTAAGTACAGTATGATACAGGTAAGTATGGCACAGATTTTTTCTTTCCAGATAGTCAGAGTATACAGTAGTTCCAGTATACAGTACAGTAGACTAGTTTGACAGTACTACAGTAACTGCCTACTAACTGCTCCATTTTTTTCTTTCCAGAGAAAGCTGCACCAGCCACCTACAGTAGTTCTGCCATAATACAGTACAGTACGCACATACAGTACAGTACAGTAACTGAACTAAGATTTTGTTTTCTTGTCGTTCCAGGAAAAAGGGTGGCCTAGGGGGAGATGGGGGCGTTGTGTCCCATCAAATCTGCGTGTACAGTCAAATGTACAGTATATAAAGAGCAGTAATGATGTACACAAAACCTCTCCTCTCTCAATGAACTACTGTACTGCAGACAGAATGAGGAAAAGATAAAGAAGGAAAAATAATATTACTATACAGTATATACAGTAGCATATATATTATACAGTACATTACAGTACTGTATATAGTATTAAATCATATTCTTATAAATGTGCATTACTCATGTTTCCCCATGTTTTACAAATGTAAAGAACTTAATAAAGACTGCATTATGTATTATTCTCTGGAGGTGTGTGGCTGAAATAGTTAGCAGCACTGTAATTTCAAAAGGCAGTTCATCATAAAAATAATTTAATAAAGGCTGCAGTGTGTATTATTGTGTGTTGATGGTTATTATTGCTGTGCACTTGAAATGTTTCAACATTGTACAGTATTTGTAAATAAATGTTTTTGAACTGACTGCACCAATAAAAGAACATTTTCATTTCTCTCACTGTACTGTGCATTGTTTCCATTTGCTCCTTAGATAGTACTGTATAACAAAATACAGAGTAACAAATGTAGATGCTTGCTGCACTGATTTTTTACTGCCTGGTCACGCAATTGGCGTAGGAACTAGGGAAATTGGCGTGGGAACTAGGTCAATTGGCGTGGGAACTTCTGTTCTAGGGCACCTAGAAATAAAATTATTTTTGCCCCCAGATGTTAGGAACCCCCTCACTTGACCCGAACAGGGTCCGAGCAGTAATGGCGGTGAGAAAGGGTCACGCCGGCGAGGAGGGTCCTACCATTGAGCGTAATGGTGGACAAAGCTTTGAACCGGCTAAGTCAGAATGAGCAGAAACCTGGAACCCACAAGTCCGGTTCTTTCAAACTAGAGGGCCCAGATTCGGTCACCATGTAGTCCTAGTTGCGGCAGGATTGCATGGCAAATTGCGACCCTCTCGTGGCAACAGAACGGAGTCAGGTTAATGTTAAAGTTCAGGTTTCTGCCATTGACTTGCATGGCAGAAAAAAAGCCACTTTGGTAATGTGCTTTTAAACTGTAATTTTGGATCTCCGGTTCCGTGGGTCGTGCAAAGCTGATATTTAGCCACTATGGCAAGGGTCCTTCCGCGTGAGGACCAGGCGACTTTCAACCTGCTCAGACCCACAGAACGGGTTATTTTACATTATATTTATATATTTTTATTTTAAAGATATTAAAGAATGTACTGTATTTAATTTAAAACATGTGACTGTAAACCATACGGACTGACACTGTATTTCATCAGGGTGTGAAAACATGTATCAGTTTACGCTCAATTCTCACAGTGCTGTGCACATCACAGTCAGATTTACATTTCAAATTCGAGAGGGTATTTTCCAAAGCAGGCCTCTAAGGGTTGGGGGAGGGGGATGGTGTGATTAGACGCAGGCGTACTGAGCGTTTGTAGCTGGGCTAGGGGTGGATTAATAACACAATGGCAATATGCAGAAGGTTAGCCACCCAGTGGTGAGAGGGGGTTGTTAGGATAGGGTGACTCAAACCATTGACGCTTGGCTAGGGAGGGATTAAAAACTCTGGAGGTGTGTGGCTGAAATAGTTAGCAGCACTGTAATTTCAAAAGGCAGTTCATCATAAAAATAATTTAATAAAGGCTGCAGTGTGTATTATTGTGTGTTGATGGTAAGAATTGCTGTGCACTTGAAATGTTTCATCATTGTACAGTATTTGTAAATAAATGTTTTTGAACTGACTGCACCAATAAAAGAACATGTTATATTTATTTATTTTTATTTTAAAGATATTAAAGAATGCACTGTATTTAATTTAAAACATGTGACTGTAAACCATACTGACTGACACTGTATTTCATCAGGGTGTGAAAACATGTATCAATTTACGCTCAATTCTCACAGTGCTGTGCACATCACAGTCAGATTTACATTTCAAATTCGAGAGGGGATTTTCCAAAGCAGGCCTCTAAGGGTTGGGGGAGGGGGATGGTGTGATTAGATGCAGGCGTACTGAGCGTTTGTAGCTGGGTTAGGGGTGGATTAATAACACAATGGCAATATGCAGAAGGTTAACGACCCAGTGGTGAGAGGGTGTTGTTAGGATAGGGTGACTCAGACCATTGACGCTTGGCTAGGGAGAGATTAAAAACTCTGGAGGTGTGTGGCTGAAATAGTTAGCAGCACTGTAATTTCAAAAGGCAGTTCATCATAAAAATAATTTAATAAAGGCTGCAGTGTGTATTATTGTGTGTTGATGGTTATAATTGCTGTGCACTTGAAATGTTTCAACATTGTACAGAATTTGTAAATAAATGTTTTTGAACTGACTGCACCAATAAAAGAACATTTTCATTTCTCTCACTGTACTGTGCATTGTTTCCATTTGCTCCTTAGATAGTACTGTATAACAAAATACAGAGTAACAAATGTAGATGCTTGCTGCACTGTTTTTTTACTGCCTGGTCGAGCAATTGGCGTAGGAACTAGGGAAATTGGCGTGGGAACTAGGTCAATTGGCGTGGGAACTTCTGTTCTAGGGCACCTAGAAATAAAATTATTTTTGCCCCCAGATGTTAGGAACCCCCTCACTTGACCCGAACAGGGTCCGAGCAGTAATGGCGGTGAGAAAGGGTCACGCCGGCGAGGAGGGTCCTACCATTGAGCGTAATGGTGGACAAAGCTTTGAACCGGCTAAGTCAGAATGAGCAGAAACCTGGAACCCACAAGTCCGGTTCTTTCAAACTAGAGGGCCCAGATTCGGTCACCATGTAGCCCTAGTTGCGGCAGGATTGCATGGCAAATTGCGACCCTCTCGTGGCAACAGAACGGAGTCAGGTTAATGTTAAAGTTCAGGTTTCTGCCATTGACTTGCATGGCAGAAAAAAAGCCACTTTGGTAATGTGCTTTTAAACTGTAATTTTGGATCTCCGGTTCCGTGGGTCGTGCAAAGCTGATATTTAGCCACTATGGCAAGTGTCCTTCCGCGTGAGGACCAGGCGACTTTCAACCCGCTCAGACCCACAGAACGGGTTATATTACATTATATTTATATATTTATATATTTTTATTTTAAAGATATTAAAGAATGTACTGTATTTAATTTAAAACATGTGACTGTAAACCATACGGACTGACACTGTATTTCATCAGGGTGTGAAAACATGTATCAGTTTACGCTCAATTCTCACAGTGCTGTGCACATCACAGTCAGATTTACATTTCAAATTCGAGAGGGTATTTTCCAAAGCAGGCCTCTAAGGGTTGGGGGAGGGGGATGGTGTGATTAGACGCAGGCGTACTGAGCATTTGTAGCTGGGCTAGGGGTGGATTAATAACACAATGGCAATATGCAGAAGGTCCAAGCAGTAATGGCGACGAGAAAGGGTCACGCCGGCGAGGAGGGTCCTACCATTGAGCGTAATGGCGGTCAAAGCTTTGAACCAGCTAAGTCAGAATGAGCAGAAACCTGGAACCCACAAGTCCAGTTCTGTTCAACCTAGAGGGCCCAGATTCGGTCACCATGTAGTCCTAGATGCGGCAGGATTGCATGGCAAATTGCGACCCTCTCGTGACAACAGAACGGAGTCAGGGTAATGTTAAATTTCAGGTTTCTGCCATTGACTTGCATGGCAGAAAAAAAGCCACTTTGGCAATGTGCTTTTAAACTGTATTTTTGGATCTCCGGTTCCATGGGTCGTGCAAAGCTGATATTTAGCCACTATGGCAAGGGTCCTTCCGCAAGAGGACCAGGCAAATTTCAACCCGCTCAGACCCACAGAACGGGTTTTTTTACATTATATTCGCGCAATTGGCGTGGGAACTACTTAGGGCCTCGGTCAAGTTCACAGACAATTGGCGTGGGAACTTCTGTTCTAGGGCACCTAGAAATAAAATTATTTTTGCCCCCAGATGTTAGGAACCCCCTCACTTCACCCCAACAGGGTCCGAGCATGTACAGTACTGTACTTTAAAATAAATTAAATATGCAATTTTACTATTACTGCGGGCGCACAGACTGTGTAGGTTGAACCGCGAAGGTATTAGACTTCAAACACAACAGCTCACAAACGCCCCCATGTGTTTTTACATGGCATTGCAGTATTGCAGCCAGCGGGAATAAAATGCTTAAATCACAGCCGGGAAAATAACGCAATATACTCCGGCCGAAAACGATAAAAAACCGAACATCACCGGGATATTCTGAAATTCGCAGAACTAGCCGAGTTAGAATAAAGTTGGTCGCTTCTGTAGGAGCGTTGTTTGGACTTTGTATATGCTCCTGACTTTGCCCCCTGCCATAGTGTCCCCAGACCTGCTGGTCAGCTGAAATGCGTTGTAGGAGATTGGGTCGGTCACTGTATATACCTATAAGTTTGCCTTCTGTCACAGTATCCCCCCCCCCCCCCTGAACCTAAGGAAGGAAAAGTTCCATCCGACTCATGCCGAGACTGGCATTGTTTATCTTTCATGGCCTAAAATGACCAGGACACATACAGTAGATACCAAAAACCTGGTGCTAACTAAAAATGTGCAGCCCTGCATAACCCTTTTTCAGCCTCGGACATAGCCGTCCGTCCAAGTTAATCCCTCCCCCCCACCCCTCTCTCAAACGATGAGGGTGCTCAACTTCGTTCCCTGGTCTCGCACCATGTTTGGTGACCCGCAATGTTCTCCAGGGGGTTTTGCCCCCTTCACTTGCCACCACGGTGTCAAGCGGAAACTCTTTTGTGCTCCCGGACAGCCCACTTTCTTTCTCGCCCCCATGTGTCCACCCCCCCCCCCTTCTATCCTCCCTTCACCTCCCCTAACCACTATCACAGGCCCCCCCAGGGACAATCTGAGGGCCCCCTGCCCCTTAGCCCTACATGGGAATCACTCGGGGTCCGGGGTTTGTCGCCAGGAACCATTGCCCTACCTAATGCCGTCAATTAAAATCATCTTGTTAAATTGTAAGGACCTCAATTCTGTTAGAAACCGCAAGCTGGCTCTACAAGAGCTAAAAATAATAAAGGCGATATAATCTGCATCCAGGAAACACACTTCAATACCCCAGACCCACCTAACACATTTAAACACACTTTCCCCCAAGCGTTTTACGCATCATCCCCCAGCAAGAAACGAGGTGTTGCCATACTGATCAAGAATAACATCCCCTTTGCCCCAACAAAAGTAACCAAAGACCCAGAAGGTAGATATTTGCTACTCCAAGTTACACTATCAGGATCCCCCATCATCATCCTGAATATATACGCCCCTAATGATAACCAAACCCAATTCCTCCAGAATCTACTTGGTTCATTAGATCATTTGGTGCTCTCCTCGCTATTGCTAGTTGGAGACGCCAACATGGTCATTTGCCCAGACCAAGACAAATCAACTCAGCCCGCGACATGACACACTGCTCAGACACAGAAAAAGGCCAAAAACTTTTGGGAAATCCTGAAAAACTATTCCCTGTCAGATATTTGGAGGACCCAGCACGTAGGCCAGAGGGACTACACGTTCTTCTCAGAGCCCCATCAGTTTTACTCGTGGATTGACTACTTTCTAGGTACCAATAATGTTCTCCAGGCATCCTCCCACTCCAGCATAGGCCCAATTACCTGGTCAGACCACGCCCCTATCAAACTCACCCCCTCTCTGCCGTTCGTCAAAACCTCTGCGTACAAGTGGAAACTGAACGACTCGCTCCTTAATGACCCCAAGGTGGTCAAAACAATCAAACAAAAATTAAACTTTTTTTTTCAAATAAATAACGGTTCAGTCTCGGCAGCAGCAATGCTCTGGGAAGCGCACAAAGCTACCATTAGAAGAGACCTCATCTCTCTAGCCTCTTATAAGAAAAAAACGAAACTCAAAGTGCAAAAAGAACTCACTGAAAAAATCTTGGCCCTATAACTCCAACATAAGCAGTCCCCTTCAAAAAAAGTGTTCAGTACCCTAGATAAGGCAAGAACAGAACTTAAAGTACTGCAGTTTGACGAGGTAGAGAGAGTGCCGAAATGGACTAACCAGAAGTTCTGCGATAGGGGCATATAAATTCCTGGCCTCGAAACATAGAGGCGTAAAGACCAAAGCTCAGGTCACAAAAATCCGCACCAGAAAAGGGCAGATAACATATAACGAGAAGGAAATAGCGCAGGAATTTGCAGAGTTCTACAAAGAACTATACAACCTCCACCCCACCGGCCAGGACCGGGACAGTGCCAAAATAGCCGCAGAATATCTAACTCAATGCAACCTCCCATCCCTTTCAACGGAAGAACTTGGGTTCCTTAATCAGAAATTAACCCAAGAAGAGCTGTCCCAAGCCATTTCCTCACTTAAAATAGCCAAGACACCCGGCCCCGACGGGTTCTCTAATGCTTACTATAAAAAGTTTGCAGCATCCCTCTCCCCTTACTTGTTGGACATGTTCAATTCCTTCTTGGATGGGGAGCCAATCCCAGGCACAATTTCGTCCGCTAACCTTGCCATCATCCACAAGGAAGGTAGAGACCCGCTACAATGCGGTAGTTATAGACCGATCTCTCTACTCAATACAGATCTCAAGCATTTCAGCAAGATCCTAGCAAACAGACTGAACCCTATTCTTCCAGATTGATTCATATAGACCAGGTGGGCTTTGTGTCAGGAAGACAGGCCTCTGACAACACACGCAAAATTATCAATATTATAGACCACGTTCACCTCAATAAGTCTCAGGCCATGATCCTAAGCCTTGATGCCGAAAAGGCATTTGACCGAATCAAATGGTCCTTCCTTGACCAAACTATGCTTCAATTTGGCTTCTCGGGGCCGTTCCTTGTGGGGGTGCGAGCCCTCTATAACAACCCTACTGCCCTCTTAAAACTCCCCGGAGGGCTCTCCAATCCAATAACAATTAAAAATGGAACCAGGCAAGGTTGCCCCCTATCCCCTCTACTATTTTCCCTATCAATAGAGCCACTAGCAGCCCGGATCAGAGCCGAACCCAGCATAAAGGGCATCCCAATTGCAGACAGGGAGTATAAAATCTCCCTCTTTGCTGATGACGTCATCCTGACCTTAACCGACTGCACACCTCCCTTCCCAATATCCAGAAAATGTTGGACCAATTTAGTCTAGTGTCCGACTATAAAATAAATATGGACAAGTCCGAGGCGCTCAACATTTCTCTCCCAGACCCTACATGGAAATTCCTACAAACCAACTTCAAATATTAGTGAAATAACTCCCACATTAAATACCTAGGTATAAAAATAGCGAGCTCATACATCTCGCTATATCAAGCTAACTACCCCCCCCCCCCTCTTCCGCCAGATCAAAAGAGACCTTGAGACTTGGCATACCTACCAGATCTCTTGGTTTAAAATGAATGTCCTTCCCTGATTACTTTACTATTTTCAAACCCTCCCAGTCCCTGTCCCGCTAGAAAAACTACGGAGTATGCAGGCTCATATTCTCCGTTTTATATGGAGGCAGCGTAGACCAAGGGTGCCGAGATCGGTACTGGTGGCTTCAAGGACAAGAGGGGGTTTAGGGGCCCCGGATGTGGTCAGATATTACCAAGATGCCCAGCTGAGGCAGTCGGTGGTTTGGAACAATCTTCAACTGCTGGTTGGAGATAGAAACACACCACGTGACCCCCTCCCCATCTCGGCCTTACTATGGTCTCAGGCCAACAAGGAAAGGAGGCCTCTGAGACTTGAGCTTGGGGCGATGAGGTGCATGTGGTCTACTTGGACAAAAACTAAAGGGAAACATGGCCTAGCTTCATCCCCATCAAAACTCTCCCACATCTTCAGGAACCCGGATTTCCCACCCGGGTGCTCCCGTACCCAATTTGGCCAATTCCAGGGCCTAAATATCAGAGTGGATCTTCTGGAAGGCGATGAGGTCCTGTTCTTCCAAGAACTTAAAAATAAGTTCTCCTCCCCAGACCTCCCCATCTTCAAATACCTTCAGATAAGGCACTTCCTGAGAGCCCAATCCCCTAACCTTAAATTCCCCGCATGCCCTAGATTCGAGACCCTCTGCCTAAAGGGGGAATACCAGAGAGGTTTAATTTCCAAACTTTATAGAACATTAGAGGCATCCCACTCCCCCCCCCCCTCACACTCATGTATGCAAAAATGGAGTGCTGATCTAAACATCCCAATCGACCTGGAGGACTGGGAGGATATCTGGGAAGCTGCCACCAAAACATCAATTTGCTCAATCACGAAGGAAAATATTTATAAAATCTTATTCCAATAGTACATAGCCCCGAGTAGACTGAGCCAGATCTTCCCAGGCACCACAGACGTGTGCTGGAGAGGATGTGGTCAAAGGGGGGACATGCCCCATATTTGGTGGGCATGCCCAGAGATCCAGAGGTTCTGGACAAGGATCCAGAGTCTCTTGACTGAAACTTTGGAACTGGAGGTCCCCCTGGACCCTCTGACGTACGTGATGGGGAGACCAATTGATGACCTCCCCGCCCCTATAGCCAGACTTGCCTCGGCGATCCTTACGGCCGCCAGATGCTGTATCGCCGCGGCCTGGAAACAAGTAAAGGCCCCTTCCAGGAGAACGGTAACTAAAAGAATAGACGGGTCATGAACCCTGGAGAGACTAACAGCCATGCTGAAGCAGAGAATGCCTCAATTCTATAGAACCTGGGAACCCTGGCCAGGCGCTTGGGCTCCAACACTGTTGCAAGCACCTTTGTCCCGAGGGCCGGAGCTTCCTACCCGCCACAATCCTTCCCCCTCTCCCCCCTCCCCCCCTCTTCTTCCCCATGTTGTTCCCAACTATCCACTCGTCCCTCGCAGTCCCCTTTCTTTTCACTACTGAAAGTAGGAAAAAATGGTTTATTGTGTGTCTCAGAGTACTTCACTGTCATATGCCTGTATTCCAAAATGATTTGTTATGCTGTGAATGTCATCTTATTATCCACATGTATGTACCTTGCAAGACGCCAATAAAGAAAAAAATATAAAAAAAAAAAAAGCCAGTAATTTAAAATGTGAGACAGCTTTGAAACAGATATGCAGGTCACCGTATTCTGAAATGACTTGCAAAATAATTATGGACAGGATGGTTATACCGAAGAAAGAGGGCCTGGGTCTGGGGTTACTGGGCATCCATTTGTCTGTTCTCCATTTTGTCTGTTCTGATATATGTGTACGTGTGATAAATGTTGGCGGGTAAAGATGAGTTTGCCAACGCTGTGCTTGTGGCTCAACACCCAGAATTATAATGATACAATTTATCAGTACTTTGATATCTGTATCAAAGAAGGTACACTACCGACACACTTTATTAAAGTGTGGCCGGTACCGCAAGCCGGGATATTTCCCGGCTTGCTTGTGGCTGCCCCTCGGCGTGCCGCACGTCATGGACGCGCGGTCACGCGTCTTCGGGAGCCTGCGCCCCCTGCACGCGCGTCCAGGACTCCCCGAGGGAGCCCTGGTGTCCCGCGATCTGCGGGACGGCGGCAGGGGGTTCCGGGGGACCCGGCGGACCCGGTAGCGGTAGGGAGAGCGCCCCGATCGGAGGGCGCTCTTCCGCTGCTTCGGCGCGCGCCCGTCACACTCGGGCGCGCGCCAGGCTACTGCTGCGGCCAAGAACGGGCAAATGCTCGAATAAACTTGGCCGCAGCAGTATGAGTGGGCAAAGTGTGTTCTGAGATAATTTCAGATACCAGGTGCTTTCTAGAGAAATGAAAACTTAGCTGTGAAACAAAATTGCAAAAACAAATATATGGGAGAGAAGTATTTTATGCTAATCAAGTTCAAATAAACATATGTAGTGTTTTTAGATTGTAATAGGGCAGTGCCGCCTTATTTTTGTAACGCTAACCTAAGTAATAAACTAATATTAACCATATAGATTCTTAATATACTGACATAAATTAGCATATAAAAAGTTAAGAAATATATGTCATGTTGTGTTTTAGAACTTATTATCTGTGTGTGAAAGAATGGGTTTGTTGCGAGAGCATTGTTATCAGTACACCATCCTGCTGCTTGGCTCAACGCCCAGAAGTACCATTCAAGATTATTATGAAATAATTGGACAAAGCGTATTCTTATTACATTTCGTTATTTCTACTGAGCTGTTTTAATTAATTTTCAAATGCTGTAGTGACCGTTATAATGATTGGTTTAAAATGGGGAGGAGAATCTGTATTCTACCTAGCAACTTATGAGAGACAAAGAAACTCATTTGTGTATAAAAAGCCTGCATGGGCCCTCCCCTGGATGACCCTCGCTGACCCTCCTGTATGATCATTCAGTATACTCAATAAACATTTCCTTGATGCTCTCCGAACCTGTCTGCAGTTTCTTGGTGCCCCTGGGATGCCCCTGAGAAGGCTGTGGTGACAGCTCCAAAAATTGACAAAGTGCATACGTGCGCGAAACGCGGCAGAGTTTTTTCTGTCAGTTCATCTGGAATTTTATCATGTTGCCACTGGCCAAATAAATATTTTTTCTTAATAATTTTTGAAGCAATCCAGCCTTTTTTTTTCATGAGTGCCTCGGTTACCTTTACCCCACGGGATTCCACTTCCCGTTCTGCTACAAGGCCCCTTCCTGCGGTGGAAGAAACCAATCAAGTCAATGAACTGTAAAGCGTCTTATGCAGAACGCTGCTGAGTAAATATGGTCCTATTTGCAATCAACAATATCTTACTGTACTTTCTGAAATAATATCTTTATTTACCTTTCTAGCAGGGTCCCTCCCCCAATCCCCGGTTTCTTGGTTCACCCTCTTACCTCCACTACAGCGGGTGTTACGGTGGCTTGTTGCGGGCGACCTGGTCGCCGGTGGCATCGGCGGCTCCACTATTTTGGATCCGATTGCACATGCGTGACATGTTGCTATGCACAGTGATAGGCGAGGCGGCTATTGCAGCAGAGGGCTCTGATACAGCCCCCAGAATGCACAGGGACAAGGCATCACATGTGAACCAGCCTATAGGGCTGTAGCATTCCAGTGCTCCTAGAATCGATACATTTGGCATGCTGAGACCACAACAGTCGGAACTGGAACAGGAGAAGGGTAGGGAGTGCGTCTGCAGGGTGTTAGTGGCCCCTGCACTAGGCCAGAGACCCCCTAGGCTCCAGCTAGGCCCAGACTCCCCGTAGCTTGTGGTTGCTGCAGGGACAGTCTCATAGGCACACTACCCTTTAGAACAAGCACGAGGGACACATCAAGTTGTCTGGACCAGACCACCACCTACAACTAATAGACATTCTGCATGGTGGCACCGTCCACGTGGGACACCATCCAAAGTAGAGGCGGAGGCTTTGCGGGTAATTTCACTGGATCTGTGGATCCCATCTTACGGCATCTGCACGCCCAGGTGTTGGAGTACCTGGCAGGTACCACACCTCACCACGTGCACCAACTATACAACTCTCTTCTAGTGGGCAGCGCTGTCTCACACATGTGGGTGGGTTGCTAATTTTGGACACCAGGGTGGTTGGGTGCTCAAGGACCTCTCAGTACATTGGGGTATAATCCACCAGGTGGGAACTTTGGTTGGAGGACATTGTGGGCTTACGGCCATGCGAGGCTTGAGTGGTTCGGTTATTGTGTCGCTATAATAATAATATGTTCTTGTATAGCGCTGCTAGTTATATGCAGCGCTTTACAGAGACATTTTGCAGGCACAGGTCCCTGCCCCGTAGAGCTTACAACCTATGTTTTTGATGCCTGAGGCACAGGGAGATAAAGTGACTTGCCCAAGGTCACAAAGAGCCGACACCGGGAATTGAACCAGGCTACCCTTCAACAATCTCAGTGTCAATCAGTGTCTTTACTCACTGAGCTACTCCTTCTCCCTACATGTAGTAAACCCTTAGTGTTATACTATACCAGTGTGTATTACTTATATAGTGTCCTGTACGGGGTTATCCACACTGTTAGGATCCCGTGCAGGTGGATGTGCTGTCACCCGATGGATCAGGTACACCCCCGCTCCCAGCAGCGGAGGTTAAGGCCTCCTGTGAGCTGCAGGTAACACACCACACATACTGTAGCCGCCATATATCCCTGGGAGTGGAGGAAAGTGTGCTACACATTTAAATGTGTTTTGTTGTATTGGTTCTTAACTTATTGCAATACTTTAGTTGAAAATTAATATGTTCTCTTTGTCCAATACATTTTATAAATAAATTCCAGTTTGTGAACTTCAACTACAATTGTGATTTATTGTCTATTGCAAAGCATCAGTTGTTGCGCACTTTTCTGGCAGAGAATGGATCACATGCTGTATCTCTGATGAGGATCATGGTAACATCCACTCACAGGTCACCTGTATTGTGTTTACTAAGGATGCATGTAGAAACTGACAGTAGTATGGTAGCCATGTGGATTAAGCAGTTGTTTCCTGAAACCAGGGTCACGATTGATTTTCCAGTAAGTTTAACTCATATCTCCCCTCTTCCAAAGCACAAACAAGTCCTTTTCTTTTTTTTCTTAGTTTTATTGAGGGAAAATCACAGGGAGAAAGGTGCTTGTAGATGTAATGTAGGTAGAGAGTGCTTCTCTGTCGGAAGTGCAGTGTATCAAGGATGAGACAGTGTAAAACAAAATATGCCTTGCTGGGATAAATAGCAGGCAGTTACTCACTCAGAGTCCATGGTGAAAAGGAAGTGAGGAGCAAGGGTCACACTAGATGGGAAGTGAGACCATACTAACTGTCAGCAAGGACAGGGGGTAGGAATAGGCCACTCTCAGCTATGAGAATATGAGCTGCAGGCAACCAACACAGGCTGTGTAAACAACATGTAGCAATAATGTTGCCTTTTCATATGCAGCAAGCTGCTGAGACAGGGAAAATAACAGACATCCAAACTAGGGAGAAATAAATCCCAACTGTAAAGGGGAACAGAGGAATATGGAATCTGGTTCCAGGACAAGTTGCCTGAGGTCTGTGTAATCCATGTACTGTATGTTTAGAATAATCACTTGTTCCTGGAATAGACATTTCTTTAATTTCATGTATATTCTCCCTGCGTACTGTATGGGCTTAGTATGTACAGGAAACCTCATCTTAAGTATACACAATGCTGAGGTTGAGCTCTGAGGACTTATGGTTTTTTAAACTAAGCTAATATGCAACTATTTTGCTCCATAAGAACGGGGAAAAGGCAAGGACATTATATATTGTTCTTGGAAATAATTTACTTTTATAATAAGCTATTAGCAGAAAAATGTTATATTATTAACAAGAATATTTCAGAGCTCAACAGAAAATGAGATGGAAAAAATAAAGCAACATTTCCCCAGCCCATGAATGCACTTTACAAACATTTGCTATTTCAATGAATATTTTTTTTTTAATGTTATAATCAAACACATAAATGCCCTCACATATTGATATTGATTTTTTCATTCAATAAGTAGTGTATGGACAGAAGAAAGAAAATGTAGAGGCATTGATTATACTATTTTTAATATTTGAAAAGGTCCTGTTGGACATTGTAAATGGAGGAATCCTGTAATAAATACATATTCTTAATTGTCTCTCCTGTGTAAATATTAATCAGTCAGAATTAGATTCTTAAACCTCCCTCTCCTTGCGCGCTATAACATACACAACGTGTTCATAATCTATCAAATCACAGCCCTTTCTGCTGGGGAGCACATCCATATTCTCAATGACGTACCCTGCGTCCCTGAGAGCCTCTCTTAAAAACTTCTCATCAAAGGTCAGGAAAAAGAACTTGTGTTCACCAACCATATAATATGTCCCATTTAACCCCCCAAAGAATAACAGGTGACCCCCAATATTCAGTAGTGATGCACATTTTCTCAGGTTGCTCCGGTAAGCATCCTTGTCTCTGCTAATCTTGTGTAGGCACCAAAGGCTTAGGACACAGTCCACTTGTGGCAAGACGACAGGGTCTAGAGGATTGACCTTAGAAATATCCCATTTTACAACCTGTTTGACGGCTCTTCTTACTTTGTCTTCCTTTACCTGCCATTCCTCTCTGAAATTAAAAGCAAAATACTATTATACTGTAAGTGTCTGAATATATATATATATAATATATATATATATATATATATATATATATATATATATATATACAGTTGTCGACAAATCACCCAAAAATCTACTCGCCGGACAAAAAATTCTACTCGCCACCTAGTACCACACGTGTGCTGCTTGGGCCAACAGGAGCTCGCCACGATGTTAAATCCACTCGCCCGGGGCCAGCAAATGTATAGGTTTGTCGAACACTGGATATATATATATATATATATATATATATATATATATATATATATATATATATATATTTGGAGTGGGTGCTGTAGGCAGGATCCCCCGGTTTGTCCCCTCTCTGGGACACATAATTATACCTTTCCCCCGGTTTGTCCCCTCTCTGGGACACATAATTATACTGTACCTTGAGCTGTTGCTCCATGCACATTAATTGACACTGTTTTATATGCTTCAGAGGAGAGTGCTTTATACTTTACAACTTCTGGATTGTGCTGGAACCTAGTCTTTCACTCTGTTCACTCACAGCTTTGATTGTTGTATAGCTGTGTTGAGCATTCTAGGGAGTACTTTATACATCATGTTTATCCCGTGAACAGTGTAGTGGGTGACTAGGAATTTTGGTGACAACTATTTCCTTCACTTTGTAGCTGTGAGCTATCTGTTGTATAATCTCCCTTTTGCTTGAGCCCCTGTAGGGCTGCTATTTCTCCTTTGAGATATTGTGTCTTACTTGTCTCACATGTTAGTGAGCAATAGCAATGGTTTACGTACAGGGGATCTATGCCTTATTTTAATATTCTATGCTTTCTTTTATATTTGTTCTGTGACGTAAATAAATAAATTGTGTATTTTTGATATCTCATATGGTATACTAGATTGCTATAATTTTGGGCTCCTTTCTTTCTTTTTCAAATATATATATATATACATATATATATATATAAATATATATATATAAGCAATACGATACCGTTAGGGAACTTATTCAGCAGGCAGCACTCCAGAATTGATCAAACAAGTGTATTGAATGAATAGACACAGAACCGACGTTTCGGTCCACTCGATACTTGTTTGATCAATTCTGGAGTGCTCCCTTCTGATTTCTTTCCCTAACGGTATCGTATTGCTTATATTCCATTATAGGATATGCACCCACACCAGTGACTTTTATTACGGAGTGCCTTTGTTCCTTTCTATGATATATATATATATATATATATATATATATATATATATATATATATATATACAGTGTTTGACAATCCTATACATTTACACGCCCGGGGCGGGTGGATTTAACCTCCGGCCGAGTAAATATTGGCCCAAGCAGCACACGTGTTTGTTTTTTTAAATTTCCCTGCTCGCGCTGAAATTTTCCCTGCTCGTGCTGTAAAAAAAAAAAAAAAACTCCCCCTACCTGACAGCTGATTGGTGCGCGCTCCCAGGCTTTGTGGACGCGTGGCCAGGCTCTATATGAGCCCGCCCCCAACGAGCAGCCATTCTTTCTGCCTGGAGCTCTGTTGCAGGGTAAGTACTCTCCAATCTCTCCATGCTGCGGCCCCTCTGCTCCTTCCCTGCGATCCCCCTGGTCCCCACATGGCTCCCTACTCCCCACCGCGGCCCTCTGCTCCTGCCCTTAGCGCCTCAGCCTTTGCATTAGCTCTCCGGTCCCCTGCTCCTGTCCACTTCCCCTCCTCCTGTCTCCTGCCCCTGTCTCCTGCTCCTGTCCCCTGCTCCTGTCTCCTGCTCCTGTCCCCTCCTCCTGCCCCCTGTCCCCTTCCCCTCCCCTCGATCCACCGATCGCTGCCCGGGGCGGGAGGTCCCCATTACTGCAGCCCGGTTGGCGTACGCGGGGGGCCCTCGCCACGTGCTTCCCTCCCACCCGTCTCCCCAAAACTTAAAATATGCCCGCCAGCTAGCTTCATGACGGCGCAGCCGCCGCATGAGGTGGGTGGGATGTCGGCCTGCACCCCCACGAGCATCATGCCGCAGCGGGCTGGGGGAAAGAAGCAGCCTGCACAGCTGCTTGGCCGCGCACTGCGGGACATGCCGGCGAGGGGAGCAGGGCAGTGGCGGCCATGGCGGGGTTGACTGTCCCCTGGGGCACCCGCTGGGGAACACCTCGCCATGTGCCTCCCACCCACCCTGCCTCCCCAAAGCTTCTACTACGCCGAGTGAGGTATGGGGGGAAGGGGAGGCTAGCGGGGTGGTGGTGGTGCTGGTTGCGGGCTTTCCTCTCTTCTGACTCCTCCCCCGTGTGTGTAGAGTGAGAGAGAGTGTGTGTTTGTGTGTGTGCATATATATGGGAGAGAGTGTGTGTGAGTGTATATGGGAGTGTGTGTGTGTGTATATGGGAGTGTGTGTGTGCATATGGGAGTGTGTGTATGTATATGTGAGTGTGTGTGTGTATATGGGAGTGTGTGTGTGTATATGGGTGTGTGTATATGGGTGGGTGTGTTTGTGTGTGTGTGTATATGAGTGTGTGTGTGTGTGTGTGTGTGTGTGTGTGTGTGTGTGTGTGTGTGTGTGTGTATATGGGAGTGTGTGTGTATATGGGAGTGTGTGTGTGTATATGGGAGTGTGTGTTTGTATATCGGAGTGTGTGTTTGTATATGGGAGTGTGTGTGTGTGTGTGTGTGTGTGTGTGTGTGTGTGTATATGGGAGTGTGTTTGTGTGTATATGGGAGTGAGTGTGTGTGTATATGGGAGTGAGTGTGTGTGTGTATATGGGAGTGAGTGTGTTTGTGTGTGTATATGGGATTGTGTGTGTGTGTATGGGAGAGTGTGTCTGTGTATGGGAGTGTGTGTGTGTGTGTGTGTGTGTGTGTGTGTGTGTGTGTGTGTGTGTTTGTGTGTGTGTGTGTGTGTGTGTGTGTGTGTGTGTGTGTGTGTGTGTGTGTGTGTGTGTGTGTGTGTGTGTGTGTGTGTGTGTGTGTGTGTGTGTGTTTGTGTGTGTGTGTGTATATATGGGTGTGTGTGTGTGCGCGCGTGTGTGTGTGTGTGTGTGTGTGTGTGTGTGACACCAGAGGTACCCCCAATCAGTCACCCCCCCACCTAGTCAGTCAAAGTCACCCAGTCAGTCACCAGTTCCCCCCATCAGTCAGCCCCCCCTATCTCCTCTCACTCTCTCTCCCCTGTCTGTCTCTCTCCCCTGTCTGTCTCTCTCCCCTGTCTGTCTCTCTCCCCTGTCTGTCTCTCTTCCCTGTCTGTTTGTCTCTCTCTCCCCTCCCTGTCTGTCTCTCTCTCTCTCCCCTCCCTGTCTGTCTGTCTCTCTAACCTCCCTGTCTGTCTGTCTCTCTCTCCTCCCTTTCTGTCTGTCTCTCTCCCCTCCCTGTCTGTCTGTCTCTCTCCCCTCCCTGTCTGTCTGTCTCTCTCCCCTCCCTGTCTGTCTGTCTCTCCCCCTCCCTGTCTGTCTCTCTCTCCACTCCCTGTCTGTCTGTCTCTCTCCCCTCCCTGTCTGTCTGTCTCTCTCCCCTCCCTGTCTGTCTGTCTCTCCCCCTCCCTGTCTGTCTGTCTCTATCCCTCCCTGTCTGTCTGTCCTCCCTGTCTCTCTCCCCTCTCTCTCTGTCTCTCTCCCCTCCCTGTGTCTCTCCCCTCCTATCTCTCTACCCTCTCCCCTCCCTGTCTCGATCCCCTCTCCCCTCCCTGTCTCGATCCCCTCTCCCCTCCCTGTCTCTCTCCCCTCTCCCCTCCCTGTCTGTCTGTCTCTCTCCCCTCTCTGTCTGTCTGTCTCTCTCCCCTCTCTGTCTGTCTGTCTCTCTCCCCTTCTGTCAGTTTCTCTTCCCTCTCGGTCTCTCTGTCTCTCTCCCCTCTCGGTCTCTCTCCCCTCTCTGTCTCTCTCCCCTCTCTGGCTCTCACCCACACTCTCTCTGGCTCTCACCCACACTCTCTCACACTCTGGATCTAGATATCTTATTTACCCTGTATATCTTAACTGCCCTATACCTACACCGAAATAACTTATACTGCTTTCTTCCAGATCTGACTCGAGCTTCACACAGGAACCATCGGAACCCCCTCTAACCCAGAAGACAGGTAAGGAACACCTCCCCTCCAATGTATAAGATTGCGGGAATGAAGGTATCTGGACATTGAGGGACTGCGGATCAGGTAAGATCCCAGGCGGGATTGCTGCTTTAGATATTGTGAAGCAGGGCCGTCCAGACACTGGTTAAGGGGTTCAGGAAACTAGTCATTCACATCTGGCTTTTATTTCTAGATCCAACATTTACACACACACACACACACACACACACCTAACAAGGACTAATTGTAGTATAATGTAATACAATAAATACATTTATGTCAAAATCGAATGTTGTTCTGACTATGAATTTATTAAATGTATTTTATTTATATATTTTATTTTAAAGTGGGGTTGGGGCGGGACTAGGGGCAGGGTTGGGGCGGGATTAGGTGGCGAGTAGATTTTTTGGTTGGCGAGTAGATTTTTTGGGTGATTTGTCGAACACTGTATATATCTATCTATCTATATAGATAGATATATACACACACACACACACACACACACACACACACACACACACACACACACACACACACACACTCACACTCACACTCACACTCACACTCACACTCACATACACACATATATTTACATACATACACACACACATAAAAGTGTATTTATTGACAACAGAGATGAGCTAAATATGTTGTACAAAGTCATGCAATGCACATGGAAACCCTTTCACAATGGCAGAATATTCAGTGTAAGGAAATGTGGACCTTTATCTCATTACTAGCTGAAGTATGTGCTATTTGTATCAGCAGATCTCAGCGATACATGTCCCCCATTATTCCTTTAAATGGATCACCTTAACTCCCATACTTCCCATGACATGGACACTGCAGCTTTCTGTAGGAATAACCTGTGTTACTTTAGATCAAGAATGAAAGTGTAAGGAGGCGCATGCTCGAGGCTGAAGCGGATGGTAGCATAAAGTCAGAGCTCCATCCCCCACCTCCCTAAACACTAAAAAAACGGCAATAATCACTGAGGAAAATCGGGGAAAAAAAGAGTAATAGGGCAGTGGATACTCCCGTGATGGCACCCCTAACAGCCAAAAAGAAGAAAGAGGGTGATTTACGAAGATACCTGGGTCGCTCTACCCCACGAGGCGCTGCGGCAACAAGGCCGCCAGAATCTGCAGCGGGATCCGATTCGGAGAGGGACGAGGACCCCCCGCATGAGCCCACCCAGATGCCGGTCAGAATATGTGACTTTGATAGGTTATATCAAGACATGAAGACCATGATTTACGTGGGGCTCGAAGATATGAAGAAGGAGGTCCAGGGGCTGGGAGAGAGAACAGGGGCCCTAGAAGAAAAGATGGCGGCCGCATCCAAACAAATTAAAAAGACAGAAAAAAAAACCACACACATGCAAGCCCAGATTGCAGAGATATTAGACAGGCAAGAAGATGCCGACAACAGAGACCGAAGAAACAACATCAGGGTACGGGGGGTCCCAGAGTCGGTCACGGATGCTGAAGAATATATAACCAGGTGGCTAGAAACACTGCTGCCTGACATCCCTGCCACAGAAAGGGCCATGGACCGCTGCCATAGAGCCCTAAGAAGCCGCCCAGCCGCGATGGAACAACCGCGAGATATTATAGCTAGGCTGCATTATTTCAAAACCCGAGAAGCTATCTTCAAATGCACAAGAGCGGAAGGGGCATGCCGGTTCGAGGGAACCACAATACAACTATTCCAGGACTTATCACCGATCACCCTCGCACGAAGAAGAACACTACACCCGGTTACTAAAGTGCTGAGGGACCGAGCAGTGCGATACCGGTGGACCTTTCCGTTCGGCCTGATGGTCCTACGGAACGGAAAGGCCATAACAATCAAGGACCCAGCAGAAAGCGAGGAATTCTTAAACAAACTGGGGCTGAAGGAGGGCCCGATGCAAAGTCCTAGGCGAGAGGTGCGAGAGGATTCAGAATGGAGCACCGTAAGGCCTGCAAAATACCCTGAGGCCCGATGAATCCCGCAATATCCTGAGGAAAATACCTACTTAAAGTTGAACATAGTTCCAGTTTAATAATGGGGGTTACGGTTTGCCCACCAGTTTATCTGCCAAAGAGCTAGCCACAAGACCTGCTCAAGTCATCACCCTGCGGTAAATACCAGTAAAAGGACTATCCTGGCCACCTGAAAAAGTAAAATCAAACTCCTACCTGTAGCTGAAAATGGCGATCCGAGGTGGAACGCAAGCCGCCAAGAATGGCGTCGCAGCAAGCGTCTCACCGCATGGCTTCGTTGCGGAAGTGGAAGAGTTCCTGACGCGGGAGCAGGTGAGGAGACGTCCTTCTTCGCGGGCTGGCCGAGGGAAAATGGCGGCCGCCGGAAGCACGTTGCCGGAAATGGTCCAGACGCCATCTTGGAGGAGGCAAACAGAACAGAGGGACAGAGAGCGTCACCACTCGGCGCCGGAAGGGAACAACCGGCGGAAGGCATCCGGCGCACACAGCCCCACTAAAAAAAACATGGCGGAAGACGCAATAAACCGCAAACAGAGCGGATAGCAACTAAGCTGGCCAGGCGAAAGTTAAGACATGAGAGGGGAGACCCACCCGGACACTCAGCGGGCAACAGGAGAGAGGGGGGAGGCTGGGACTTATCTCTACGAACTAGATAGAGGCAGGCAATCAGCAGGGCGACTCCAGACACGGCAAGAGGGTTCGCTCAGGGCCCACAAATAGAGTACCAGAGAGTTTCAGCATAACAACAACCCTCTCACCACACACATAGCTTCCCAGGGCAACAGTTAGCTGAAACGCTGCACAGACACTGAGTCAGACAGGTAACACACAAGAGAGCCTAGCGAGCAGGGGCAAGAAGTTATTTCCTACAAGTTATTCCCTACACTGTATACATTACTCTTATAAAAAAAAAAAAAAAAAAAAATAATAAAGAGTTCGGAGTTGATCTTATAGTTATCAACTTAAGTTACACAGCATTGCCGTTACAATATTCCGCTGCACAAGCAAGGGAGGGGGGGAGGGATGCTGTCCCCCGCAAAGGCTTTGTGAATGAGTCTCCACATGGGCATGGGTGAGGAGACCCAGGAGGGGCCCATGAAAGTCCCATTTAGGCCAGCCACGAAGGACGGGAGAGGGGGAAGGAGGGCCATCCCGAACTCCGTCCAGGCTGTACGCCTGAAGAGGGCAACGATGGAGAATGGGGGGGGCTAGTTCCCGCCCATTCCCCGGACAGTTATTATGTGTTGAAATAAATGTTGAAATATGTTTGTTTATGTTTCCCCAGTGTGCTCCCCTCTGTATTCCCATCCCAAGGCTCCAGCACGCTGCCAGATGGACCCAACCACAGGATCACCCGGCATCCTCATCACGGACACCAGAGGCTCAGATGGTCGCTAACATAGGAGTGAAGGTTTGGAACCGCAATCATGAATAAAGGGATTACTATCATATCACATAATGTCAAAGGCTTTAACAACCCAGGGAAACGCAGACTAGCTATGACGGACTATAAAAAATCAGACCCTGACATCATCCTCCTGCAGGAAACTCACTTTTCTAAATCTAGTTCACCAAAATGTATAGATTATAGGTTTAAGAATTGGTTCTCAGCCTCAGCCACACAAAAAAAGAGAGGGGTAGCCATCCTGGTGCATGACCGTTTGCCCTTGACGATTAAGACCATTAAAAGAGACTACAACGGCCGATTTCTCATTGTAAGCGGCGAAATAAGAGGTCAACCAATCACGCTGGCAAACGTCTATGCTCCGAGCGAAGGTACGGAAGCTTTTCTTGAGAGATTCTTCGCCATACTTCAGAGGTTAGCACAGGGCTGTGTAATACTGGGGGGCGACTTCAACCAAACACTAGATCCTATACTGGATAGATGCACCCCAAGCGGAAAAAATAGCTCCAAGATAAGACAAGCGTGGAATAGAGGGCTGCGCACCAATAATCTACTTGACATTTGGCGAGAACAACATAGACAAGAGAAAGGGTTTACATTCTACTCCCACCCCCATGACCGCTACAGTCGGATAGACTACCTGTTTGTATCCAGTAGAATGGTTCCACAGATCTCCCACTCGGGCATCCACGATATTTCGTGGTCAGATCATGCACCGATTGAGCTGCGGTGCACTGATTTTATTCTGGACAGACCAGGAGCGAACTGGAAGCTCAACGAAGTATTGCTAAAAATCCCCGCAATTGCACAAAACGTAGGGGATAAAATCAGGGAATATTTTCAGGAGAACTTAGGAAGTGTGACATCGCAGGCTACCTTATGGGAGGCCCATAAGGCGACTCTGAGAGGAGAGCTCATGAGGATTGCAAGCAGGCGAAAGAGGGAGAAGGACAAAAAAATCAATCAGTTGCAAGCAGAATTGGCAGTCCTCTCGACTCGACATAAAAAGAATAAAGACGCAATGACCCTTAAGGAGTTGCTAGACACTAAAACTAAACTGAATATTTTGTTAACCTCCCGTGCTGAGAAAGAGCTGACATGGACTAAGCGGAAATATTTTGAGAAAGCAAACAGGCCAGATACCCTACTTGCCAACAAACTAAGAGACAAAAACCAAATCTCCCAAATTCAGACAATTCGAACAGAACAAGGGGATCTGACCTCTGACCCCAAAAAAATAGTCAATGAATTTAAAAAAAATTATGAGACCCTATACGATGGGACGAAGGTGGCACACACGCCAACCACAAAAGCACGGCTAAAGACGTTCTTGGCCGAGGCACAACTGCCTACAGTAACCAGAGAGGAGAGGGACGCACTACAGGCTGATTTTACTATCGAGGAACTCATGGAGGTAATGAAGTCATTGAAAGCAGCCAAAGCCCTAGGCCCAGATGGCTTTTCTAATCTCTATTATAAAAAATTCCGTAAAATATTAGCTCCTCATTTACTAAAACTTTGTAATTCCTTCTTGGATGGTGCCCCCATCCCGGGCTCGATGCTCCAGGCGTCTATCTCAGTAATCCACAAACAGGGAAAAGACCCAGCGGACTGTAAAAGCTACAGGCCCATCTCGTTAATAAACTCTGACACAAAAATCTTCTCGAAACTGTTAGCTAATCGCCTTAACCAGGTGTTGTCCAAGTTGGTCCATCCCGATCAAGTGGGGTTCATATGTGGTCGACAAGCAGCTGATAACACCAGACGGATTATTGACTTAATTGATCTGGCACAGAAAAAACGTATCCCGTCTATGGTGCTTAGTTTAGATGCTGAAAAAGCGTTCGACAGAATTGACTGGCCCTACTTGAGGGAGACGCTTGGGGCGTTCGGGCTGGGAGGGAGAATGATAGAGGCAATTCTCGCTCTATATCAGGGACCGACGGCGAAGGTCAGACACCAGGGCTTCCCCTCAGAAGAATTCCAGATAAAGAGCGGCACCAGACAGGGCTGTCCTCTGTCACCCCTCCTTTTTGCGCTCTGTATTGAACCCCTAGCGGCGCACATCCGTCTCAGTCCAAATATAACAGGCATCCAAATCAGTGACCAGCTACATAAGGTGGCCCTGTATGCTGATGACGTGATACTCACACTATCACAGCCCCTCACCTCTCTGCTGAACGTTTTCCAAATTTTAAGGGAATTCAACACGATATCGGGGTTTAAAATTAATCAGGCAAAATCAGAAGCCCTAAATATCAATTTACCTAAAGCCACTGAGAAATTGATCACGGTAAATTTTGAATTCAAATGGCAAACCTCCTGCATAAAGTATCTAGGAATAAATATCACAAACCAATCAGACACCCTATATAAAGCGAATTACCCCAGACTGATTCGGACACTGAAGGACGATCTCCGGAAATGGGCAGGGTACAACATATCCTGGATTGGTAGGATTCAATCTCTAAAAATGAATCTCCTTCCCAGAATTCTGTACCTATTTCAGACTCTTCCGGTCCCTATAATCAGGGAAGAGATCCTTCGGTTACAGTCCGCAATGGTGAAATTTATCTGGGGTAATAAAACCCCCCGCATCAAAACTAGCATACTAATTAGGCCCACTACAAAAGGAGGGCTAGCGGTACCTTGCCTGTTGTCGTACTATAGAGTGGCCCAATTAACTCAAATCATCCAGTGGCACACCCATCCCATACGAAGGCGATGGGTGGAACTGGAGGCGGCCTGCTGTGCCCCGGTGGTACTGCGGGACCTGATCTGGCTCCCAAATTCAGTCCGCAGAGACTTCATAAATCCGCTCCCCGCAGTTGTCAGCTCTTTGGCAGTATGGGACAAAAGCAAATATAAGCATGTTTTGATGAGAAAACACTCCTTGATGACCCCAATTTTGGGAAACCCTGATTTCGCTCCGGGCCTGCAGAGGAAAGATTTTATTATATGGACACAGAAGGGCTACACTCGCCTTCGACACCTGGAGGGTAGGATATCTATCAAACCGTTTGAACAAATTAAGTCGGAAAAATCGATGCCAAATTCAGAATTCTTTAGATACCTCCAGCTAAGAGCTTTCTATGATAAATTCCCAAACCGCGCTAAACGCACCAATTTTGAACAGCTCTGTTCTACTGGAACAGGAACCCAGGGACTTATCTCTACAATGTATAAAGCGGTAGTCTGTAAGACTCCTGACGCTGACGTGACGTTAAAATATAGGAACAGATGGGAGAGAGACCTAGGAGACATATTAGAGGACACAGACTGGGATCAAATCAGCCTGGCGGCAGCTAAGAGCTCGATTTGCACGACATTAAAGGAGAACGCGTATAAAGTCCTGATGAGGTGGTATCTGACCCCAACACGATTGTCAAAGTTTGTTAAAGGTTACCCCCCATTGTGCCCTAAACAATGTGGGGAGCAGGCAAACTTGCTACACATGCTGTGTGGCTGCACCAAAGTACTCCCAATCTGGGAGGAACTCAGAAATTGGCTTCAGAGAATTCTCGACTGCACGATCCCTTTGGACCCCTGGTTGTTTCTGCTGGCCAGAGACACTCCGGGGCTAAACAGGTCGAAGCACAAATTAATTGCACATTTTGCAACTGCCCTGAGGTGCGAACTCGCAGCATTGTGGAAGCAACCGGATCTACCAAATATCCCAAAAATCAGAAACCGAATTTGGCACGTTTGCCGGATGGAACAGTTAACGAGTCTAGTTAACGACACCGGCACAAACTTTCTCAAAGTATGGTCACCATGGCTAGACCTGAACGATATCCCAGGGGTCAGCGCCTCCAACATACTGCTTTAATAGATGCGGACGCGTTCTCCTTGGATGAAGTGTAGTGAACAGAAGGCCTTAGATTCTTGACAAGATTAGGGGTTCACTGGACTAGGCAAAGAAAAAGATAAGCATAGGTCAAAACACAACAGAAGAGATCAGAAGTCTACATAATGACTACTGTTACTGCGAGCCCTTTGGGACCAAAAGCCTACTAAACCCAAGAAATCCAGACCTCAACGAGAACCATAGCCTCTATGATAAGTCCAGAGGAGTCGAAATCGTGCTGTGGTAGCCTCCTCCCCCCCCTTCCCCCCCCCTCCCTACCTCCTCCCAGGTGTAGTCTGTCTGTAGGTCTTGTTGGTCTGTTTGTAACCCCAGTCTGTCTTTTGTGAATTTACTTATAAAAAGAGTTGTTATGGATACCTTTGTATACGATAATGGGTTGGAAGAAAATGTGATTATTGTACCATGCACTCAATAAAAAAAATTTTTGGTTGAAAAAAAGAATGAAAGTGTAAATCATTGGAGTCACACACAGACTGCTGGTTTTGCAGCAAGTCTAGCATTACAGGTACAGTAGGGTGACCAGATTTCCAAAAGTAAAATCCGGGACAGAATATAAATGTATTTTGAAAACAAATTACATTGCTTAAAAATAAATATTATAATAGTATTTATTTATTATTTATTTATTTATAAATATTTTATCAGGAAGCAATAAATTGAGAGTTACCTCTCGTTTTCAAGTATGTCCTGGGCACAGAGTTAAGACAAATAATACATGTTTACAAATACAGTTACATAATGTATACATTATATACATGACATTGCATGCACAGTTAAAGATAATTTATATTATGGGCGTATGAAACAGTTACAAACCAGATTAAAATGTGTGACAGCCTTAGATTTGAAAGAACTTAGACTGGTGGTGGATGTAAGAGTCTCTGGTAGGTTGTTCCAGTTTTGGGGTGCACGGTAAGAGAAGTAGGAGTGGCCGGATACTTTGTTGAGCCTTGGGACCATGAACAGTCTTTTGGAGTCTGATCTCAGGTGATAGGTGCTGCATGTGGTAGGGGTGAGGAGCTTGTTCAGGTAGCTGGTTAGCTTGCCCATAAAGAATTTGAAGGCAAGACAGGAAAGTTGAACTTTGCGCCCAGACTCAAGTGATGACCAATCTAGTTCTTTGAGCATTTCGCAGTGATGTGTGTTATAGTTGCATTGGAGAACAAAACAACAAATTGAATCGTAGAGGGTGTCAAGTTTGCTAAGGTGGATTTGAGGTGCTGAGCCATATACTATTTCTCCATAGTCAATAATTGGCATTAGCATCTGCTGTGCGATACGTTTTCTGACCAGGAGATTTAGGGAGAATTTGTTTCTGTAAAGTACCCCTAGTTTGGCATACAGTAGGTCTTGGTTGTCAAGGTATCAATGTGCATCCCGAATGTTAAGTGGGAGTCAAACCATATGCCCAGGTATTTAAAACTAGTAACACGAGTTAGGGTGGTGTTAATGTTGGTTCTAATCTGGAGCTCACCAATTTGGCTATTTGTCCAATAGCCTTACCATTTATACAGTTTTATTCATTTCTCTTTCCCCCCTCCACATCTTTTCCCTGTCTCCTCACCTCCTCCACTATCTCACAGATACACCGACTCCCTCCCTCCCCCCAGTCTGTGTCTCTCTCTTCCACACAGGTAGCTTTTGTCTCGGGGTGGGGCTTTGCCCCCAAAACATTCCTGTAGCTCTTCCTATTACTATGCAATAAAACGTAGAAAATGTCTCTCTTTCTCCCCAGTCAGTGGGTGTGTGCATGTGTCTTTCTCTCCCCCCTTCCCCACCTAGGTCTTTGTGTGTATGTGTGTGTGTTTCTCTTCCCAGGTCGGTGTATCTTTCTCTCCCCAGGTGTTTGTCTGTTTGTCTGTCTGTCTGTCTCTCTCTCTCTCTCTCTCTCTCTCTCTCTCTCTCTCTCTCTCTCTCTCTCTCTCTCTCTCTCTCTCTCTCTCTTCTCTCTCTTCTCTCTCTTCTCTCTCTTCTCTCTCTTCTCTCCCCCCAGGTCTGTGTGTGTTTGTGCATCTCTCTCTCCCCCCAGGTCTGTGTGTGTTTGTGCGTATCTCTCTCTCCCCAGGTCTGTGTGTGTTTGTGTATCTCTCTCGTCTCCCAGGTCTGTGTGTGTGTTTGTGTGTGTGTATCACTCTCTCCCCCCAGGTCTGTGTGTGTTTGTGCATCTCTCTCTCCCCCAGGTCTGTGTGTGTTTGTGCATCTCTCTCCCCACTCCCCTCCCCCAGGTCTGTGTGTGTTTGTGCATCTCTCTCTCCCCCTAGGTCTGTGTGTTTGTTTATCTCTCTCCCCCCAGGTCTGTGTGTGTTTGTGCATCTCTCTCTCCCCCCAGGTCTGTGGTTTTGTGTATCTCTCTCCCCCCAGGTCTGTGTGTGTTTGTGCATCTCTCTCTCCCCCCAGGTCTGTGTGTTTGTGTATTTCTCTCCTCCCAGGTCTGTATGTGTTTGTGTCTCTCTCCACTCTGTCTCTCCAGACTCTACCTGTCACAGGAGCAGGGGGAAGTCCACCTTTGGTCCTGATAACAGACAGCAGAAGTACTCACTGCTTACGGGTCTTACTGCAAGGCTCCTCTGCTGCCCCCACCCTCCTCTACCAGGCCAATCATCTTATCTGCTGCAAACCCACCCCCACCCTCCTCTACCAGGCCAATCATCTGCTCTGCTCTACTCCCCATCCCCACCCAACTCTGCTGGTAACCCCATCCAAATCATCTACTAGGCCAATCATCTGCTCTGCTCTCCTCCCTGGCATCTGCTGCTGCACCAATCATCTGCTCTTCTCCCCACTGGAATCCCCTGCACTGTGAAAACCGGAACACTCAGCAAAAACCGGGACATTTCGGGGTATATCGGCCCACCGGGACACATCATAAAAAACGGGACTGTCCCGGCTAAACCGGGACATCTGGTCACCCTACTTACAGGGTCTATCCCAAGGTCTGCAAAATAGGGACAAAATTTGTGCAAAAACAGCACCAGATTTAGCAAAGAAGAAATCCCACTGATAACTGACTGCAGTTTTTCAACCTCTTACAGTCTAGAGACTTTGATATATGACTATTTTTTAATTGGTGATAGAAGTCTCCTGAATAAATACCCACAAATGTAATAATCAATAATCATAACCATTACCCACAGTGGAAATTGACAGATAATATACTTTTTTTTGACATTACGTTTTTTTTTATGTTTTGCAATTTATTTTCAGTGGCAGAACCTAAAGACCAATCTAAACCGCAGAGATATCCAGACATTTTCTTTTATTTTACACTTTAATTCCTTAGCACATACAGATAGTATTTGTCTTGTAATAATGTATTTGGAAATATGTTACCTGTTGCCTTCTAGTTCACAAAGAGCCTTTGCTGCATATGACCAATCAGCAGCTCCTGGATTCTTTTTAAGCCATTTCTCAAATTCCTGGATATTGGGCTCAGTAAATTCTATCACAATAATCTCTTTGAAGATATCACTGGCTGATAAGAGCTGGTAAACTGATGGGCCAGAGGAGATATCAATCAATGTGTCTCCTCGCACACGCCCTGAACCAGCAGTTAGAAAGAATAAAATACATTTTCATTACATTTAACAAGTATTTTTGGTATTAAAAAAATATATAAATAAAACTTCCCAAGCCATTAACCCAATACAATAAAAGACTACATTTAAATGCAGCAGGGTATGAGAATAAGAGTATGTACAGTATATCTAATGGATGCATTGTCTGTGTTACATTTTATCTCACTGAAAGCATCTTACTGTACTGCGTGTTGCTAATTATTTCATTTGAAAACACCTATGTAATGTGAAGACGTGACAGGAGGCAAACCCCACATAGAGAGATCATTGGCTTGGCTATTAATTATTAGTTAATAAAACACAAAACAAATTATGGTGTGTCAAAATGTGCCAAAAATACTCAGTGTGCAGCATATCAAATTATCACTTGTGAGCACAGTCACATCTGTCAGTTTGGTCTGCAACCTGCCCTTCCTCATTATCTCTTAGCATTCAGTGCTTCTACTGCAGCCAGGGATTCTGGGTAATTACATGGAAATAAGTACTGTACTCAGTGTGTCACTTTCTGCTTCTTGTCCATTTTAACATGGACAACAAACAAGCATACAGTATGCCTGCGTCTGACAATTGAGCCAGTGCACTTAGGCACATTGAAGCCTACTCACATTAGTGTTAAAGCCAGTTACTCTAATCATACCTAGACATACATTGAAGAACTCAGAATTTGTGTGACCAAACTGATATACTGGGCTCTTGTATGTTTAAGTGTTTGAGCAATATATCAAACGTTGAATTCCGCTGGCATACTCTGTCGTAATCTCTTTTAGATGATTTTATATATATAAGTAAATACTAAAAATTCCTTTTGTTCTTTATTAGAAGAGTTAATTAAGTAATAAATAATTTTTTGTTTTGTGTTTTTAAACCTTATGGTTTCCCATACGGTTTGGAAATTTGCTTCCATCTACTCTGATATAATATTAAGCTGAGTGCAAATCATTGGGAATTCTTTTCTGTGGTCTTTCTGGATCATTCCTACAAATGCCTGCGTATTACACAGCTTTTCAGCACAGTCTGAGTTTAAGAAGGAACCCTACTCGCAGACAGTTGTTTCAGTCTCGGTTTGAGTTTTGTTACTGACTACACTGGCGACACACTTTATTCGAGCTCGGCTAGTCCCACGAATTCGGGTATACTCGGGTGTATTGAGGTTTGTGACTGTTTTCTGCCCGAGTGCATTGCGTTATTTTCCAGGCAGGGATTGAAGCATTTTATTCCCGCTGGCTGCAATACTGCACAGTATATATATATATATACTGCATTACAATTCATGAATTTATTCCATCTGGTAGACACGCAAAGCATTGCAGCCTATTAAATCCTAATCATTATCATTTAACAGATCAGCCGCCCTTCAGCCAGGCATGAACCATGGCTGGGAAGGCAAACTCAATGGGGCTTGTCAGAGGTGAGGAGCGGCGCATTCCAGGTATCTGCCAGGTACATACTGGGTATTTGCTCGAATAAAGTGTTTCGCAGCAGTATGCTGGTACTGGGTATAACCTGACACAAAACAGGTTATGGTTGGTAAAAAAGTGACAAAACTCCTCCACTGTATTGTATACAGCAAAAATAAATGCCACTTGTTAATTAAAGTAATTATTAGCAAATATATTTTTTTATTAGTGTAATAAATATGCATTCATTTTCTGTTAATTTTTTTTTTAAATTTATCTCCACAAATTCAACAATAAATATTCAAACCTGAAGAGAACGTTTCATGCAATTTTTTCAAAGGGAATCCCACAGTTTCTTCTATCAAGGGAAAATTTTCATCACAGAAGAAGGTATCCACATGTCCTTTTGGATCAAATTCTTCATCATGATAATGTTTGTGGAGGCTGGAATCCATTGCAAATCTTTGGTGCAATCTTTCTGATGTCTCTGATGTGATATTGGATTAGTCTTGTACTGTACATACTTTTAAGTCCTTTTAACAGTCAAAGAAGCCATCTCCCAAATCATGAGAACAAATATTAACTTTGGATCATACTGAGCTTCATTTTGTCACAAGGATTCTTATTTCATATATTGACTTTTCTAATATAGTACAATATTCTATTTCTTATTTATTTGTTGGCTTTCTGCTAGTTGAAAAATCACAAGTCATCTCGTGATTCTTATAATGTTTTATAGTTTACTTAAAAGAAAAACAAACAGCATTTTTCAGTGTCAGTACGGCAAGGGTTAATTAAGACCTTACTGAGCAACAAAGTGTTTAATACAGTATGTCCTGAAAATATATTAACCCCAGGGATTAAATTAAATCATGGGATGAAGCTTCTGAGCGCTGTAAATATCGGGTACACAAAGAAGTACATTAATGGCCTCATGTAGTAATCTCCGAAAAAAATTATCGGCAGGGTTTTGAACTCGCCATGGTTTTGCCGAGTTGCTCTCACGGTTTGCAGAAAGGCCCGAATATCAGTGAGAGCAAAATTAGCAAACATGGTGAGTTTCCGGCGCTGAGATGACCTGCCCTCCGAAAAGGGCTCCCCCGGCGAGATCTCTCTGCTGCAGAGAGATCCGTCTTTCTGCGAAAATCTTGCCAGAAAAAAAAATATTTTTACATTTAAATTGTATTCCTAGTGTAGATGTCCAGGGGGTCTCCAGAGCAGAACCGCGTTGGTTTCAGATCCGGGGACCCCCTGCTTCCCGAGATACAGGCCCCGTTATTGGGTGCCTGTATCTCCTATGCATGAAAATGTCCCGATCACGTTGTCCGTGGGATGTTAACAAAGAAGAGGGATACCTGCACCCCATAACGGGGCCTGTATTCGGGAAGCAGGGGGTCCCCGAACCTAAAGCCAACGCAGTTCTGCTCTGGAGAACCCCGGCACATATACACTAGGAATAAAATACAAATGAAAAAAATGTTAAAATTCATTACAATAGCGGCTATCCGCTATTGTAATGAAGCTGCTTTAATGTTATTGTTAATAATAGTGTGTGGGAGAAAGGGGTCTCCTGAGCTGACCTCTTTGATTTCAGCCTCAGGGACCCCCTGCTTCCCGAGTTACAGGCCCTGGTATGGGGCATCAGATGCCAGTGTCCATTGCCATTTTTAAAGGGTCCGTGTGACGTAACCGGGTGATTCAAAATATCTTGTCCTGTAACTCAGGATGCAGGGGGTTCCTGAGGCTGAAATCAAAGCGGTTCAGCTCAGGATACCCATTGCTTCCACACACTATTATTAACAATCCTGCACACATAGCATTACAGGAAGGGGATGTGCAAACATATTGTACTGTATGCATACTGTAGTAACTGTCAGCAATTTGCCCTAAAAACCCCTCTCTCAATGACAAAAGAACTACAGAATGCAATGCAGCCATTACGAAGAAGATAAAGACAAGATTGTAAATTTTGAAGAAGACCTTCTGTATTTTTGTATTATTCCTTATTCCTTTATTATCCTGTACAAATAAAATTGTTCCTTCTTTAAATTCATTAGAATCATTTGAACCTCCCCCCCCCAAAATAAAAATTACAGTATGCCACCTCGTACAGTACAGTATACAGTACAGTAGAATTAAAAAGCAAGTGACAGTAAGAATGGCAAAAATAAAGTATCAAAAACATGCTTCACATAATGGTTTATTAAAATCAGTCCTTCAATAAACCCATTTCGAGAAAAAAAAAAAAAGGAATGTCTTTTTTTTTTCAGACACGAAATTTACAGTGAATGTGAAGTCATTCTCACCAAAGCCTGAAACATGATGAATGGCTATTGGGGAGGTGTCGATAAGCAGTTGAACTCGCTTTGGTTTGTTAGGCTTTGTGGGGGGGGGGGAGGTGCTACTGCCATAGCTTTGCCTGTCCGGGTGTGTGTGCAGGATTATTAGTTCAAAGAAATCTTTTCAACAGTTCATCAGAATCATTTGAAACCCCCACCCCCAAATAAAAATTACAGTATGCCACCTCAAACAGTACAGTATACAGTACCGTAGAATTAAAAAACAAGTGATTGTAAGAATGGCAAAAATTGATAAATTATCAAAATCATGTTTCACATACTGGTTTTTTAAAATAAGTCCTTCAATAAAAGAAAGAGAAGCGTTAGACACGTCAGACTGATACATAAGGTCACGCTGTGCACACGAACCCGGAAGTGGTACAGTCACGCTGGAATACCCAGCCCATCCCAGCGATTGATTAGTCTTAACACGGCATTTCTGCTAGGAGCTGCACCCATCGGCGAGGCAGAGCCCTTGCTGCTTAATGGACTTTTAACTTCTTATGTGTGAGTTACTATTTGTTATATTACTATATACAGTGGCGACAACCGTTATTCTAACTCGGCTAGCTCCGCGAATTTCAGATTATCCCGGTTATGTGCGGTTTTGTGTCGTTTTCGCCCGGAGTGAATTGCGTTTTTTTCGCGCCCGTGATTTAAACATTTTATTCTTGCTGTCTGCAATACTGCAATGCCGTGTAAAAACTCATGGAGGCGTTTGCGAGCTGTTGTCTTTGAAGTCTAATACCTTCGCGGTTCAACCTACAGTACGTCAGTACACAGTCTGTGCGTGCGCGCGCAGTAATAGTAAAATTGCATATTTAAAGTACATGCATTTGCAGTGCTGTGCTGCTGTACGGTACTGTACTGTATGTCTCATTTGAAAATTGTTGAAATGCATAGGCGTGTACAGTATTGTAGCAGTGTAAAGGGAACCCTCGCTACTGACATTGTTTGAGTAGCCCTTTTGGCAATATTGTATCTCCTACACACTGTATCAAACATTAGAAACATTTAGAAACCATACACTGTATCATTGCATATACAGTACTTACCTGCCCTGTTAGAGGGTATAGAGCTACAGTAGCCTAGAATTTATTTGGGATACATACTCCTTTTAGGTCTACCCTTCCTCCACCTTATTTTTAATTCACCGCTAACATAGGATTTATGTATTGAGGACCGTATATTTTAATTGAGGATCTCTCCCAATAAATTTGTTTATAACTTGATTTCATTGCACACATTACATCTCTCCCACACCATTCCTTTGAACATGTGTCTAGTTTGAATCACATTCCTGCTTGACAGCAGTAATTTGCTGCGCATGCGCTTGTAACTTTGCCCACCACTGCTTTCTTACTGTAACTGAGTGAGTGACCCGACCAAAAAGAAATTTAAAGAAAGAAAGAAATTTAAATAAAAATTATTTTGAGTTCCAGGTTTCTGCTCATTCTGACTTAGCCGTTTCAAAGCAGCGCGGCTTTCTGCGTCATTACGGTCAATGATAGGACCCTCCTCACCGGCGTGACCCTTTCTCGCCGCCATTACTGGTCGGACCCTGTTGAGGTAAAGTGAGGGGGTTCCTAACATCTATGGGCAAAATGAATTTTATTTCTAGGTGCCCTAGAACAGAAGTTCCAATGCCAATTGACCGTGAACTTGACCGAGGTCCTAGTTCCCACGCCAATTGCGCGATCATTGCTCTTTTTTGACAGTGTTGCCGATCCTGCGGCTTTGCGGTCTGGCAGTAAAAAAACACACAACAACATCTCCTTTATTTATGTACAGTACAGCAGGTCAAAACATGTACAGTACAGTAGAGAACAATACAGTCCAGCACAACAGTATGGTCTTACTGTACCTGTGATTACCAAAAAACTTTTTATGGTAATTTTTTTTATTTTTCCTTTCTCCACAAGCCTGCAAAAACCATCTCACTGTATAACGATATTCAATCTGTGGAATGTGAATAAATATTCATCAATAATATATACTGTAATGTACTGTATAATATACTGTATACTGTATATATATATACTGTATACTGTATATATATATAGAAATATTATTTTTTCCGTCTGTACAGTATCTTGTTCCTCATTCTGTGAACAGTACAGTACTTAATTGAGGGAGGAGAGGTTTTGTGTACTTCGGCTGAAGTTGATCCCAGTGGCAGGAACAGCAGGGAGCGAAGTAGAGGTCACAAGCAGAGATCAGAGGCAGGCGGTAGGTAGCGAAGTCAGGAAACAAGCAGGGGTCCGAGGCAGGCGGCAGGTAGCGATGTCAGGAAACAAGCAGAGGTCGGCAACGAGGAAACTGGAACAGGATGATAGCAATAGCTAACACAGCAGTAAACCCAGGAACCTTGCAGGAGCCAAGGAACCAGTATAAACAGGCAAGGAGGAACAGAAAAGGTTTATATAGGCAGGCTGAGAGGTGGAGCACAGGTGCAGAGGTGTCAGGTATCAGATTCTGGAATTTTCCTTAGTTAGCAGCAGCAATCCCGGTGGACAAGTTTAGGTACTGCAGGCTAGAACAAGACATTGAGAGTGGCAGCAGTCCCGGTGGCCAAGCATGGGTACAGCAGGCTAGAGAATATGACATTACTCCCCCCTCCCAAGAGCGTTCTCCGGACGATCCTTGCTAGGCTTGTCTGGATATCGTCAGTGGAAAGCTTTGACAAGTCGCAGAGCATGTACAAAATCTTTGGGTTCCCAAGACCTCTCCTCTGGGCCATAGCCCCCCCAGTGAACCAGGTACTGTAGTATCCCTCGGTGTAACCTGGAATCCAAAATTCTTTCCACAATGAATTTCTCTTCGTTATCCACGAGGACGGGTTCAGGAGGAGGAAGTCTCCGTCCAGGAAACGGGTTCTCACGGAAAGGTTTCAGCAGAGAAGAGTGAAACACAGGGTGTATTTTGATGGTCTCAGGAAGCTCTAATCTGAAGGACACTGGATTTATTAGTGCTGAGATGCGAAATGGCCCAATGTATTTTTGGCCCAATTTAATGGTTGGAACCTGTAGACGTAGATTTTTTGTAGAAAGCCAGACTTTATCCCCGACTTGAAATTCTTGGGAGGGTCTGCGGTGTTGGTATGCTGCTCTTTTGTACTTTACTTGAGTCTCACGAAGTGTCTCTTTGAGGGTCTCCTGGATGTCTCGCAGAGTCTGCAGTTTCTCTGTAATTGCCGGAATGGGGCCCGAAGATGGAAAACGAGGAATAAAGGTTGGATGAAATCCATAATTTGAGAAAAAGGGGCTCTTCTGAGTCGATGAATGATGTGAGTTGTTGTATGAAAACTCAGCTAATGGTAGGAAATCAATCCAGTCATCCTGGAGATGACAAACAAAACATCGTAAGTATTGTTCCAAAGTCTGATTGGTCCTTTCTGTCTGGCCATTGGATTGTGGATGATAGCCAGATGATAAATTTAAACGAATTCCTAGAGAGGAACAGAAGGTCCTCCAAAATTTTGAAGTGAATTGTACCCCTCTATCGGATATGATCTTATCAGGAGCCCCGTGAAGCCGAAACACCTCTTTCACAATCAACTTGGCTGTCTGGTCTGCAAAAGGAAGATTCTGTGCTGCAATGAAGTGAGCCATCTTTGTAAGTCGATCCACCACTACCAGGATGCTATTATGTCCATTTGATCGTGGCAGGTCAACAATAAAGTCCATTGAAATGGACCCCCAAGGACGAGTTGGAACCGGAAGAGGCTGCAGTAAACCCATAGGTGATGCTCGAGGGGTCTTGGTCCTAGCACAAGTCTCACAGGAAAGGACATAGTCTTTAACAGCTTGTGCTAATTTAGGCCACCAAAAAGAGCGAGACAACAGTTCCTGTGTCTTGAGGCACCTGGGTGACCAGCGGGTCGGGAGTCGTGCATTAATTGGAGCACCTCTAATCTTACCTCTTTAGGGACGAACAGACGATCCTTACAGTTCCAGAGACCATCACATAGAAATAGTTCTGCTTCCGGAGGAGGGTTTTTAAGAAAAGTGTCATTTGAGTAGGCTCCCTTTATTCGTGTGAGGAGATCGGCAGAGAATGTGACGCCCAAAAAATTTCTTTATGGAAGAATAGTTTCTTCTTGCTCTTTGTCTGAACTAGGATTCGGAAAGGATCGTGACAAGGCGTCGGCTTTCCCATTTTTGGAGCCAGGGCGGTATGAGATGTGGAACTGAAATCTTGCAAAGAAGAGAGCCCATCTGGCTTGTTGCGCAGACAGTCTCTTTGCGGATCAAATGAATTCTAAGTTCCTATGATCCGTAAAGACCGTAATTGGATGATTGGCCCCCTCCAGTAGATATCTCCACTCAGAGAATGCAGCTTTTATAGCCAAGAGTTCTTTGTTTCGATGTCATAATTTCGTTCAGCTGTTGACATTTGGTATGAATAAAAGGCGCATGGATGAAGGAGCATCTTGGGTCAAATTCTTTGTGACAGAATGGCACCAACAGTGGAGTCGGATGCATCGACTTCCAAGATGAATGGTAATTCTGGATTTGGATGGATGAGGATAGGGGCAGATGTGAAGAGTGACTTCAATTGTTCGAATGCCGCATCTGCTTTAGGAGACCATTTGAAGGGGAATTCTTTCCGTGTGAGTTGGGTGATTGGAGCAATAATGCCAGAGAAATTTTTAATAAAACGTCTATAAAAATTGTCAAAACCCACAAATCTCTGAATGTCCTTTTCATTTCGAGGGATTGGCCATTCCACCATGGCTTGAATCTTGCCTGGGTCCATACTCAAACCCTCGGGAGAGATGATGTAACCGAGAAATTGCATGTTGGTCTTTTCAAATTCGCATTTTTCTAACTTGATGTACAATTTGTACTTACGGAGACGCTCAAGGACAATTCGGACATGTCTCTGATGATCCATGATGTTATCTGTGAAGACAAGGATGTCATCCAGGTATGCCACTACGAATTGGTCCAATAACTCTCGGAGGACATCATTTATTAAATGCTGGAAGGTAGCAGGGGCATTACAGAGTCCAAACGGCATCACCAGATATTCATAGTGCCGATAACGGGTTCGGAAGGCTTTTTTCCATTCGTCACCGGGTCGAATGCGGACCATATTATACGCTCCTCTGAGATCTAATTTGGTAAAGATTTTGGCTGACCGAATTCTTTCCAATAGTTCAGGTATCAGAGGTAATGGGTACCTGTTCTTCACCATAATCTTATTTAGTTCCCGATAGTCAATGCAGGGGCGTAGAGAACCGTCTTTCTTTCCCACGAAGAAGAGCACAGCGCCTGCTGGAGAAGTAGAGGGTCGGATAAAACCCTTTGATAGGTTCTCCTGTAGGTAGTCATTGAGGACCTTCAATTCCGGTTCTGAGAGGGAATAGATTCTTCCAAACGGAATGGCAGCACCCGGTAATAATTCAATGGGACAGTCATAAGAGCGATGTGGGGGAAGCGTATCTGCGTTCTTCTTGTCACACACATCTAAAAACTCAGAGTAAGGAGCCGGCAGAAGATTTTCTTGATACGAGGAAATCTTATGTATTCCTACACACTCTGGTATAGGAGTTTTAGGTAGACAGGCTAGCTGACAGTGCTCCGAGGGAAACATGACTGTCTTTGTCTTCCAGTGAATTAGTGGGTTATGGATCATGAGCCATGGAATTCCCAGAATCACTGGAAACAAAGGTGATGGAATGAGACCAAAAGAAATCTTCTCCTGGTGATTGGGCTCCATGATTAGTGTTAAGTTACTGGTTTCATGGGTAACAGGTCCAGAGCTCAAGGGAGAACCGTCAGCGTCTTCCATCCTTTCTGGCGATTCCTTGGCTACAAATGATACCGAATTGTTCTTGGCGAATTCTATGTCCATAAAATTCCCTGCCGCCCCTGAGTCAACCATTACTGTGGTTGAAAAACGATGTGTTCCTTCCTCGATTATAATAGGAACCAGGAGGTGAGGGTGTAGCGAAGGAGGGTTATCTTTCCCTTGAGAAGCAGAGAACACAGTCTTTGAAATAGCGTGTAGCTGATTTCTCCTAGGGCTCTGGAAAGAAGACCACCTGGACTTGTTTGGGCAATCAGCGAGATAGTGCCCATCATTTCCGCAATATAAACAGAGATCTTCTGTTCGGCGTCTATTCCTTTCCCCGGTTGAGATAGGTCCCCGCAGTGTATTTACTTGCATCGGCTCCTCCTCAGTCTCCCTGGAACATCTTGGGGTACTGACATCTCTAAACCCGGGATTGCTTGGCATCAACCCCTGTCTCTCCAATCGTCTTTCCGTAAGCCTGCGATCAATTTGGATGCATAAACGGACAAAGTCCTGAAATCTCTCTGGGGGCTCCACCCAGGCTAGTTCGTCTTTAACTTGCTCCGAGAGACCCTGCCGAAAATGATATTTCTGCGCGGCCTCATTCCAATCAGTATCGTTAACCCATCTGCGGAATTCAGCGGCGTATTCAGCTGCCGAGCGTCTTCCTTGACGAAGATTGTTCAGAGTTGCCTCAGCGGTTGCACTATGATTTGGGTCATCAAAAATAAGACTCATGGCTTCGATGAACTCCTCCAGGTCCCTTAGTAGTGGGCTATCTTGTTCTAACATAGGGGAGACCCAAACAAGGGCCTCATCCTTGAGCAGGGTTATGACCAGTCCAACCTGGGCTTCTTCGGTTTGATAAATGATGGGCTGAAGCTTGAACACAAGTCTGCATTGATTAAGTAAATTCCGGAAAGATTGTTTTTTCCCCAAAAAAAATTCCGGAAGGGATATACGGGGTGCGGTTTGCACAGGCACAGTGTTTTGACCAGACAAGGTGATTAAGGCTGCACGTAGTTCACGATCCTCAGCTTCCGCAGTGGCGGCTTGTTCTTTCAAGCGGCCAAGACGATTAAACACGTGTCTTTGTTGTTCCTGGTAACCAACCATGATATGTTGTAAGTCATGGAGTGTCTGAGCCTGAGCCGGGTCTGTTCCAGCGGAATCCATGGTAGGTCCTTTTTATTCTGTCAAGGATTGGACTTCGGCTGGAGTGGATCCCAGTGGCAGGAACAGCAGGGAGCGAAGTAGAGGTCACAAGCAGAGATCAGAGGCAGGCGGCAGGTAGCGAAGTCAGGAAACAAGCAGGTGTCCGAGGCAGGCGGCAGGTAGCGAAGTCAGGAAACAAGCAGAGGTCGGCAACGAGTAAACTGGAACAGGATGATAGCAATAGCTAACACAGCAGTAAACACAGGAACCTTGCAGGAGCTAAGGAACCAGTATAAACAGGCAAGGAGGAACAGGAAAGCTAGAGAATATGACAAGAGTATACGTGGTGCTTTGCATATATGTTTTGCAGGCACAGGTCCCTGCCTGTCCGGTGGAGCTAACAATCTACTGTTTGTTTTTGGTGCCTGAGGCACAGGGAGTTAAAGTGACTTGCTTTTTATGTACTGTATTTGGGGGTTGTATTTGGGGGTTTATTGATCAAATTATTATGATTATGATGAACTGCCTTTTGAAATTACAGTACTGTACTCTACGGAATCAGTTATTTCTTTGAACTGCAGCACAACTAATCCTTCAGCCCTAGCTGCTTAATGCGCATGAGTCACCCACCCAACCCCCTCTCTCCACAGAGTCGTTAATGTTCTGAATATTGCCATTGTGTTCTTAATCTGTCCATAGCCGAGCTACAAAGCCTCAGTGCGCCTGCGTGTAATCACACCATCCCCCCCCCCCCCCAACCCTTAGAGGCTTTAAAAGTAGAGTAAAAAAAACATTAACTGATTCATGTTGTTTTTTCATTCATTCTTATACTGTCGGGGGTGGGGGAGGGGGTGTGGTTGTTGTCAATGATTACAGTAACCAGGAATGTGAATAAATATTTATTGTATTTTATCAGGGAAAAAAAATACAAAGATAAAAATAATCATGAATAATACATACTGCAGCCTTTATTAAATTCTTCTGACAGATTGAAATCAGAGAAACATTTACAAAACATTAGTAAAACATGGAGATACATGAAAAATGGACATTTATATGAATATTAATTAATAATACATACTGTAATGTACTGTATAATATATATATATATATATAAATATAGAAATATTATTTTTTCCGTCTGTACAGTATCTTGTTTCTCATTCTGTGAACAGTACAGTAGTTCATTGAGAGAGGAGAGGTTTTGTGTACATCATTACTGCTGTTTATATACTGTACATTTTACTGTACAAACAGATTTGACTGGACACCATACCCCACCTCACCCCAGTCCACCCTTTTTTCCTGAAACGACAAAAAAACAAAAAATTAGTGCAGTTACTGTATGTGCGTACTGTATTATAGCATTGTGTGATGTGTAGTACTACTGTAGATGGCTGGTGCTGCTTTCTCTGGAAAGACAAAAATTGAGCAGTTACTAGGCAGTTACTGTAGTACTGTCAAACTAGTCTACTGTATACTGGAACAACTGTATACTCTGACTACTGTTAAATTCTATGTACTAGATGGCTGGTGCTGCTCTCTCTGTAAAGAAAAAACTGTAACTACTGTATACTCTGACTATCTGGAAAGAAAAAATCTGTGCCATACTTACCTGTATCATACTGTACTTACAATACTACAGCACAGTACTACTTTCCTGATGCTTGCCCATTACGCGCGATGACAATGGGCAACAAAGTGGCAATATGGTCTATATATTTATTGCAGCGTTCCACGGTGAGTACATCGTTCCAAAACTCATTATGCCTTTCAACAACTTGTCCTTTTTGGAGGGTTTCGCCACTTTCCATATATGGTCCTTCAGCTGATGCCAGACCATTTCGATCGGATTGAAGTCTGGCGATCTGTCATTGGAAAAAAAGGACAATTAGTTTAAGAGATACAGTACAGTACACAGTGAAAATAGTGGGGAAAAAATGAGACACAGTTACCGCACTTACTCCGCTGGCGTCTTCACCCAGTTGATACCGCGCTCAAGGATATGCGCTGTTGATGCGGTGTGCTTTGGATCGTTGTCCTGGTAGAAGCGGTGACCATTGGGGAACTCGCGTGTGATGTATTGCACTATCTCAGGGACAATGTTGTCTTGGAAAAAGCTTTATTCATGATTCCTATAGCAAGAAAAGAAAAGTGCTCAAAAAACTGCACAATAGTACAGTACAGTGCATACAGTAACGCAACACTAGTAAAGTACAGTGCATAAGGCTACATTATATTTGATATATTTTACCTTCACAGAGGACAATGCATCCTGGTCCACACCTATAGAGGGCAGCCCACACATGCAGCTTCACGGGGTGTTTTGGCCGCGGCTTCAAAGATATGCGGCCTTTTTTGTGGAATGCAAAGCTTGCAAATCTCTCCAGCGACACAGTAGACTCATCAGTGAAGATGCAATCCTGGAAAGTCTCCCCACTGTCGATCCATGCCTGGGCCTGGACCACTCTTTTGATTTTGTTTGCGTCCCGTATCATGGGGTACGCTCTGTAATGACAAGGAATAAAAAAATTTAGCGGCACAGTACAGTACAGTTTCCTAAACAACACTTTTACCTCCTGTACTGTCCAGTACTAACCTCACACGTCCATAATTCCATCCAATGCTGCATCTCATCTTCTTTATGCTGCTCTCGGATACAGTCAGATTGTGCTTTTCCTGCAGAGTGTTTTTAACCCTTAATGCGCTCCCCTCATCATTCTCCTCACTTATTTTGTCCACCAGAAGAGTTGTCTCCCTACAATGTAAAGAAAATATATTGTTTTATTAATATACAGCAATATAAAATGTATATAAATATAATGATGTAATATAAATATAAATATACATCCTATATATACCATTGTACTATAAATATAAATATACAAAAAATGTATACTGTTGTACTATAAATATAAATATACAAAATATATATACTGTTGTACTATAAATATAAATATACAAAATATATATATATACTGTTGTAATATAAATATAAATATACATCCTATATATACTGTTGTACGATAAATATAAATATACAAAAAATGTATACTGTTGTACTATAAATATAAATATACAAAATATATATACTGTTGTAATATAAATATAAATATACATCCTAAATATACCGTTGTACGATAAATATAAATATACAAAAAATGTATACTGTTGTACTATAAATATACAATATATATATACTGTTGTAAAATAAGTATAAATATACATCCTATATATACTGTTGTACAGTTTTGTATATTTTTTTTTGTTAAGTTTTATAAATATACTTACGCGTTAGTTACCCTTGGTGCCCTTTTGCGGTCTCTGTTTTTTCCGTATGCATGATAGCACACGGTGGTTGCTGGCACAACGAGGTCAGAAGTAGCTAGCCAGCGCTGGATAGCAGCAATTCGTTGTCCGCTCGTGTACATCTCCTTAATTTGCATGCTGAGCTTCTTTAAAATCTTTTTAACAGGCATTGCTGCGAGTAGAAAGAAATACAAACACAAGAATGTGTATTCGATGTTTAGTCGATGTGTATTCTATGTGCAGTCAATACACAAAATGGATGGTGTATTTATACGGTAATGACTCACACGCCCACTTTCAACACCTGTACCTGGTCGCCATGCATAAAAGGTTACACACTTTGCATAGGCCACCACTCCATGATCTTTATCTGAACTTGCCCTTGTCCAGATACTGCATTGTGCCGGAAACAAAAGAAACAGCGCACAACGCCAAAAGCTTGCAAATCTCTCCAGCGACACAGTAGACTCATCAGTGAAGATGCAATCCTGGAAAGTCTCCCCACTGTCGATCCATGCCTGGGCCTGGACCACTCTTTTGATTTTGTTTGCGTCCCGTATCATTGGGTACGCTCTGTAATGACAAGGAATAAAAAATTTTAGCGGCGCAGTACAGTACAGTTTCCTAAACAACACTTTTACCTCCTGTACTGTCCAGTACTAACCTCACACGTCCATAATTCCATCCAATGCTGCATCTCATCTTCTTTATGCTGCTCTCGGATACAGTCAGATTGTGCTTTTCCTGCAGAGTGTTTTTAACCCTTAATGCGCTCCCCTCATCATTCTCCTCACATATTTGTCCACCAGAAGAGTTGTCTCCCTACAATGTAAAGAAAATATATTGTTTTATTAATATACAGCAATATAAAATGTATATAAATATAATGTTGTAATATAAATATACATCCTATATATACCATTGTACTATAAATATAAATATACAAAAAATGTATACTGTTGTACTATAAATATAAATATACAAAAAATGTATACTGTTGTACTATAAATATAAATATACAAAATATATATACTGTTGTAATATAAATATAAATATACATCCTAAATATACCGTTGTACGATAAATATAAATATACAAAAAATGTATACTGTTGTACTATAAATATACAAAATATATATACTGTTGTAAAATAAGTATAAATATACATCCTATATATACTGTTGTACAGTTTTGTATATTTTTTTTTGTTAAGTTTTATAAATATACTTACGCGTTAGTTACCCTTGTTGCCCTTTTGCGGTCTCTGTTTTTTCCGTATGCATGATAGCACACGGTGGTTGCTGGCACAACGAGGTCAGAAGTAGCTAGCTAGTGCTGGATAGCAGCAATTCGTTGTCCGCTCGTGTACATCTCCTTGATTTGCATGCTGAGCTTCTTTGAAATCTTTTTAACAGGCATTGCTGCGAGTAGAAAGAAATACAAACACAAGAATGTGTATTCGATGTTTAGTCGATGTGTATTCTATGTGAGGTCAATACACAAAATGGATCGTTTATTTATACGGTAATGACTCACACGCCCACTTTCAACACCTGTACCTGGTCGCCATGCATAAAAGGTTACACACTTTGCATAGGCCACCACTCCATGATCTTTATCTGAACTTGCCCTTGTCCAGATACTGCATTGTGCCGGAAACAAAAGAAACAGCGCACAACGCCAAAAGCTTGCAAATCTCTCCAGCGACACAGTAGACTCATCAGTGAAGATGCAATCCTGGAAAGTCTCCCCACTGTCGATCCATGCCTGGGCCTGGACCACTCTTTTGATTTTGTTTGCGTCCCGTATCATTGGGTACGCTCTGTAATGACAAGGAATAAAAAATTTTAGCGGCGCAGTACAGTACAGTTTCCTAAACAACACTTTTACCTCCTGTACTGTCCAGTACTAACCTCACACGTCCATAATTCCATCCAATGCTGCATCTCATCTTCTTTATGCTGCTCTCGGATACAGTCAGATTGTGCTTTTCCTGCAGAGTGTTTTTAACCCTTAATGCGCTCCCCTCATCATTCTCCTCACATATTTGTCCACCAGAAGAGTTGTCTCCCTACAATGTAAAGAAAATATATTGTTTTATTAATATACAGCAATATAAAATGTATATAAATATAATGTTGTAATATAAATATACATCCTATATATACCATTGTACTATAAATATAAATATACAAAAAATGTATACTGTTGTACTATAAATATAAATATACAAAAAATGTATACTGTTGTACTATAAATATAAATATACAAAATATATATACTGTTGTAATATAAATATAAATATACATCCTAAATATACCGTTGTACGATAAATATAAATATACAAAAAATGTATACTGTTGTACTATAAATATACAAAATATATATACTGTTGTAAAATAAGTATAAATATACATCCTATATATACTGTTGTACAGTTTTGTATATTTTTTTTTGTTAAGTTTTATAAATATACTTACGCGTTAGTTACCCTTGTTGCCCTTTTGCGGTCTCTGTTTTTTCCGTATGCATGATAGCACACGGTGGTTGCTGGCACAACGAGGTCAGAAGTAGCTAGCTAGTGCTGGATAGCAGCAATTCGTTGTCCGCTCGTGTACATCTCCTTGATTTGCATGCTGAGCTTCTTTGAAATCTTTTTAACAGGCATTGCTGCGAGTAGAAAGAAATACAAACACAAGAATGTGTATTCGATGTTTAGTCGATGTGTATTCTATGTGAGGTCAATACACAAAATGGATCGTTTATTTATACGGTAATGACTCACACGCCCACTTTCAACACCTGTACCTGGTCGCCATGCATAAAAGGTTACACACTTTGCATAGGCCACCACTCCATGATCTTTATCTGAACTTGCCCTTGTCCAGATACTGCATTGTGCCGGAAACAAAAGAAACAGCGCACAACGCCAAATAGTGAAGCAAGTAATGCTATATATTAGTAATTACAGGGTAATAAATCTGCGTACATCAAAACAGTGGAATAGGTGCATTTAGTGTGTTTCACACAAGTTACCACTCAGCAACTGTTGTCAGAAGAGTCTGCAGCTTGCTTCTCTCAGCGGGGGCGCTACGTTGGTTCAGGAGCAGGATTAATGTCCAAAACCCCTCATCCAGCAGTACATCGCTCCCAAGGGGATTTCCCTTTACAGCAACCACGCTCCGTTGCAGGTATTGGTGCTTGGTGGGACCGCTCGCGCTTCCAAGCTGTCTGGTGCAGCTCGTGTAGCTCAGCGAGCAGATCCACTGTACGGGGGTAAGACCTCAGCTCTGCAAGGGTACACTCGGCGTGCCACGTTGTCGCTCCGTCGCGGGATACTGCGTGATGACGTCACAGTCTCCGCAGCAGCGAGGGAACCGGCAGGGAGGCAGTCAAAGTCTCTCAAAGTCTCTCAAAGTCTCTCATATGCCCAAAATTACCACCGGGAGTGATACTAGCAGGGTGAAGCCAATGGCGGCAATGGCAATATTAAGGCACTAGATAAAAATCATCCAACATGTTTCGTAGAATAAACTACTTCTTCAGGGAATAATTTGGCCATTATCCAGAGGTCTTAAGTACCTAACAAAGATGTCTCATTGGTCAAACAATTAAAAATGGACCAATCATCTAGACTAGGTAATGGTTAAAGTGATAGGGAAGATGAAATCATTACTTTTAAAATAACAACTTTATTAACTACATACATAATAAAAAAAAAATAAAAAAAAATTATAAACATATTTACTAAACCTAGCATAAATAATTAAAAACATGCTGAAATAAAAGAAACACAATATTAGTACTAAAATAGATAGTATCAATAAATACATATAAAAGATGCAACTAGAAGTAACAATATAAATACGTATTGACAATAGAACAGAGCAGGGAAAACAGAGATACATAGATCAGTGATATCCCTTGGGTTTAAGTGGAGAAGGTGGCTAGAATTTTTATTTTTTATTTTTTATTTTTTAATAAAAATTCCTCTTAATAAAGTGCCCAGATGTCAACATCCTCATTTAACCTCTTAGGGGACATAGTATCTAACTTGTGTATCCAATATGTCTCCTTAGATGATAGTGTTTTAACTCTGTCCCCACCTCTTCTATTTACAGGAATAAACTGAATTCCCTTAAAAGTGAGACTGGACGGATCTTTGTTGTGGTGTAATAAAAAGTGTCTGGAAACACCGTGTTTTTCAAAACCGTTTTTTATATTTCTGACGTGTTCCTGGATACGAACTTTAACGCTGCGTTTGGTTCTGCCTACATACTGATATCCACACGCACATTCCAATAAGTAAACAATGTGTGTAGATGTACATAAAATAAAGTCATCAATATTAAAAACTTCTTGTGTGTTTTTAGAATTAAATGTATTTTTTTTTTCAACTTCAAATTTTTCTTTATTGGGTTCACAGATTCTTACATTGTATTAAAGCATCCCAATAAAGTTTTTATATCATACATTAGACTATTTGAACTGCCTCAATATGGAACAAGAAGCAAACATATAGGACAAACAAGACAAACTAGACGATGGACAAGGGAGGGGGGAGAAGGGGGGAGGGGTTTTCTCCGGGTATGCCTACCAACGTATAGTCTCTTATGAGCTTCTTAAATGTAATTAAATTAAATGTATTTTTGTCAGGATGTTGGTACTTACAAATACTACACTTACCACAAATATAATTGCCTTTTGGTTTAGGCCCTAACCAGTTCTTTTGTACTGTAGTGTTATTACATAAAAAAACATCACTAGGTGCTAGCAAATTTTTAATGTTTTTTGCTCTCCTATAGATAAACCGTGGTTTAGTGTCTAGATGTGATCCCAATATGGGATTATTGCACAAAATACCCCAGTGTTTATAAAAAACCTTTTCGATGTCCCTATGTACAGAATTATAATCCGTAATAAAGACCACATTTAAAATGTCATTTTTCATTATTGGGCCTATTTTATTTCTTGTCTTGGTTCTATTTTGAATTAACATATCTTTACGATCCATGTTACGTACCCTTATAATCTCTCTTTCGAGAAGTTCCTTAGGGTATCCCCTCTCTCTGAATCTCAAAAATAGTTTATTAGCCTGCTTGTCAAAAACCTCTAAACTACTGCAGTTACGTCTGAGTCTGACAAATTGCCCTCCTGGTATATTTTTTATCCATGTACTTTTGTGATTACTATTCGCCATCAGCAAATTGTTAGTATCCTTCTCCTTAAAGAAGGTTTCAGTCTCCACAGTGCCATCCGCTCTGGAAGTAAGTCTTAAATCCAGAAAATCTATCTGGGTGGCATCCACCTTATGTGTAAACTCAAGATTGAAATCATTCCTATTCAGGTTATCTACAAATGCACTGGCCGATGCATAATCACCGTCCCACACACACAGGATGTCGTCTATGTAGCGTTTCCACACAACGACATTCCTGTGGTAGGGTTCCTCGGGCACAATAAACTGAGACTCCCACTTACTCACATACAGGTTTGCGAACCTGGGGGCAAACCTAGTACCCATTGCAGTTCCGCAAACCTGCAGGTAGAAAGTGGAAAGAAACAGAAAATAATTATGTTTCAATATGAAACTAATAGACTCGAGAATAAATTTCCTATTTAATGGGTGCATTGTGGGGTCTACTTCCAAAAAGGAGTTGACTGCATCCAACCCTTTCTGATGGGGTATATTTGTATAGAGGGATTTTATGTCACATGTAATCCATACATATGAACTCTTCCATTTGAAATCTTTAAATAAATTTAAAACTGCAGTAGAATCCTTCAAATAAGAGGTTAATTCACCAACATACGGCTGGAGAAAAAAATCCACGTATTGACTAAGATTGGCTGTCATAGATTGTATACCTGACACGATTGGGCGTCCGGGTGGATCCACCAAGGCCTTATGTATTTTCGGCAGGTGGTAAAATATGGGGATCCTTGGGAATTCAGAAAATAGGAAGGCGAACTCTGTTGTAGTGATGACGGATAGAGTGACTGCATTATCTAATAGCGCTTTTAGATCCCTTAAAAACTCGGCTGTGGGGTCCTTCAATAATTTGACATAGGACGATGTGTCGTTAAGAAGCCTTAAAGCTTCTTTTTCATAATCACACCTATTTTGGACTACTACGCCACCACCTTTGTCCGCCTGCCTTATAATTAGGCTTGCATCATCCTTCAATGTTTTAAGGGCTAGGGACTTGCTTACACTGAGGTTATGTTTAATGTTACCTGACTTAAAATTACGTGATAAAATGTTAAAATCATTGATGACCATATTAAAAAATGTATCAATATGATGACCCTTGGAATGTGCGGGATAGAACTTAGATTGGGTTTTAAATTCAGTATGTCTAATTTCTAATTCTTTATCAGAATTACTTGCAGCAACCATAGCAGCCTTACCAGGAATAAGGTCCATATCTTGTTTCAGAAAATGTCTCTTTAGGGTAATATTGCGAGTGAACTTGTGTAGATCTTTGAACAACTGGAAGGAGCTTGGTCCACAGGTTTTGGAAAAACTCAAACCCCTTCCAAGTATGCTCAATTGATCCTTACTTAAAACTGTGGAGGAGAGATTAAAAACCCCTTTGTTTGCTAGGGTGTTCTTTCCCAAGAGTACTCTCTTCTTTTGTGCTCTGGTCCCTCCTCGTGTTCCTCGTCTGATGTAACCCTTTTCTTCCTTTTTTCTTGGGGGGTATTCTGTATATCTTTCACTGTTATTACCTTCCTTTCTAGTCTTGTTCTTATCAAGTCTAAAAAAGAAGGTGAATCTGTAGTGGGTTCAGGTCTAACCGGGCGTTTGGGTGAGTATTTAGGGAAGTTCCTGGGTGAGTATCTAGATGTTCTCGCATGGGGGTCTTTGTGCTCATATTCATAATTTCTATGCTGTCCCTGTGGCCTTGAGCCATACCTAAAGCCCTCAATGTAGTTTTTCCCTTTATAATTGGGATTGCGATACCCATTACCATGGTTAGAGCGTGAGCGATCTCTATCTGATCGATCATTTTGATTGGTTCTGCTCTCTCTCTTCTGTTCGTAGGTGTGGTAATTTTCTTGTCTGTTCTTTGAATGTACAGACCCCCCTCTTTCTCTTTTATGGGGGATATACTCATCGCCTACTACCCTTCCTCTATCTTTTTTAGCCCAGTCTCTCTGTCTTCCTTGCTGGTAATCTAATTTGTCTCTTAAAAATTTATTGTGTTTCGTTTTTAAAAGTTCATCTTCTTCATACTCTAATTTAACTTTTAAATCATGCTCAATCTCCGAGCAATCAGTTTCTATCACTATCGGTTCTAATGCTTTAATTGCTTTCAAAATCTCCTTTTCTAAGTCTTTGATCTCACGGTTCCTTTCATATATTATTAACCTAATGAGATCATTAGAACACTCGTCCTGTATTCTGTTCCACTCCTGCATAAATTTAGGGTTAACCTTACCAAAGGTAGGGCTTTTTGAAAACCTGAGACCTCTTGGTATTCTACCCACATCCAAATAACTTTGTAGGGTTTTGGTCTCAAGCCAATGTTTACCCACTGTAAGTAATAGCCGTTCTAATATTTTAAATTGTTCTTTAGCTGTTAAATTGATTGGTTCATTGGGCTGACCATGTAACACTTCGTCTGTAAAGAGGAGTTTAAAGTGTTCCTCCCTTTTTAGTTTAAAGTTTAAAGTGTTCCGCATCTTTTATATGTATTTATTAATACTATCTATTTTAGTACTAATATTGTGTTTCTTTTATTCCAGCATGTTTTTAATTATTTATGCTAGGTTTAGTATATATGTTTATAATTTTTTTTTTTTTTTATTATGTATGTAGTTAATAAAGTTGTTGTTTTAAAAGTAATGATTTCATCTTCCCTATCACTTTAACCATTACCTAGTCTAGATGATTGGTCCATTTTTAATTGTTTGACCAATGAGACATCTTTGTTAGGTACTTAAGACCTCTGGATAATGGCCAAATATTCCCTGAAGAAGTAGTTTATTCTACGAAACATGTTGGATGATTTTTATCTAGTGCCTTAATATTGCCATTGCCTCCATTGGCTTCACCCTGCTAGTATCACTCCCAGTGGTAATTTTGGGCATATGAGAGACTTTGAGAGACTTTGAGAGACTTTGACTGCCTCCCTGCCGGTTCCCTCGCTGCTGCGGAGACTGTGACGTCATCACGCAGTATCCCGCGACGGAGCGACAACGTGGCACGCCGAGTGTACCCTTGCAGAGCTGAGGTCTTACCCCCGTACAGTGGATCTGCTCGCTGAGCTACACGAGCTGCACCAGACAGCTTGGAAGCGCGAGCGGTCCCACCAAGCACCAATACCTGCAACGGAGCGTGGTTGCTGTAAAGGGAAATCCCCTTGGGAGTGATGTACTGCTGGATGAGGGATTTTGGACATTAATCCTGCTCCTGAACCAACGTAGCGCCCCCGCTGAGAGAAGCAAGCTGCAGACTCTTCTGACAACAGTTGCTGAGTGGTAACTTGTGTGAAACACACTAAATGCACCTATTCCACTGTTTTGATGTACGCAGATTTATTACCCTGTAATTACTAATATATAGCATTACTTGCTTCACTATTTGGCGTTGTGCGCTGTTTCTTTTGTTTCCATTTCTTAGAGTGTGGGGGGTGCTGAGCCACCCCCTGTGTTTATAGCAGCAGACGCCTATACCAATACACGGTTATGTGATATAATTTCTTCATATATACACCCTCACTGTGGTTATTGTGATTTATTTCTTGGTCACTTATTTATGTGGTTTAGTCACTGCACTACACTGGCGACACACTTTATTCGAGCTTGGCTAGTCCCACGAATTCGGGTATACCCGGGTGTATTGAGGTTTGTGACTGTTTTCTGCCCGAGTGCATTGAGTTATTTTCCAAGCAGGGATTGAAGCATTTTATTCCCGCTGGCTGCAATACTGCACAGTATATATATATATATACTGCATTACAATTCATGAATTTATGCCATCTGGTAGACAAGCGAAGCATTGCAGCCTATTAAATCCTAATCATTATCATTTAACAGATCAGCCGCCCATCAGCCAGGCATGAACCCAGGCTGGGAAGGCAAATGCAACGGGGCTTGTCAGAGGTGAGGAGTGGCGCATTCCAGGTATCTTCCAGGTACATACCGGGTATTTGCTCGAATAAAGTGTGTCGGTGCAGTATATTTATATTCTAAATTCTGGGTTAGATAGTAGCGCACCGTAATTTCTCTGTTTTTTACTGCATTGTGCCACCTGCTTCCATGGAGCAACCCTGATTCTATGGACGCAGGAACCCTCTCGCCTCTGCCGTGCCTGTCAAGCTGAAAAAGCGAAAGGCGGCAGCCATTTCCACGCCAAGGCAAAAGCGACAGGCTAAGGCCAATAAAGAAAACCTTCTGCTGACCCCAAAGGCTAAGGTTTTTCTTAGACGTAAGCCTCATTATGTCAAGAAGATATACGGTGATGTACTCTCTACGCAAAACGAATAGCAGCCAGCCCATCGAATCCACAGACCACTTCCTCCAATACGCTTCGACGACTCTGCTGTAGCTGTCCCGGAAATCTTCAGCCCGTCTTCTCCACCTCCATCTTCTCCGGTTCTATACGACGACGCTGCCACCTCTGAATTCCATGGGTCACTTTCTCCTTTGCTCTTAGACGACTCTGCTTCTCGCCCGGAAATCCAAAGGTCACTTTCTCCATCCCTCTTCGACGACGCTGCCACTTCTCCTCTACCGGGTATCCACAGGTCACCTCCTGCACTCTTCCTCGATGTCGATGCCGCTTCTGTCCATGGAACCCCCATCTCATCCTCCTTTGCACCCATCCCCCCAGATGTCCAGACGCCATGCACAAGAAGCAGCTCATTAGACCGGATGCTGAATGGGATATGTGTGGATCTCCCTGGGAATTCTATTGTGCTAGCAAAGATAGATCTGCTTCTGGAGACAATGCTAAATGTGGAGCAACGGATGCTACAAATGGATTGTGGCGAAAATGGGGGTAATCAGCGCATTAATAAAGGCAGTGGGCTCAGCTGGTTACCCCTATTTCGCGTTGGGGATGAAGGGGTTAATTCTATATGCATGGCTGTCCCCATTTTGCAGGCTAATCTCTACCTGCAGTGAAGTGCCTTTCTGTTGCTGTTTAAAATGTACAGGCAGGATGCTATTTTTTTTTTCTGCCTGCCTTTGTAAGGCAGTAAGGACCAAATGTTATGCATACAGGAGCCCCCTGTTGGGATGAAAGATCCCAGATTCGTAACGTGTCACTTAATCAGGATGTTTCTGAGTAGCAGATCCTGTTACTCCTCCTGGATATTTCACACCTCGGGACCCAAACTCCAGACATTGCGTCCCCAGAAATGAGTGGCCCCTTTTTACTTAGCAGTGCTACCAAGCTGCTTACTGAGCATGCTCAGAGATACCTGAGCTGGCTGTAGGACTGGCCCATGTGACCTGGCAGGTTCTGATAGGAGGAAGATAATTCCTTGCCAATGGGATGAGGCTAATGTATCCCTTGTCCTTAAAAAGGCCTGTACCCCTCATTCCCGGGTGATACCTGTGTTATTGCTGTGGCTGTTACCTGATTTCTTCAAGCGGATAAGACCTAAGTACAGCGGCTACGATTCCAGAACACAAGGGGTTAAAAACATCACAACAAGGAAACTTGCCCTGCTTCAGGATTTCGTTAGCCCTGGGGATTCCAGCAAATCCCAGAGAACCAGAAAAGACTTTGCCCATTCACAGAAGGATTGGACTGGCTATTTATTTGGCAATTTGCAAATGGACTACATTTTAAAGAACAATCTTCTGTTTTTTTTGGCACCTTTCTGGACATTATCCTCTGTTTCTCTACCCGTGAGTGTAATTATTAAGTTTATTCTGCAGTTGTCGTGTGTTTGCCTATCAAGGGAATAAATCTCAGTTTATTTTGCTCAACCTGTTCTGCTCAATCAGGACCCACGAAATATAAATGTGTTATTAAGCGCGTCTCCCGTGACAAGCGTTTAAAACTGGTGGCAGCTGGTGAGATACTGATTGAGCCTATATTGCAGTGTTCTGTAATATAGTGAGGACCTTGTAGATTGCAAGCTCCTCAGACAAGTGGCAACTTACACACACTTCCAAAGAAGCACGAGATAATTCACTGGTCTCTGGACCTATACCCCAGTGGCAACATGAGTCCACGCTCAGGAAGGTTTTGTACCTGGAACCGGGCGCAGATAGTGGAGAGATGTGTGGGGTACGGGTTCACGACAGATGGTCGTTCCAAGAGTCAGCTGGAGGAGGATTTAGAAGAATATGAGGACAGGATGGCCCCGCCAGCAGACAGTACTCAGCCCGGAGTGCAAGAGATCTCTCCAGCTCCGGGGCTGCAAAGACAGGGGACAGATGTCAGTGATCGCCTGGAAGAGAATGGCGTTGTGCCAGGGGGTGCAGATGGATCAGTCGCTGCAGCGACCGGACTTGCTACCTCTGGACTCATTGCACTCCTCACCGCCTGGGGAGAAGGGCTTAGCTATGAACAGCGACTCGAGCTCCTGTCGACAGCGCTTGGAAGGCCCCCTCACTCCCACCTTGTCAGCGGGGAATAGGACGTTCCCAGAGTAACTGCTGTGGAAGCAGCAGAGCCAGCAAATGAAGATGTAACCAGCAGAGCCTTGGTGAGCAACACAGCAGTCCCCGGAGAGGCAGCCATTCCGGCTAGGGGGGACCAGTCTGCACCTCAGCGGACTCCGTAACATACAGTGGGCCGCGACACGTCCTATACTGGGGAGTCCAAGCTTGAGAGACGGTGCTATCATTGCCACAAGGTGGGCCACATCAGGCCACATTGCCCGGACCGTGAGCGGTCTGGGTGACCCCATCAGGGGCAACGTTCACAAGCTGCAGGGCCAGTACCCAGATTGGGCTGGCCCACACAGAGGAACAGAGCAAAGCCATGGAGCCACAACCAAGAGGGATGTCCCAGGCAGATGCTGCTTTTGTCACCTTGGAGCCAGCAGCAGTGAGCAGAGGATGTCCAAGTGCATCAGTCGAGATGCAGCCTGCTGATGTCCTGAGCAGGCACCCACGGAGGGTTACCTTTGGTGAACGGCAAGCAGGGAGCTTGCCAGATTTGGGTGCTGCTGTTATTCTGGTGCAGCCAGAAGATTTGCTCCCGGGCACCGGGATGCAAAAAACCATGCCTGATGGAGGGCTGCGGTCCTTACAGGGTGCCCAGATCATTTTGGATGGGGGTGCCAATCATGGCATGAGGGAGGTGGGGGTTTTGTCCAGGGAAACTGCTGAGGTGCGCCTTACCAATAACCTGGAGCCTGTGATCTGTGTGGTTGCTGCGGAATTGCCTGCTGTTGCGGCGATTCCTAAGAGCCTGTCATCAGGAGTCACAGCAGAATCAACCTCTGTCCCCCTGCATTTGGGACCAACGGTTCCAGTGGCCTCTGCGGAGACCAGACAGGTAAGCCAGACTACTGAGTTGCGACCAGTGACTGACTTACTGTTCCTTTTACCTGTTCCTGTTACCCCTGACTTAGAGACTAAGGGTGGGTGGTTAGAATTAGGGACAGCAGGTAGGGATGCGGTGAAAGCTGACCCCAGCTTAGAAGGTATGGGACTGCGGGCGTCCGAGTCCTGGGAAAGCGGGGGGTCAGACCACAGGCTGTGGCACCGCGGGCTCTGGGGTAGGGAGCCAGGTTCTACCGGGTTAGCCAGGGGCTGGACAGGTACAAGACTGTTAGTGGGATCCAGGGAGGGTAGGCAGCAAGTGTTGCAGGTAGCCTTCCCCAGTCCACTAGTGGGGCATCAGGGGGTCACTCACATGAGAACCCAGCTGTTGCAGCCTTACCTCTGGCCGGAGGCAGAAGGGGCAGTGGCAGACTTTGGCCACCCCTGGGACGCCTGCCAGCCAGAGGGTAAAGCGGGTGATTATGTGCAGATGCTCCTGAACCTGTTACCAGGAATGGGGAACATGTTTCAGGAAGTAGCTCAGGCAGTGACAGGCCTCTTAGGTGGGATAGGGTTTCCTAGGTTGGTCCTAGTTGAGCTAGGGGCCCTGGGAGGTAGGCAGGCAGGGGCAGAAGCCGGGGCTAGGGTAGAGCAGCCTAGGGTCCTGTTCTCAGACAAGCTGGGCAGGGCACATAGTACGGATCAGCCTGTGCTCCCAGGGGATCTGCATCCTCTGCATAAGAATATCTATGGAGTATCAGCAGAGGTGGCAGACAGTGTAGGGAGGAAGGCAAAGGGGGAGTCAGTCTTCAGCCTTCAGAATGGCCTCTGTGAGTTTTTCAGGGTGCCATTCAGGATGAGGAATGCTATGGCTACCTCCCACCGCCTGGTCAGGAGGGCACTAGAGAGAGTGCAGAGGTATGTCGGACATACAGGGAGAGGGTAGTTGGCTTCATGAAGATCAGTGGTTGGTATCCAGGACAGGTAGCAGCAGTGCTAGCCAGGGTTAGGGAGACAGGGAGGACCAAAGTCTATCACATCAATATGCTCAAGGAGGACATAGCTCTGCCAGATCTCCTAGGGGAAGCTAGGCAGGGAGGTACCATAGAGCAGGTTGAGATAGGGTCTCAGCTGAGTGTCAGGCAGAGGGCAGATGCCAGGGCTATGCTAGAGCAGTATAGGGCTCTGTTCATGGACAAGCCAGGGAGGACACACATCACTGAGCACCAAGTGCTTACAGGGGATCTGAGACCTCTGCATAAGCACGCTTATAGAGTGTCAGCAGCGGTGAAGGGCAGTATAGAGAGGGAGATGGAGGAGATGCTGGCGCTAGGGGTAATTGTACCATCCCAGAGCCCTTGGGCTTGTCCGGTAGTCCTAGTGCCTAAGAAGGATGGGACCACCCGGTTCTGTGTGGACTACCGGCAGCTCAATGCAGGGATGGTTTCAGATGCCTACCCCATGCCCCGCATGGATGAGTTGCTGGATGAACTCGCGGGGGCAAGGTATCTGACCACCAGGGATCACAGTAAAGGGTACTGGCTGATCCCTTTGACCCAGGAGGCTAGGGAGAAGTCGGCTTTCATCATCCCAAGTGGCCTCTATGAGTTCTTAGTGATGCCATTTGGGATGAAGAATGCACCGGCTACCTTCCAACGCCTGGTCAATCGTTTGCTAGAGGGCATGCAAGGGGTTGCAAGGGCTTATCTGGATGATATTGCTGTGTTCAGTAACTCCTGGGAATCACACTTACTTCATGTAGCTGCGGTACTAGCCAGGATTAGGGAGGCAGGTCTCACCTTAAAACCCACCAAGTGCTTAGTAGGGATGGCTGAAGTCTTATACCTAGGGCATAGGGTGGGTGGAGGGCACCTCAAGCCAGAACCAGTTAAGGTAGAGGCAGTAGTGCAGTGGCCCACTCCCAAAACCAAGAAGCAGGACATGGCGTTTCTACTCACTGCAGGCTACTATAGGAAGTCTGTTCCCCAGTATAGTGCCATTGCCAAACCCCTGACTGACTTGACCCAGAAGCGACAGTCTGCGCTGGTAGTCTGGTCTCCTGCCTGTGAAGATGCATTTCAGGCTTTGAATACTGCCCTAGCCAGCGCTCCTATACTGGCCGCTCCAGATTATTCCAAAAAGTTTCTGGAGCAGACTGATGCATCAGACTTTGGCATTGGTGCTGTGCTCAGCAAGGTGGGGGAGGAGGTCAGGGAACCTCCAATTATGTTTCTGGGACGCAAGCGGCTGCCCAGAGAAGGAGCATATGCCACTATTGAGAAGGAGTGTCTGGCCATAGTATGGGCGCTAAAAAAGCTACAGCCCTCTCGGTATGGCAGACACTTCACTGTTATCACTGACCATAACCCCCTAAGTTGGTTGCAGAGGGTGTCGGGAGAGAATGCCAAGCTCTTGCGCTGGAGCCTGGCCTTGCAAGAATGTGACTTCACCATTCAGCACAAGAAAGGCAGTGAGCATGGGAACGCTGATGACCTCTCCCGGCAGGACAATCCCCAAGACCTAATGACTTCAAAAACCCTCAGGTCAGCCCAACCACCAGAGGAGGTGGCCAGGGCAAACCTTGGGCTTTGAGTGGGGGAGATGTGGCGAAAATGGGGGTAATCAGCGCATTAATAAAGGCAGTGGGCTCAGCTGGTTACCCCTATTTCGCGTTGGGGATGAAGGGGTTAATTCTATATGCATGGCTGTCCCCATTTTGCAGGCTAATCTCTACCTGCAGTGAAGTGCCTTTCTGTTTTAAAATATACAGGCAGGATGCTATTTTTTTGTCTGCCTGCCTTTGTAAGGCAGTAAGGACCAAATGTTATGCATACAGGAGCCCCCTGTTGGGATGAAAGATCCCAGATTCGTAAAGTGTCACTTAATCAGGATGTTTCTGAGTTGCAGATCCTGTTACTCCTCCTGGATATTTCACACCTTGGGACCCAAACTCCAGACATTGCGTCCCCAGAAATGAGTGGCCCCTTTTTACTTAGCAGTGCTACCAAGCTGCTTACTGAGCATGCTCAGAGATACCTGAGCTGGCTGTAGGACTGGCCCATGTGACCTGGCAGGTTCTGATAGGAGGAAGATAATTCCTTGCCAATGGGATGAGGCTAATGTATCCCTTCACAGGCCCTTGTCCTTAAAAAGGCCTGTACCCCTCATTCCCGGGTGATTCCTATGTTATTGCTGTGGCTGTTACCTGATTTCTTCAAGCGGATAAGACCTAAGTACAGCGGCTACGATTCCAGAATGCAAGGGGTTAAAAACATCGCAACAAGGAAACTTGCCCTGCTTCAGGATTTCGTTAGCCCTGGGGAGTCCTGCAAATCCCAGAGAACCAGAAAAGACTTTGCCCATTCACAGAAGGATTGGACTGGCTATTTATTTGGCAATTTGCAAATGGACTACATTTTAAAGAACAATCTTCTGGGTTTTTTGGCACCTTTCTGGACATTATCCTCTGTTTCTCTACCCGTGAGTGTAATTATTAAGTTTATTCTGCAGTTGTCGTGTGTTTGCCTATCAAGGGAATAAATCTCAGTTTATTTTGCTCAACCTGTTCTGCTCAATCAGGACCCACGAAATATAAATGTGTTATTAAGCGTGTCTCCCGTGACATGGATCAACGGATGGATCGATGGATGGAGAAGATAGAGGCTGACATAGCGGGCATACATTATTTGCTCGGTGCTAATGCCCCTGTTTCCCTGACGCCGGAGCAGGGTGGTGACATGGATGTGATGAATGGGACCTTCGACCCCCTTCCATCACCAAGCGCACCCCCTCCATCAGAAGATGCAGTCTACATGTATGCCGTTGATGAGGACATGACAACCCTGTCAAGACCACGCCAGGAGACAACAAGGCGACCACGACCGGAGGAAAGCTTCCTCCCAGACAACCTACCATCGCCCGTCGCCTCTAGCACACACCCGCTCCCAAAAGACCTACACCCGCTCGCATCGATACGGTGCCCGACATCACCCTGTGCGATGTTACTAAAGCTCAGGGAGAAGTATAGGGTGAAGAGTGCTGGTGCACCCCACAAGTATGCCTTGTTCATATTTAAGCACCATGTTCCTTACTCTTTGTACTGCGACTGGGCCTTCAAAGTGAACTACGATGGGAATCGCGTAAAAAAGGTGCTTCCTGTCAATTTAAGGAAAAACATTCTGGATGAAATGCGGCGCTTTTATCCAATTACAGATCCTGTAATGAAAGGCGTTCGAGACTGCATTAATGGAGTTTTGCGCCATGCAAGGAATCGGCCATGGATGGACAATGTGGAGGACTTTCTGTGAGACCATACTGTTGTGCTGAACTGTATTGTAAGAACAACAAAACAGGTAGCGCTAACCAACATACAATAATTATTATATAATAATAATTTATAACACCTTATGTATGGACTAATATCCACATGTAAGGGGCTGCCTAGTGATACAACAAACTGACCCCCTGGTCAGAGCATGTGCATGGAAAGGGAATATGTATCTAAAGGCGCCTGTAAGAACAAAGATATAAAAAAAGGATATAAAAACCAAGCCTGTTGGACGATCAGGAAATGGCTCCTCTGGGTGTGCTTAAAAGAAAGAAAGCACAACACTTAGCATAATACTGTTTGGTAAAAAGACAAACAACACTTAAGACATCATAGATCAGCTGAGCGAACAGATTGGTGAAAAGTTAAGATAAAAACATTTAATAACACAATTCATTTAACATACATAGACATATAAAACAATATGGACAATAAAAGATGATATTAGCACACTGCAGCACCGGTGGATTCAGATGTAATGTCCACTCACCAGATGGATGATGTAAGCAGGCAGTGGATATATTAGAGAGTATCCCCTCTCGGTGATGTAAGCTGCTTCCTGCTCCAGGGCATCTCAAAAGGGATGTCTTTTTTTTTTCAGACTTAAAATTCACATTGAATGTGAAGTCATTCTCGCCAAATCCCCAAGAAGGACTTGTCACACGTGCGCATGTTTGTGTGAAACTGGCCTCAAGGCTCTACACAGTTCACAAAGCCTGAAACATAATGAATGGCTCTGGGGGAGTTATCGATAAGCAGTTAAATGTGCTTTTGTTTGTTAGGCTTTGTGAGAGGGGTGGGGGGAAAGTGCTACTACTATAGCTTTGCCAGTCCGGGTGTGTGTGCAGGATTATTAGTTCAAAGAAATCTTGTGAACAGTTCATCAGAATCAGTTGTTCATCAGAATCACTTGAACCCCCCACCTCCAAATAAAAATTACAGTATGCCACCTCACACAGTACAGTATACAGCAGCGGTGCGCAAACTGTGGGGCGTGCCCCCTTGGGGGGGCGCAAGATTATGTAGGGGGGGCGCGGGCTGCTTGCAGGGAAACCTGGGGGCGGGCAGGGCTGTGCACGGGCGGCCAGAAGCTCCGTGCTGCTGCTTCTATGTGTCTGTGTCTTGCAGAGGGGGCGGGGCTTCTCTCTGCACACAGACAGCCCCTCCTTCTCTTCTTGTCTCCTTCCCGCACCAGTTTTCAGCAGCATGGGGGGTTGGGGGGTTGGAGGATGTCGCCCCCCCAGGAGAACATGTGTGTGTATTTGAGTGTGTGTGTGTGTGTGTGTGTGTGTGTGTGTGTGTGTGTGTGTGTGTGTGTGTGTGTGTGTGTGTGTGTGTGTGTGTGTGTGTGTGTGTGTGTGTGTGTGTGTGTGTGTGTGTGTGTGTGTGTGTGTGTGTGTATTGAGTTTGTGTGTGCGTGGGGGGATTGAGTTTGTGTGTGGGGGGGATTGTGTGTGTGTGTGGGGACTGAGTTTGTGTGTGTGTGGAGGGGGGGATTGTGTGTGTGGGGGGAGGATTGAGTTTGTGTGTGGGGGGGATTGTGTGTGTGGGGGATTGAGTGTGTGTGGGGGGATTGAGTTTGTGTGTGTGTGGGGGGTTTGAGTTTGTGTGTATGGGGAGGGATTGTGTGTGTGTGGGGGATTGAGTGTGTGTGTGGGGGGGATTGAGTGTGTGTGTGGAGGGGGGGATTGAGTGTGTGTGCGGGGGGATTGTGTGTGTGGGGGGGATTGAGTGTGTGTGTGGGGGGGATTGTGTGTGTGTGTGGGGGGGATTGTGTTTGGGGGAGGGTTGTGTGTGGGGGGGGGGATTGTGTATATGGGGGGGGATTGAGTGTGTGTGTGTGGGGGGGGATTGTGTGGGGATTGAATTTGTGTGTGTGTGTGGGGGGGGGATTGTGTGTGGGGGGGATTGTGTGTGTGTGGGGATTGAGTTTGTGTGTGTGTGTGTGTGGGGGGGGATTGTGTGTGTGTGTGGGTGGGGATTGAGTTTCTGTGTGTGGGGGGGGGGATTGTGTGTGTGGGGGATTGAGTTTGTGTGTGGGGGATTGTGTGTGTGTGTGTTTGGATTGAGTTTGTGTGTGGGGGGGATTGAGTGTGTGTGTGTGGGGGGTGGGGGGATTGAGTGTGTGTGGGATTGAGTGTGTGTCTGTGTGGGGGGATTGAGTGTGTGTGTGTGCGTGGGATTGAGTGTGTGGTGTTGAGTGTGTGTGGGATTGAGTGTGTGTGTTTGTGGGGGGGATTGAGTGTGTGGGGGGGGTTGAGTGTGTGTGGGGGGGATTGAGTGTGTGTGTGGGGGGGATTGAGTGTGTGTGTGGGGGGGGATTGAGTGTGTGTGTGGGGGGGGATTGAGTGTGTGCGTGTGTGGGGGGGGATTGAGTGTGTGTGTGTGGGGATTGAGTGTGTGTGTGGGGGGATTGTGTGTGTGTGGGGGGGGGATTGAGTGTGTGTGTGGGGATTGAGTGTGTGTGTGTGTGTTTGTGGGGATTGAGTGTGTGTGTGTGGGGATTGTGTGTGTGTGGGGGGGATTGAGTGTGTGTGGGTGGGGGGTTGAGTGTGTGTGTGGGGGGATTGAGTGTGTGTTTGGGGGGATTGAGTGTGTGTGTGGGGGGGTTGAGTGTGTGTGTGTGTGTGTGTGTGTGTGTGTGTGTGTGTGTGTGTGTGTGTGTGTGTGTGTGTGTGTGTGTGTGTGTGTGTGTGTGTGTGTGTGTGTGTGTGTGTGTGTGTGTGTGTGTGTGTGTGTGTGTGTGTGTGTGTAGGGGGGGATTGAGTGTGTGTGTGGGGGGGGGATTGAGTGTGTGTGTGGGGATTGAGTGTGTGTGTGGGGATTGTGTGTGTGTGTGTGTGTGTGTGTGTGTGGTGATTGAGTGTATGTGGTGTGTGTGGTGATTGATTGAGTGTATGTGGTGAGTGTGTGTGTGTGTGGTGATTGAGTGTATGTGGTGATTGATTGATTGAGAGAGTGTGTGTTGTAATGCAGTGGTGCGCAAACTGGGGGGGCAATGAGGTGCAAGATTATTTAGGGGGGTGCAGGCGGCGTGCGCCGAAAACTGGGTGCGCGTGATGGTGTATGAGCGCACGCGCAGGGGTTTCGGAGGTACGGGGAGGAGCACGCACGAGCACGGTGAAGTCAAACGCCCCTCCTTCGGTGTCTGCCCTTCAATAGCGCTGTGTTCCTGCTCTCCTCCGCTGGCAACCTGCTTCACTGCGATCCTCTGCAAGTGAAAGGGACGGCTGCCACAATATCAATCACACTATGAATGTACAGAAATAATGTAAAAAATAAGTGAAAACACAACATTGAAAACGGAAATAAATAAATAATACTGTAGGTAGGAGTTTGGATGACAATGGGGATACCAAGACAAAAAGCATGGAGGGGAAGGAAGATTAAAAAGGGGGGAGAGGGAAGGGAGGTAGCAAAGAGGTGGATGAATGCCCCCCCAAAGGATTGCCTTTGTGCAAGTACGCTCTCCCAAGCTTGGCGCTTGGGGAGACAAACAAAATTGACTTTGATGTGCGCTCAGCAGCAGTCAATACACACACAGACACACAGACACACACACAAATAGCCCCGATTCATGCTTGCAAAATTATGCAGGTCACCCTGTGCTCATGCTTGGAGAGTTGGTGATGTCACCGCTCTCAGCAGCAGCGTGGACGCAGCCTAATTTTGCAAGCGCGAGCTGTTGAAATATGTAAGTATTTAAACATATTTGGATTTATATTGTATACCGTTTAATAAAGGTTTTTTTTTTTTCATGTGATTTTGATTACATCAGGCAGGGGGGGCCCGAGAAATTTTATGGATGAAAAGGGGGGCTCGGCATAAAAAGTTTGCTCACCCCTGGATACAGTACAGTAGAATTAAAAAGCAAGGGATTGTAAGAATGGCAAAAATTGATAAAGTATCAAAATCATGCTTCACATAATGGTTTATTAAAATCAGTCCTTCAATAAGCCCATGTCGAGAAAAAAAAGGGATGTCTCTTTTTTTTTCACAATTCAAATTCATATTGAATGTGAAGTCATTCTCTCCAAATCCCCAAGAAGGATTTACAGTATCACACTCATCCGGGTGTGCAGGATTATACCTGTACCTATTGTTCAAAGACATACACGCATGCGCATAAATGTGATGACACGCATATGCGTTTCAACAAGTTTCCATTAGATATATATGCATGCTCATTAATGTGATGACATGCATATGCATTTCAACAAAGTTCCAATATGACATACACACATGCGTATAAATGTGATGACACGCATATGCGTTTCAACAAGACTATACAAAAAGACTGATGGGTCTTGTTAATAATGAGAGTTTACACCTAGCAAGTAAGTGGTGTAAAGCAAATAGACTTTTTTTACCTAGCAACTGCACATCTTGTATACCTGATGAGAGAAAATGCATGCACAGTACTGCTGATATTGTAAAACTTATCCAAGAAAGAAAAATTCTACAGAGATGCCTGTGAGAGCTACGACCTCTACAAGCAAAATATGCCCACCTATAGGACTACCACAATTGGAGGTTCTAGCAAATACAGTGGCAACAGCTGCAATAGCGTCTCCTGAGGTCAGGAAGAAAATTACACCTGATAGCCTAAAAATGGAGGACAAGATGCAGCGTTCCTGTAATGAACCCTACCCCATGGAAGAGTGGCCCTTCCAGTCCAATAAAGAGGAAGACATCTCTTATGGGGAACCCAAACCGAGTCACACCTGCAAAACACCCCAAGAATGGTGGGGGTGTCTGAACTCGGCACGGACAGAAAAGACCGCTCCCTTTGATGACGAATATGATCAACAGGAGACAGAGAGGGAGCAGCAGATCACCCAATATTTCTGTCAGCTAAAGCAACTGCAAGAAAAGCCTGGCGTATATAATGAAGCTGCTAAAATTTCAAATGAAGATGGAGACCCCAATATCCCTGAAGGGACGGTGTCATCCAAATCAAAAAGGCGGAAAAATAAAAATAAAAGCAGTTCTTCACTTACCGTGGAAGGAACAGACACGTTCGTAGATCCTGTGGAGGAAAAGGGGGACCGAGTTGCCCTGCAGCCTAGAGAAAATGGAGAATTTGTCCCGCGGGTAACCGAATATCCAGAGGGCCCAAGGCAGAAGTCGTGTACCCCAAAGAAGTGTCTGTCCGGTGCCAACAGTGAGGAACCCTCAACCAACCATCCCAGGGAAGTGGAGCCGGAACCAGTGAGTGACGATCCCTTGACCAACCCTGAAGATGCTCTGAAACATGCCAGGAATGACTGTGATATGCTCCGTGAACAATTGAAACAAAAGGAAGATGGTTACACAGAGCTACAGAAAAATAACGTGAGGCTACAAAAAGATGTGCTCACAATTTACTCTTTAGCCAGGACAGAATTGGACGATATCAAGACTGAGCTAGATACTGCAAATGCTACTTTTGCCGCCATGGATGAAAAGCAGAGCCAATCTGATAAAATGGTGGCTACGCTAAAGCGGAAGTATGAGGAGGCACTGAAGCAGATGACAGTCTTCCAGCAAGAGGTTCACACTCTTCGTATAGAGCGTGATGCCTCACGTCATGAGACCAGCAGGTGCCGCACAGACCTGGAAGTTTCCAGAAAGGAACTACACAGCCTCACTGAGGAGCTGGACATTTCTAAAGAAACTATTGATAATCTTGGTACAGATCTCAAAGTCTCTCAGAAGGAGCTTCAGACCCTCAACCTAGAGAAGGAAGTCTCACGCCAGGAGATTGTCATTCTCAAAGCAGATGTGCGTAAATGGAAGGAGGACTGCAAAGAGGCCCTAAAGAATACAAAGACTGAAAAAAGAGAACATTTAAGATTACAAAGAAAAACCGTAGAACTCAAAAAAGAAAATTATAATTTGACAAACGACGTCAAGGAAAAAAATGAAAAGCTGCACGAGCTTAAAGAAATAAATAGACTTTTGGAAGGTGAGAAGTTTGCAGAGGAGAAGCAGCGAACTCTGCAGGATGACAATCTGCAGGCTGTTAAAGAAATTCTAGTGCTGCAGGAACGTCTGATGACCCAGTATGTCCCCGCAAAGCAGCATGAGAAACTGAAGGCTACCCTGAGCATCACCAAAGCAACGCTAAAAGCCAAGCTTAGAACCCAGGTGACGCAGCACAAAAAGGAGCACAAGAAGGTCCAGAAACTGAAACAAGTAACTGTGGCCCAAGCGCTTCACAATGCAATAAATATGTAGAGGCAAGCTCAGAGAAAGCAAAGCATGCAGATAAATTCCCTGAGAAGAGACTTGCAAGACGCACTCAAAAAACAGGGATCTCTCGCGGATGAGATTACAGTCCTACAAGGACAAGTATTGACCCTGACTAAGCGTCAGTATCCCACAGCCTCAAAAACCCATGAAGACAAGGGTACAGTGAGAGCTGGGAATACCGCTCATCTGAAAGACAAGGTTGCAAAATGTGAACCACCTAAACAAGCACTAGCAAAACCTTCAGCCACCCAGAAGGCAACTAAAGAAGGTACACGTGCTGAATTAAAACCAGAAGAACCCTTAGCTGATGAAGCTGAAAAGATGGGACATTCTCTGGAAGTGGGTGTGGAATTGCAACTGAATCTAAAAGGGGCTGAACTAGCAACCCCATTGAGTGGGAAAAGGGCAGAGCGACAGCTTCAAGAGCGGAAAACTCAAATGGCTGTTTTTAAATGCTCTGCAACTGCTGCCATACAGTATGCCTACAATAAGACGAGCACCCGACGCGAGGGAAATCTCATGACCGCGCACGTAGAAAAAAGACTATACTTGGAGAAAGTCCTCCTCGAGTGACTGAGAGGTGCTGATCTCAAACACCTTCAAGAGGAGACACAAATAAACAGGAGAAAGGGCTCTAATCCCAACAGGACTGAGGGTTCTCTTCCTCCATCCACTCTCATTCAAGTCACTGAGATATCTAGAATGAGAGTGGAAGAATGGGCTTTGGCCGTGGCAAGCCCGAGCTTCCCACAAACAGGGGAGGTATGTAACAGGGGAGTAATCCCTGTTCAAGTAATGTGCCTTTAATCTAGCAGTGTGGTGGTGGTTAACTGCTGGTAGTCAATTAATAAACACCACCTGCCTGATCTAGATTGCTTACAAAAGCCTGTCTGTTGAGACAGGAAGAAACTCCTTAGCTCTGAATGAGAGCTGACCTTGGGAGAGACAGAGCAGTGTTCTTGAGTCTCCCAGGAGAGACTGACCAAGAGAACACACATCTCTGGAGCTGAACGGTCTTGAGCTCTGCCCAGCATAGCTTATTACAGGACACAGGGAAAACTTCTGAACCTGAATGCTGACACACCCTGAGGGAACAGAGAAGATGTTCCCTCCAAGGAACAGATAAGACTTTCATTATTAATAGACTGCTTATATCTGCTTATTTCATGCTATATGTTTTGGGGCTGCGAGACATGCTTTACTAAGGGAGATGTGAATTAATTGCATAGGATTTCACTAGAAATACTCCCAAGTGAATAGAAGCTGTGTTCCCCCCCCCTATGTTTGGATGATTTCCTGATGAAAAGGAAAAGGCACAATAAAGCCTTTTATAATTTCACCTTATAAAAGCCTCCAATTTTGTACCTCTGTGAACGTCCATCTACAGGGTCCCATCTGTATTCGATCTTTGGACTTATCAGTTGTCACCTGGGATTGGGAGGAGCTTTCTTTTATTCTTATCTCATGTGAGTTGTGATATATGTTTGTGTGTTTTAAATACACCTATTTTGCCACTCACTGTACTGTATGTTTAGAATAAACACTGGTTCTAAGAATGGGCATTTCTTTCATTCCATGTATATTCTTCCTACACGCTGTATGGGCTTAGTATGTACTGCAGACCTCATCCTAAGTATACACAATGCTGAGGTTGAACTGTGAGGACGTATGTCTTTCCAAACAAAACTATTATGCAATTATTTGGATCCTTAAGAATGGAAAAAAGGCAAGGACATTAGATATTGTACTTTGAAATCATTTATTTTTATAATAAGCTATAAGCAGTAAAACTTTATATTCTTAATAGGAATATTTCAGCATCAAACTTCACGAGAGAGAAAAAACAAAGCAACATTACCTTAACAATTTCCCAGCCCCCGAATGCATTTTTGCAAACATTTGCTATTCCAATTAATATTTCAATGTAATATATGCTATAAGCAAACACATAAGTGTCCCCACATATACAGTAGCTAAAGATTTTGTCATTCAATAGGTACTGTGGACAGAAGAAAATAAAGAGGCATTTATTAATTACAGTATATCTTCAAAATGTTGAATTGTCCTGTTGGACACTAAGTGGTGAAATAGTGTTAAAATACATATTCTTAATTTTCTCTCCGATGTGGATATTAATCTTTCAGAATTAGATCATTAAACCTCCCTCTCCTTGCGCGCAATAATGTACACAAAGTGTTCATAATCTATAAAATCACAGCCCCTTCTGCTGGGGAGCACATCCACATTCTCAATGATGTACCCTGCATCCCTGAGAGCCTCTCTTAAAAACTTCTCATCACATGACAGGAAAAAGAACTTGTGTTCACCAATCATATAATATTTTGCATTTAATGCCCCAAAGAGTAACAGGTGACCGCCAATATTCAGTAGTGATGCACATTTTTTCAGGTTGCTCCGGTAAGCTTCCTTGTCTTTGCTAATAGCTTGTAGCACCCAAAGGCTGAGCACACAGTCCACTTGTGGCAAGACGACATGGTCGATAGGATTGTCTTTAGAAACATCCCATTTTACAACCTGTTTGATGGCTCTTCTTACTTTGTCTTCCTTTACCTGCCATTCCTCTCTGAAACGAAACACAAAATACTATTATTTGTGTCTGGGTGAAAAATTAGTGAATAAGCGCTATTTATAAAATCCAACATACAGTAGTGTACATAATGTAAATATTATCTTAGTGAAAAATCCAATGTTCTTAATGTTCAAAGGCAGCCTAACTGGCTCAGCTGGCTTTCTCCAAAACCAGAAAGGACTTGGATATGCAAATTACCTATATGATTGGCGCCATTTTGGTCATTTGCATATCACAATCCCATTATTAGTGTCTGAATACATTTATATGTGAAAGTCAAATGACTGACAATAGAGATGAGCTAAATATGTTGCACAAAGTCATACAATGCACATGGAAACCCTTTCACAATGGCAGAATATTCAGTGTAAGGAAATGTGGACCTTTATCTCATGACTAGCTGAAGTATGTGCTATATGTATCAGCAGATCTCAGCAATACATGTCCCCCATTATTCCTTTATATGGATCACCTTAACTCCCATAATTCCTATGACATGGGCATTGCAGCTTTCTGTAGGATTAACCTGTGTTAATTTAGATCTTGAATGAAAGTGTAAATCATTGGAGTCACTCACAGACTGCTGGTTTTGCAGCATGTTTAGCATTACAGGGTCTATTCCAATGTCTGCAAAATAGGGACAAAACCAGTGTAGAAAACTGCACCAGATTTATCATAGAAGGAATCTCATTGATAACTGTGCTGCAGTTTCTTGTCCACCTCTCACAGAGCCTTTGATACATGGCTCTTTTATACTTTGGTTAAAGATTTCTTACCAAACAATACCCATAAAAGTAACAATCAATAACTATAACCATTAACCACAGTGGAGAATTACAGATAATGTATTTTTTGAACACATAACATTTGTTGGTGTTTTCCCACGTATTTTCAGTGGCAAAACCTCAAAGACCAATCTAAACCACAGAGAGAAATTTTGTTTTGCTTTAAACTTTAATTCATTGTCACACACTGGTATTATTTGTCTTGAAATAATGTACTTGGAAATATTTTACCTGTTGCCTTCTAGTTCACAGAGAGCCTTTGATGCATATGACCAATCAGCAGCTCCTGGATCCTTTTTAAGCCATTTCTTAAATTCCTGGATGCTTGGCTCAGTACATTTTATCACAATAATCTCTTTGAAGATATCGCTCGCTGATAAGAGCTGGTAAACTGTTGGGCCAGCGGAGATATCAATCATTGTGTCGCCTCTCACACGCCCTGCACCAGCAGTTAGCAAGAATAAAATACACTTTCATTATGTTTAACAAGCATTTTTGGTATTGAAAAAAATAATAAATTAAACGTTCCAGGCCGTTAACCCAATACAATAAAAAAGTACATTTAAAAGAAGCAGGGTATAAGAAAGAGTGTATGTGTATGTGCAGTGGTCGACAAATCACCAAAAAATCTACTCGCCGAACAATAAAATCTTCTCGCCACCTAGTACCACACGTGTGCTGCTTGGGCCAATACGAGCTCGCCACAATGTTAAATCCACTCGCCCGGGGCGTGCAAATGTATAGGTTTGTCGAACACTGTGTATGTGTATATATATATATATATATATGTATGTTTTATATACACACACTGAGGATTTGCTAGTGTAATACGAGCTTGAGACAAAAGGTGGCACTGAGTGCTCATTTGCATGTCATTTCCCAGTATCCCTTGCTGCAGTGGAAGCGCTGTATGCTGGGCAACAATGGGGAAAGACAGGGTTGCAGACATACACTGGCGACACAGTTTATTGCACTGCGGCCAGATCCGCAAGCCGGGAGATTTCCCGGCTTGCTAGTGGTGCGCCCCCTGCACGCGCGTCCAGCGCTCCCCGAGGGAGCCCTGGTGTCCCGCGATGTGGGGGACGGCGGCAGGGGGTTCCGGGGGACCCGGCGGACCCGGCAGCGGGAGGGAGAGCGCCCCGATCGGAGGGCGCTCTTCCGCTGCTTCGGCGCGCGCCCGTCACCCTCCGGCGCGCGCCAGGCTACTGCTGCGGCCGAGAACGGGCAAATGCTCGAATAAACTCGGCCGCAGCAGTATCTAAGACATGCAAATGAACATACAGTAATATTTACAGTTGCTATATATATATATATATATATATATATATATATACATACATGTTTCATTGTCTGTTTTACATTTTATCTCACTGAAAGTAACTTACTGTGCTGTGTGTTGCTAATTATGTAATTTGGAAAACACACGTCTTTATATGTAGCCCTCTTGGTATTTAGCTATGTAATGTGAAGACGGGACAGGATGCAAACCCCACATAGAAAGTTCATTGACTTAACTTTTAATTATTAGTTAATTAAACACAAAAAAGTGAAAAGAACCCCAATAATAGCACTCTGGATGATTTGTGTGAAAGTTAAAGTATATAATTTAATCTGAACATAGGATAAAATATAGGGCTTTAAAATAATTAAACAATTTGTACAGCGCCTTGTACAGTAGATCCAATTGGAGTAAATATTCCCTGGATAACAATTAATGCTGTAAACAGTGGTATAATGTAATCACTGTCATTAGTGAGATCACGATATCTATTAGGGAGAAATGGTGGGGGTGGTGGAAGAGAATATAGTAAAAAAAATGTATGAAATACCAACAGCTGTAGAGACTAACATATGGTGCACTATAGGAGACCAAACTATTAGTCAGGTTGATGTAGCTAAGCCTATATACTGATAACACAATATATTTGCAGTTAGTAATGGTACCAATTTTCAAACAACTGCATATAAAGGTCAGAGGTGCCCAAATGTAACACACGGAGTAAATTACGCAGATGTTACAGTATCAAGGGTCATATGGTAAGACATGTACAATCTGTAGGTCCGTGAGTGTGTATGACACAAAATAGTGTGTACGCAGAGATATCTAAGTATAGGATCTGTGCAAACACTAATGCTCTTAATGGTAATTAGCTGTATAATGATTGAAGGCACTGTTTGGACTCCTAATGTCGTGGGACAAGGACACCACAACTAAGCAGAAAACTGTGTAGGTAAGTATGTAACATGTTTCCTGAATAAAGAACCATGCAACTAATAAGTGCTCTGCCACTCAAAACATGGTTGTAATACAAGCACCTCAGAGTGAATAAATCCCTAAACTCTGAGTGGAACACCACAAAAGTTAACTACAAAATAGACCTAAATAACCCCAGGGTGGGGTTATTCTAAAGCGATTGTGTAATGAGTAGGTATAGATATCGGTAGCAGTAGTGGTAACTATGTCCCTATTGTAGTTGGTATGAATACCATATGTGTCAGTAAGCAGAAGTATATCTCCCCAAGAAAGGAGCTCCGTCAGACCGTTGGGACAGCTGGAGCATATACTGTGCAAGAGCCGAGCAGCACAAGGGCTCCCTTCCTGAGTTTAGATCTGCAACCTCATTGGTTAGCTCTGTACAGTACATTCAGTATCCACAGTGCGCTGTACAAATTGTTTAATTGTTATTTTAAAGGCCTAAACTTTATCCTATGTTCAGATTAAATTATATATTTTAACTTTCACACAAATCATCCAATTAGGTGGCAGAGTGCTATTATTGGGGTCATTTTCTCTTTAGCTCTTATTATCTCCGCCCCAATCAGAACCACCACCAGTAATATCATTACTAAGCTGAAGCAGGGGCTTCTCCACAGTGTGTTAATTAAAAACAAAACAAGTTATGGTTGGTAAAAAAAATGCCAAAACCCTCCACCGTACAGTATACAGCAAATAGAAATCCCACTTGTGAGCATAGTCACATCTCAGCCATTATCTCTTAGAATACAGTGCTTCCACTGCAGCCAGGAATTCTGGGTAATGACAGGAACATGAGCACTACTCAGTGTGTCACTTTCTGCTTCTTGTCCATTATAACATAGACCTTTATATGCACATGCCTCCGTATTACACAGCTTGTTCAGCACAGCCTGGGTTAAAGTTCATTCTCAGTGTGAGGTTTCTTACTGCTATGCTGGTCGTGGGTACAACCAGATACAAAACAGGTTATGGTGGGTAATAAAGGGACAAAAACCCTCCACCAAAATAAAAATACTGCTTGTTAATTGAATTATTAGTAAATAAATGTTTGTATTAGTGTAATAAATATGCATTCATTTTCTGAATGTAAATTTAGCAGTCTGTCTCCACAAATTCATTCTATGCTACCAATAAAAAAACAAACCTGAAGAGAAAATTTCATGCATTTTTTTTAAAGGGAATCCCACAGTTTCATCTATCAAGGGAAAGTTTTCACTACAGCAGTAGGCATCCACAAGTCCTTTTGGATCAAATTCTTCATCATGATAATGTTTGTGGTGACTGGAATCCATTGCAAGTCTTTGGTGCAATCTTTCTTCTGCCTCTGATGTAATGTTGGATACGTCTTGTACATAGTTTTAAGTTCTTTCAACAAGCAAATACGACGTTTCCCAAATCATGAGGACATATTAACAAATATTAACATTGGATCATAATGAGCTTCATTTTGTCACAAGGATTCTTAGTTCACATATTGAAATATTCTAATATTGTACAATATTCTATTTCATATACATTTGTTGGTGTTCTGCTAGTTGAGAAAACACGGATCTCGTGATTCTTATAATGTTCTACCGTTTACTTAAAAGAAAAAGTAAGTAAGTCCTTGCTGAGCTGCAGTGTGGTTAATACACTACATCCTGAATAGATATTAACCCCAGGGGTGTAATTAAATCATGTAGAGGGTACATCATGGGATGAAGCTTCTGAAATCTGCAAATATCGGGATCACACAGAAGTACATTAAATGTCTGTCACAAGTTACACAATCCCACCATCACACTCTGTCCATTTCTGTACTAACAAATTATGTTGCAAGGCTAAAATATACTGTGAAATTTTAACCCCATTATTTTAAACTGATGATCATTAAATATTTATTTAAAAGTACTCATCAATAATCAAACAGGGTATTGAGTTCTTCTATTGGGTTCTTGCTCTTTGTACTTTCTTACCTTATAGTGTTGTTTGGGTGGTGAAGTTCCGATTGCGCACGATCTCATCAAATTAGGAAATATATAAAAAAAGAAAAAGGAAGAAAAAACACAATAGTGTAATATTGTATGCAACCGTCAAGGCAAAAAGTAATATACTCACATTAGGCAAGGTTAGATGGGCATTTCGGTTGTTAAGTGAACCACACTGATGAGCAGGAATCTCTGTCGAACTGGTACAGTAGACCTTCTCTCATAGTAGGACTCGCAGTGTTATTGTAGGTTCTTCATCAGCAGGATACTCTCCTCCAATCACAAAACTTGCAGCGTCAATATCAGTTCCTCCGCAGCAGAATAATCTCAATAAAGAGATGACATAAAGAGTGTAATACTGTATACTCAATTAGTAAATAGCTGAAGCCAAATGGACACTCACATTTGAATAGATGTAAAAAAGCTTATGGTTGTTAAAGTAACCAACTTCACCAGGTTTTACTGGAATTGCTGGAAAATTTCCAAAAAAAACAGGAAAAGGACGCAGGAAAACAGGATAAATCTTTATAGTAAAATATATATATATAAAAACACAAAAACCAGAAGGCCACAGAAGCTGTACAAGGAACAACTGTTAAAACAACTCCCAATAAACCCCAGTGATGGCCATACACCAGGGGTTAAGGACAGAGAGGGTGACAGTGCTCCAGACAGACAGCTCCCAAGAATCTCCTGCTATTGGTATAAGGGTAGAGTAAAGTCCCAACGCGTTTCGTCTTGACAAAGACTTCTTCAAGGGGATGTAAACCATTCCTGCAGTCCTTTCCTTAAGTAGTTCGTATTTCGCGCCTTTTTTCCGTTTTTTCTAAAGTCCTATTGGTTGCGCATTGCGTTTCATTCACTGCATGCGTTTAAAGGGGTAAGCGACGTCGCGCGTATGACGTCATCATAAAGAAACCATACAGGCCAGCATACGGATGTCTGTGTATTCCCAGCCATTACTGCTGGAGATGGAAGTGGATTAGGGCTTCCTATTGGTTGCGCACTGCGTTTCATTTGCAAATGCGTTTCACAGAGTTGCGTGACGTCGCACATGTGACGTCACCAAGTGGATATAATATAAATAATATATAGATGCCTATCTTCTCCCTGCATCAGTATTGAAAAGGTAAGGTAGTGTATAAATAAAGAGAGCAACTATGCTCATATTGTCTAACTAATACTAACTATGTGAGAAACTATAAAAGGTAATAATAACTATTAATAATGGTAATAACATATAAAGTGGCAAATGCCACTATGCATATATAATATGTAGTGAAATACTAACTGTGAAAAAATAAAGTGAATGTTATAAATAATCAATTAAATAAATGATATTAGTGAGTTAAGGAAAAGGGACATTGATTAACTAACAGTATATACAACAATATATTCATAAAAAATGTAATTACAGAAAAAGAAGAACTCTAGTAAAAAATACATATATATATACATAGATAACATACTTAATCAACACTGATTGGAATTAAAAGCAATTTCCAAATAACCATATCTATAAATTAAGTAAAAAAGGCATTAAAATCGAAATCAGTATTTAATCCTTTAGAGTGTAGAGATTTTAATTCGAAAATCCAAAAGGATTCTCTTTTCGACAACTGATTTACTCTGTCTCCTCCTCTCCAGTGTGTATGTACGTGTTCTATTCCCATATATTTTAGGCCTGCATAATCAGAGTTATGATACTTTTTAAAATGTACAGGGATACTGTGGTTTTCCATCCCTAAATGTATATTTCAGAGATGCTCGAGAATCCTAGTTCTAAGAGGGATAGTAGTTCTTCCAATATATTGAAGACCGCATGGGCAAATTAACATATAAATAACATGCGTGCTCCTACAGTTGATAAAAGATTTAATTTTAAAACATTTCCCTGTATAATTAGAACAAAAAGTGTCTGTTCTCTCTTGCCCGTTTCTGCATGCTTTGCCTGTAAAACATTTATAAAAACACTTAGGTAAGGATGGCAACCAATTATCTGTCTTATTTGTTTCTTTTATTTTCTTTAGGGCGCTTGGTGCCAGAGAATCCTATATGCTTCTTGCACTACTGAAGACTACCTGCGGGCGTTATTCCAAGAAGTCTCCAAGAGTGGGATCTCCCTTTAAAATGTGATAATGCTTTTTGATTATATTTTGAATTTTATTAGATTCGCAATTATATTTGGTTATAAATGGAATTATATTTGGTTATAAATGGAATAAAATTCTCTCTTATTGGCCTTTTTTCTTTTGTTATTAAAAGACTATTCCTATCGTAGGATTAGTCTTTTAATAACAAAAGAAAAAAGGCCAATAAGAGAAAATTTTATTCCATTTATAACCAAATATAATTGCGAACCTAATAAAATTCAAAATATAATCAAAAAGCATTATCACATATTGAAGGGAGATCCCATTCTTGGAGACTTCTTGAAAGAACGCCAGCAGGTAGTCTTCAGTAGAGCAAGAAGCATAAAGGATTCTCTGGCACCAAGCGCCCTAAAAAAATAAAAGAAACAAATAAGACAGATAATTGGTTGCCATCCTTACCTAAGGGTTTTTATAAATGTTTTACATGCAAAAACGAGCAAGAGAAAACAGACACTTTTAGTTCTAATTATACAGCGAAATGTTTTAAAATTAAATCTTTTATCAACTGTAGGAGCACGCATGTTATTTATATGTTAATTTGCCCATGCGGTCTTCAATATATTGGAAGAACTACTCGCCCACTTAGAACTAGGATTCCCGAGCATCTGCGAAATATACATTTAGGGATGGAAAACCACAGTATCCCTGTACATTTTAAAAAGTATCATACAGTAACTCTGATTATACAGGCCTAAAATATATGGGAATAGAACACGTACATACACACTGGAGAGGAGGAGACAGAGTCAATCAGTTGTTGAAAAGAGAATCCTTTTGGATTTTCGAATTAAAAACTCTACACCCTAAAGGATTAAATACTGATTTCGATTTTAATGCATTTTTAACTTAATTTATAGATATGGTTATTTGGAAATTGCTTTTAATTCCAATAAGTGTTGATTAAGTATGTTATCTATGTATATATAGTGTATATGTATTATTTACTAGAGTTCTTCTTTTTTATGTAATTACATTTTTTATGAATATATTGTTGTATATACTGTTAGTTAATCAATGTCCTTTTTCCTTAACTCACTAATATCATTTATTTAATTGATTATTTATAACATTCACTTTATTTTTTCACAGTTAGTATTTCACTACATATTATATATGCATAGTGGCATTTGCCACTTTATATGTTATTACCATTATTAATAGTTATTATTAACTTTAATATTTTCTAACATACAGTAGTTAGTATTAGTTAGACAATATGAGCATAGTTGCTCTCTTTATTTATACACTACCTTACCTTTTCAATACTGATGCAGGGAGAAGATAGGCATCTATATATTATTTATATTATATCCACTTGGTGACGTCACATGTGCGATGTCGCGCAACTCTGTGAAACGCATTTGCAAATGAAACGCAGTGCGCAACCTATAGGAAGCCCTAATCCACTTCCATCTCCAGCAGTAATGGCTGGGAATACACAGACATCCGTATGGTAGCCTGTATGGTTTCTTTATGATGACGTCATTCGTGCAACGTCGCTTACCCCTTGAAACGCATGCAGTGAATGAAACGCAATGCTCAACCAATAGGACTTTAGAAAAAAAAGGCGCGAAATACGAACTACTTAAGGGAAAGGACTGCAGGACTGGTTTACATCCACTTGAAGAAGTCTTTGTCAAGACGAAACGCTTTGGAACTTTACTCTACCCTTATACCAATAGCACGAGATTCTTGGGAGCTGTCTGGAGCACTGTCACCCTCTCTGTCCTTAAGCCCTGGTGTATGGCCATCACTGGGGTTTATTGGGAGTTGTGTTAACAGTTATTCCTTGTACAGCTTCTGTGGCCTTCTGGTTTTTGTGTTTTTATATATATATATTTTACTATAAAGATTTGTCATGTTTTCCTGCGGTCTTTTCCTGTTTCTTTGGAAATTTTCCAGCAATTCCAGTATAACCTGGTGAAGTCGATTACTTTAACAACCATAAGCTTTTTTATATCTATTCTAATGTGAGTGTCCATTTGGCTTCAGCTATTTACTAATTGAGTATACAGTATTACACTCTTTATGTCATCTCTTTATTGAGATTATTCTGCTGCGGAGGAGCTGATATTGACGCTGCAAGTTTTGTGATTGGAGGAGAGTATCCTGCTGATGATTAACCTACAATAACGCTGCGAGTCCTACTACGAGAGAAGGTCTACATTACCAGTTCGACAGAGGTTCCTGCTCATCAATGTGGTTCACTTAACAACCGAAATGCCCATCTAACCTTGCCTAATATGAGTGTATTACTTTTTGCCTTGACGGTTGCATACAATATTACATTAATGTGTTTTTTCTTCCTTTTTCTTTTTTTTATATATTTCTTAATTTGATGAGATTGTGCGCAATCGGAACTTCACCCCCCAAACAACACAAGTGACTCTGAACGAACCAATTTGCGGTCCGGTGCGGCACCCATCAAGGAAATCTTTAAGTTGGACTAATACGTATCCTTCTAGTTCACAGTTTTTTTGCGCTTGTTTTCCCCCCTTTATGCTATTACCTTATAGTGTATAAGGAAAAACAAAGACAAACAACACAAACAATATAAGTGCAGGTGTTTAAAGTATCTGGGATATAGCAATGTCCGTAATCTTGGCTCTATGCACAGCCTACTCACAGGATACAGAAGAAATGAGAGTACTTGCAAGAAAGGCTGCTATCTGTGATTTTCAATGGATGTGTGCTGATCAGGACTCCCATCCAATGGTACAGGGGCTGATGGATCACCAATTAAGAGAGATATAGAATAGCTACATAGCATAGATCAATTAAGTAAATGAAGTTTTTATGTTTAAAATATAAAATGCGCACTCACAATTGTGCAATAAAATAAGGGCATATATCACTCAATAATGATTAACAGGGTCACCACACCACGATATCTCTCACCACCTTCCTTCAGTCAGATGTCTTCCACTGCGGGAACTGTCTCTCTGCTCCGTCGCATCGGTCGGAGCGTCTGACGTCAACCCTGCTGTGGAGATGGCTTGGTACAGATCGCCTGTATGTCCAAACTTCACTCAACGCGTTTCGCCCAGTAGAACTGTTTCGGCTTTGTAGTAATGAGATTAAGGGCCAACAATTCCTTACACTAAATATTCTTCCATTGTGATAGGGCTTCCATGTGCATTTTATAACTTTGTGCAACATATTTAGCTCATCTCTATTGTCAATATTTTGACTTATATATATATATATAGCAAAAGGAAATATTGCTGTATGCTCATTTGCATGTCTTAGACAGGTCTGCAACCCCGTCTTTCACCATTATCTCCCTGCACACAGGGCTTTCACTGCAGCAAGGAATTCTGGGAAATGACATGCAAATGAGCATGGGGGCCCGGGACAAATGTCCCAATTTTTGCTTCAAAACCATTTAACATGATCCCCTATAAGCTTAGATGAGGGAAATCAATGCACAATGGATTTGCTCAATAGAAAAATTTATTGTGCCAAACAACGTTTCGACCGTAAGGTCTTTATCAAGTGACAGGCATATTGTAAGTGTGGAAATACCTGATATGTATATACCCCCAAAGTCAATTAAAACCACGTGAAAAAGTGTCCACCAGCTGTCCCACATAGCTCTCCTTAGTAAAGTCTCTCCTCCCTCAGCAACCAAGTGCCCATATTTCCGCATAAGAGATTTAATCTGTAATGCAATTGGCCCATCTACATTCTTTAATCCCGGGAAGGTTTGAGGCCTATGAATTTTGAAAATTGCATGAACTATTCTCTTCAGGTTTGAATATGTATTGTTGTAATAGAATGAATTTGTGGAGACAGACTGTTATTTTTATTTACAGAAAATGAATGCATACTGTATTTATTACACTAATATAAAAATGTATTTACTAATAATTTTTGTATTACTAATAATTAAATGTCAAGCCAATAAACTCTATATACAGTATGTGATTTGCCTCCCACCCCCATCTTCACATTAAGTAATTAAATACCAATACATCTGTTTTCTAAATTAAATGTGCATTGTGTCTAAAAGGCGTTTGCTTACCTGAAATAGTTAGCAACATACTGTAAATTGCTTTCTGTGAGATAACATGTAACACAGATAATGTGTAATTTATATATATATATATATATATATATATATATATATATATATATATATATAAATACGTACATACTCATATTCTCATTACCTGCTCCTTTTATAAAATGTATTTGAATAATAGGAAGTTGTTGTTTTTTCAATACCATAAAAGCTTATTAAAGATAATAAAATTGTGTTTTATTCTTTCTAACTGTTGGTGCAGGGTGTGTGAGAGGAGACACATTGATTGATATTTCTTCTGGCCCAACAGTTTACATCTCTTATCAGCCAGTGATATCTTCAAAGAGATTATTGTGATAGAATTTACTGGGCCCAATATCCAGGAATTTGAGAAATGTCTTAAAAAGGATCCAGGAGCTGCTGATTGGTCATATGCAGCAAAGACTCTTTGTGTACTCACAGGTAACATATTTCCAAGTACTTTATAACAAGACAAATAATACTGTATGTGCCGGTGAACTTCTCTACCCATATTCATGTCCCATCTTGTCAACAGGTCGTTTAACAGCTCGGACAAGTTCTAACTGTCCTTTACATACACAGTATAAGCTCCTTTCTCCTGGTCATTCCTCATTAACCTAATTAAGTGTTATTACCTTGTAGTGCCCACTTACTGTAAGGTTTTTTCCACCGAAGGAAGACAGCTGAACACTGCTTAGTAAATATGGCCAATGGGTATTGCATTTCAGAAATAACTTGTTTTAAAAATCAAGACCAAATTTGATTCTAGATTGCTCAGCTCGAAGAAAATGCAATAAAATCAAATTGGTGCTAATCCTTGTTGTGAATAGTCACATATGCAGAAAAAGGGAAACCTAAAGTTTCAATCAAAACACACAATATCTCCCCCCCAAAGCATTTAAATTAAATGCCAGGGGATCGCGCAAGGTCTCTGCAACTCTCTCAGGCCTGGACCCCACTGGCAACTGCAGCGCCCGCTATGGCGGATGCTACAGGGATGAGAGTCCTCCCCTCAATAGCGCTGTGCCCGCTACGAGGGGGGGCCGCAGCGCTGTGGTGCGATTTGCTCCTAGAGCAGGACTCACGACGTAGCGCTAAGCCACGCCCCCTGGCGGTTCAGCCAATGAGGTCGAACCTGCCAGGTGATGTCACGGCCACGCCCCCGTCCCTCCCGCGGCCCGCCCCCCCTGTCTTTTAGTCTGCAGCTCCCTGCAGACCAGGGAATCGGCTGCACGCGCCACCAGTCCTGCAGGCGCGCGTGCAGCGGAGTTACCGGGGCCTTAGCCTTCCCTGGTCTCTGGCAACTTCGGGCGAAACGTTGCCATTGCAATGCGGGGTCACATGACATTGCATTGCCAAGACAACATGCCATGATGTCACATGGTCTCTGGCAACTTCGGGCGAAACGTTGCCATTGCAATGCGGGGTCACATGACATTGCATTGCCAAGACAACATGCCATGATGTCACATGATGTCTCATGATGACATTATGTCAGAATGCCAGAGACAAGGCAAGGTAGCACAGGGGAAAAAGTTTATTTGATTAAGGAACAGTCTCATGTTCAGTTATGATGGATGGATCAGTAATAAAGCACTCCCGTGCAAACCGCATAGAGGTTGTCACTATTACATCATCACGTCATCACGCATACGGTGGTTGGGACCTCTTGGTCACCTGTGAGCGACTCAGCTGCTCTGAAGTGTGTGCAGAGGTTTTCCCCCAACTTGGCGTTTGCGTGCGCAGCAGTGTGCAGGACACCTCAGCGGTGGATCAGCTTTTGAGCTTTTAGTTTGCATCTCCCCTCTTCCCAAGTGCTGCGAGCTGTTGTCCGGGGACTCATAGCATTGGGTCCCATCTGTTTTCGATCTTTGGACTGATCAGCTGTCACCTGGGATTGGGAGGAGCTTGCTTTTATTCTTATCTCATGTGAGTTTTGATATATGTTTGTGTGTTTTAAATACACCTATTTTGCCACTCACTGTGCTGTATGTTTAGAATAAACACGTGTTCTAAGAATGGGCATTTCTTTCATTCCAGGGGATCGTTTAAGGTCTCTGCAACTCCCTTAGGCCTGGACCCCGCTGGCAACTGGTCACTCCTCATTAACCTAATTAAGTGTCATTACCTTGTAGTGCCCACTTACTGTAAGGTTTTTTCCACCGAAGGAAGACAGCTGAACACTGCTTAGTAAATATGGCCAATGGGTATTGCATTTCAGAAATAACTTGTTTTAAAAATCAAGACCAAATTTGATTCTAGATTGCTCAGCTCGAAGAAAATGCAATAAAAACAAATTGGTGCTAATCCTTGTTGTGAATAGTCACATATGCAGAAAAAGGGAAACCTAAAGTTTCAATCAAAACACACAATATCTCCCCCCCAAAGCATTTAAATTAAATGCCAAGGATCGCGCAAGGTCTCTGCAACTCCCTTTGGCCTGGACCCCGCTGGCAACTGCAGAGCCCGCTGTGGCGGACGCTACAGGGATGAGAGCCCTCCCCTCAATAGCGCTGTGCCCACTGCGAGGGGGGGCCGCAGCGCTGTGGCGCGATATGCTCCTGCTCTCAATACGTCCCTACCGCGTCCTGCCCCCCCCCCCCTGTCTTTTGGTCTGCAGCTCCCTGCAGACCACGGAATCGGCTGCACGCGCCACCAGTCTTTCATTCCATGTATATTCTTCCTACACGCTGTATGGTGGGCTTAATATGTACTGCGGACCTCATCCTAAGTATACACAATGCTGAGGTTGAACTGTGAGGACGTATGTCTTTCCAAACAAAACTATTATGCAATTATTTGGATCCTTAAGAACGGGAAAAATGCAAGGACATTAGATATTGTACTTGGAGATCATTTATTTTTATAATAAGCTATAAGCAGTAAAACTTTATTTTCTTAATAGGAATATTTCAGCGTCCAACAGCACGAGAGAGAAAAAACAAAGCAACATTTCCTTAATAATTTCCCAGCCCCCGAATGCATTTTTGCAAACTTTTGCTATTCCAATGAATATTTCAATGTAATATATGCTATAAGCAAACACCTAAGTGTCCCCACATATACAGTAGCTAACGATTTTGTCATTCAATAGGTATTGTGGACAGAAGAAAATAAAGAGGCATTTATTAATTATATGTTCAAAATGTTGTATTGTCCTGTTGGACACTAAATGGTGAAATAGTGTTAAAATACATATTCTTAATTTTCTCTCCGAAGTGGATATTAATCTTTCAGAACTGGATCATTAAACCTCCCTCTCCTTGCGCGCTATAATGTACACAAGGTGTTCATAATCTATAAAATCACAGCCCTTTCTGCTGGGTAGCACATCC